>NC_056735.1:1959480960-1959723460 GCF_019279795.1 Protopterus annectens
TTGGCAAACTGCTCATTTTCATATGTACTGACTAGTGTGTGAGACAGCATGGAATCAAGGTTTGTAATATAGTCACATCTCTCACAAGTTGTGTTTCTGTGGCATAGGAGTATAGGGGTGGGAACTTTTCACATCTCAACAGCGGTCATTGATAATGACATTAACAATAGAGTATTGCTTGTGTGCACGTCACAACAGGCCATCATTAGGCAATGGTCTGACAGATGCTGAACTGCAAAATGTTATCACCTTCATGCAGTTCTCCTAAGGTAACACAGCATGTGACAGTGTGCTATAACATGGTTGAGTGAGCACAATCCTTTGCCGGGCATGTGGCCCTTGGATTAACCATAATCCTGTTATTAGGCATTGTCACAATAGCATACCTGCAAATGTGGCAATGTACAACTCCAGCTAAGTTAGGGTCATGCTGCTACACCCTTGGGGTAGACAGTCTCAAACACACTGTCTGTAGGCACACCTTGCAGTGGAGATGTGGATATCTGTGCATGCACAGAGACCTTGTTCAACTTTGCAGTCATTACTTTGGACTTACTAGTCTACAGTGCCTCTCAAGCAACAAGACAGCAAACTGGATGTTGTGTGACAAGATGTAGGAACACAGACATCTTCTGGTTACATAAATGTACAGTATGACATGCTTAGAACATGTGTGAGGTACATATACCTTGGCCAAAGGTGGCCAATCCTCTGCAGCAGGCCTCAGATCCATGTCACACAGATGTGCACCATGAAGCTGTTGAAGGTCAGGTTGCATGAATTGCTGTGAAATTGTTACCTATCAGGGATCACTGCCACTGTGATGCTTGTTTGAGCAACCTTGGACATCTATGTCACCAGACATTGAACGTTATATTGTGATGCTGCAGCTGTGCTCCAACTCACCATCTGGTCAGTACCCTAGTGAAATTTTAACAACCCTGGAATATAAGGCATAATACATGCCAAACTCAAATTAGTGCTCTGGTTGCTAATTAAGATACCTACCTGGAAAAGGGTATGTAAAGCCTACAGAGCCTTGCATGATGTGGAACTATGTGGATGAGCAGACAGGCTGTGTCCTGCTCCTCATGTTGAGTTTGGCACTAACAAGTGGATGTGGTGAGATCAGCAGTAGTCGTAGCTAGGCACCAGTGTTACAGGGGACTCCAGTCTTGTCAGCATTCCTCAAACGGTAATTGCATCAACAATGGATGACACAAATATATAGGAATTTAGATAGTCAACATGTGTATCAGACACATAGCTTCATTCCCCTGCATCAGTGACAAGGAAAGCAGGGATGTGGAACAAGTATCATCACTTGCACAGCATGTTGTGTGAGGGTGCAGGAAGCCTAGGCTGACCCAATAGGTTGGTAAGCATGTGTATGAGTCAGTAAGGGAAGTAGGCAAAATGGACCATGGAATTATGTCATGTGTGTCTGTAGGTGATCTGATTGTGACAGTGGAGTGTGAGTGTCTACATAAACACAGTCATGCTCAGTGCTAGCCCATGTCAGTATGTTGGACATCTTTGAACTGTGCACGGTAGAGCTGGCAGTTCTCCTGTCTCTGCCCCCAAACATGAAAACTGGCTTTGCCAGGAGATGCATTGGTACATCTATGCCCAAGGTCAGATGCTGGGCTACTACCTGAGGGTGACTACTGTCTGCTAGCACTGTGGACTCCACAGGAACACCCAGGACCATGTGCCCATGGCCTGCCTCATTGTGGTGTGGACAACACACTCCCCTCTGTAGTGCTGGATGTACTGCCACTATGGGCGCATGACTGCATGGTCAGATGGAGTCTCAGCAGATGTAGTTGCTGACCTACATCCATGAGTCCAATACTCAAATCCAACCAGACATTCCATCAAAGACAATGTGCATTCCAAGACATATTCTGCTATCTGTCTCAGACCAATGTCTTTCCGCTGCATCTGTCAACAGATCCAGGGTATCAGCAATGCTGTGGAGGCAGTCAAAGATGACAGACTGTGCTGCATCCATAACCCTAAGCATTCATTTGGAGTTCCTTTTGGAATGTGTCTGTGCCTCCATGGTGGACCTAAACATATGATGAGTGACATGTAACAAGACACCTGCAACAGGTGGTGAAAGGACAGCAGGCCTCCTATAAGCACCCCTATCAATCCGCCTGTGTGGTACCTCGCTATCTCTTTGGCTATGGCCAGTACTTGCATTCACTGCAGCCATAGTAACCGCACTTTCCTGTTCAATGTCTCCAACCTCTGACTGTCCAATATCAGTGGCCTCAGGGGACAAGGTATGTGAAGGCATATTCACTGTGTACAGTGATTATGAGGGCAGAAGAGGGATGTCAATCTCTGTGACAGATTCAGCCCTTGCAACCCCCACCTGTGCCTCATTTTGGCAACCCCCACCTGTGCCTTACTTTGGACACCATCATCATCAGAGTTGGAAGAGACACTGATATCAGGTTGTGAAGGGGACAGAGACCAACCCCCCTCATCACCTGTGATAAAAAGGGAAAAGCAGTATATGAATACTTGCTCTTCTATGCTCTGCACTACTGTCTTGCAATATAAGTTAAGCTGTATACAATGCTGTTAATATTGCAGACTTTGTTTAACCCCCAAACTTATATTCTAGGACATGAGTACATCATTTTCTAACAAAAATCTGTAGTTACTTGTAAATAAAAAGCTCTTTAATCAAGAATCTCATGAGCAGCAATGATGTACACTGTTGACATTTGGCAGGCCTCTGCACGGTTGACACATATGGAAATCTGTAATGTCCTGAAAATACTGTCAAGTCTATCATTGTGGTCACACATACAAGGCATAGGCATGATTCTAAACTGTGTGCACTTGGAAAATATTTGTGCAATTGGCTATCATGCAGACAGTACACCAATCCAGCTGGTAGGCCTGGGATGAAACTTTAGTGAATATATTGCACTACGTCTACATCTCTAACAAAACAGTGTTGTGGTTACCAGGAGCAGGTGCATGTCCAATTCCTGATGGTCCTGTGAAAATTTGAGGGAGAGGTAATGTACACAACACCACATGTTGCACTATAACAGGCTAATATATCCCAATATCTCACATTTACATTAGCTACTATGTTAATCAGTATGCTGATTACAACCTGACCATAAGATTCAAACTGCAACTAACCTCCCCCACCAAAAAAAAAAAACTACCTGACACCCACATAAAACTATGTACACCCTGAAACACTGAATGCTACAGTATTCCACTGCTGATCCAACTAAGCATACCTGGATGCTCCCCTTGCATGGAAATGGTGGTACCCACATCCATGACATACTGTGGGATGGATGCCTGGAAGCTGTCTTGTGTTCTTAGGTTCACCAGGAATTCCTCAGTGGCTGATAGTGGGTGTTCCACTGCAGGCCCTCCACCAGTGACATCATGATCCCTGGCCACATCTGCTCTTCTGCATGTGGCATTGATCATACCAGTGGCATGGTGTCCCACATGCTCATACATCCTGGTCTGATGACCAATAGCATTCATATCTCAAACCAGGTCAGCCCACAGTGCTGCCTGCTCTTCCCGGTTTGGCCTCCACCTGGAGCTGGAGTTGATTATGTTGACACAAGGCCTCCAGGGTGATGTCATTTTCAGCATCTATAAAAGGGACCTGGTGTCAGGGATACATATTTCCTGAAAGACATCAAAATAGAAACACATGTTAGGATCACATACGTAGGAGTACAGTATGTAGCGATACAACAATAACAGATGGCTACCAGCATTCACTGCTTGATTACACATCTCATATTCAACACTATGCAAGTGTGTGGATGCAACTAGGATAGTAACAATAGACAGCTATTCCTGTTTGTGCCATGACAGATACTGATGTATAATGACACACCCAACACAGGAGTCCATTAAAGTGTGGCCCCTAGGTGTAAACCCTCCTTATAATATATAAAAACAACAGTGCCAAATAAATAGCAGTGTAGTATTACAACCACTATCAAGGGAAATTTCCAGGAGACTAGTGTACGTAATTAGCAAAAAGCATTCTACTCTTACTGTACTGTAGTTCCACTGTAGGTGTAACACATCTGGAGATCAATGACATGTCATCGTTACAGTTATCAGAAAGGCTTAATGATCTCATCCCCATTCCCATAAGTGTATTGAAAGATATGCATCATGTTGGAAACAAAATGGTTACATACCTGATAGTACAATACTCCTCTGTTGAAAGGTACATATATGTAAATTTTGTAGAGTTCACCCTGCAAATTAATCTCATACACACGGGTTCCCCTAGCTAGATGTTTGCCTTTTTAACAGGGTTCTCATTAGCAAGTGACTTCCTCTGAACAAATCAGTGTGTATGAAATGATAATTGCAGCCAACACAGCTGAACTGCAGTATAATCAGCCAATCCCATGCAACCACTGATCAATATTTAAGGTTTCAATGTAGATTACAACCCCTTTCTCATATGTTGGGTTGGAAATTACTAGGGTACAGATAATACATCATGGTAGAGAGAATGTCTGTAGCAGCTACTTTTTACATACATATTTGTGTGCTACAGGCTGAAGCTGAAGGTGATGCTGCAGGCAAAAGGCAAAGACAGAGAGGGTGAACACTTTTTCAGGACAACAAGCTTTAAGAGTAAATGTAGGACCTGTGGCAGCCTTGTTGTATAGGCAGAGCCAGACTGAGGGTACCCATCCCACTGGGAATTGAGGTATGTGTTTCAGGTAAGCATATCAGACAATGATATCCATAACAGAATACGAGGCAAAATGCTTGGTGTGTCCTAGAAAAAGGTAGGTGGTACATTAACCATGATGTCACACAGATGGACAACTGCCAAGTTACGTGTTATATCATGGTGGTCTCCTGTTAAGTTTGTACTGACAACCCCTGTGTCTTGTTCAACCTCCATATATGTATGTTACTTGTGCAGCTGTGGTTGTCTGTGATATCACCAGTAAATCATCGTGGGCTGCAGTCTGATATTACTGGGATACAATTTCAGCACACACTCCAACATCCTCTGTGAATTCAGGCTAATGTATGACCTGACATCCTCTGCACTTTCTAGTGTTGTACTAAGACTAGTGAAGAGTGGTCCTATCTGTAGGCCTTTGACATCCATTATTTAGATGCTGACATCCCAACTGTAATGCTTTGGGTGGATAAATAGGTGATGAGACAGATACATACCTCTCAATTGTCCATATTTTCACAGAATGTCTAGATTTTTGCCTCATATCTTTGGCCTGTTCCTCATAAAATTTGTGGCTATTTGGGTTTTTGTAGCAAATCTATGAGGAGAGAAGTCATTGAATAATGACAGGCATTTGAGTTTTAGACTTTATATCCTTCAGAAAATGTATGGTAACAGAAGATATTTTATTCTAGCAACTTTATAGGTTTATAAGATCAATATTTAAAATGTGCCCATATTTTTGGGACTTTTATCCCCCCTCATTATTTTTAGCTTTGTCCACATTGTTTTTGGGCTAAGAGGTTGAGACCTATGGAAAGGCATACATATAACAATTTATAATGTTGATGTCCACATACATGCATTTTCATTGCTAGACGCAGCTGTAATTTAACCTAGGACCATGTGTACCAAAAAGTAATGTTCTCAATGCATTTTATAAGCTGAGCTAGAGAGTCACTGTTAGAGCAGGTGTATTTTTACATGTTGTAGTTATCATTCCAGTCATCTGCTGTTAAATACTGCACACACATCTATTATTATGTGTATGGCTTTAAAGTGCTATGTTTGTATATTAGAGTCCCAGTTAAAATACTATTTTCTATTAATGTTTTAGCAAGTGTATTCTTACATGTTGTACTTATAATTGCAGGGCTACCTGCTATTAGATAGCTCACTTACATCTAAGCTTATGTGTGTGGCTTTATAATGATGTATTTCTCTACTAGAGTGCTAATTGCAGTACTATTTTTCTCTTATTCTTTTAGCTGATTTGTGCAGTATAGCTTGATGCGCAGCATCGCTTCAACACGCTTAATGACATGAACATGAGCATTACTATGTTTTGAGTCAAACACCTGGGTTAATTAGCAGCTGTGTGGCTTGGCAGGTTGATCCTCTGTGTTGTAGGTGTGATGGTCCTGGGTTTGAAATAGGATGCAGGTGTACTTTTTGAACATTATTAACATATTTTCAAAAGTATATATCAATGTAGCACTATTTAGCATAACTAGGTGAAGCGGTGTGCTGCACTGTGTTGTGCAAAAAATCTTTAAAGTAAAGAACAATGGGGAGATATGACAGTGGTGAAATGGGGGTGCAAGCAGGGGGAAAACATAGTGAAGGGCAAGTAGAGATGTGCAGGATAGGTTTAGGACAGAACCATAGCTATCCATTTCTTCAACAACAACAACTGTGCATGTTCGCAATTTTTTTAGCTGAATTTGGAGTGTAACCCCCAATGAGGGGTGACAACAACATAAGTGTGTTGATAAGCCAATTGGACCAAATTATGTGTATCCAGTAGACTCATGTGCACAACACAGAGCTATGTATGGGATGAAATTTTTCTTTTTGGACAAGTGCCCGTTCTTTTATTTATTAATTTTTTTAAGGTGAGAGTGGAATACAGGTACATGTGGGGGAGGTAAGTTGGTTAGATGAGGAAGCTTTTGCAGACAGGCAAGACAGCAGACAGGGTTGAGGGGGTTGAACAACTTGGATGTGGAGGGGATTGTGGAATCCCAGTTTCATGAGCATCACACATGGCAGTAGTGAGACTCAAGTCCTCACAATGGGACTGTCAGAACTGCCCTTTCAGTGCCCCTGTGGTGGCAGTGGTGGACTCTGGCATCCAGGGTGAAGCCACCCCACCAGGATGGTCAGCATGCTCTCCATCTGGCATAGGAATGCACAGATAATTTGGCAGAGCAACTCATGCACCATACCTGGCAGTTCCTCACTGGTGACAAAATCACCCACTCCACCTCTGCTGCCAGAGAGAGGCCCAGCCCCAGCCTGTGGGGCAGAACTATCCGATGCCACAGGTAGTGCAAGGGCAGCAGAGGGGGCACCACCAGGCTATGGCCCAGATGTGCTGAGCCATAGTGCCACGGTGGGGGGAGCCAAGGTATGTGGATCATCAGGAACTGGCTTACCTTGTCATGCTGTAGTAAATTAATTATAAACATAAGTTACCAAAAGAAATAGTGAAACAAATGTTAATATTAACATAATTGAAGATAATACTGATTAATCAAAAATGACATATAAAGGAATATTATGAGGAGCACAACAATAAGTAACAATAAGGAAAGTATGTTAACAGCAAACCAGTATGAAATAATACATAAGGCCAACATAACAGTTACAAATAATATATTAATATCAAATCATAATAATAAATACAAATCAATTAAAGAAAATAATGGATGGGGAGAGAGAAAAAACATCCCATTAGTAACTGCATAGGTAATATTACTACACAGACTACTAATACATACTTCTACAGATGTGCAATTTCAGTTGTGAGTACAGTGACTGCAATTCTTGTATAGATGATTTTGCATCTACATACCTCTCAAACTGTCAGCATGGGACAGTATGGGCCAAGAACTAACAAATACTGATACACAGACAATTACAGGGAACTGTTTTACATAGGGTGCTCATACATTACTACTAAGGTGTTCTGTAAACAGATTTGCCAATAAATTGCATTCCAAGTAATGTCATGTATTTGGTAATCAACGGCCAGTCATATGGGGCACTAGTCATTACATTCTTCAAAAGCATGACAGTTGAGAGGTGTGTTTGTGTACACTAAGTACACTAGACAGCTAGTTATTTGTCAGCTGGCTGCCATGGGATTAGAACCCACAAGCAGTGACTGCAAAAATTATGTGCACTTATTTCAATAGTATGAATTCTCAAAATACTATTTTCCTTTACGACTTTTATTGCAACATTTTGTATGAAACCCTACATTTTCACACATGCATAGCTGTGGGTGGTATCACACTGGAAACCAAATGCAGTGAACACATGAATAAATAGTACTTTAGTTGAATACAGTAGTTATCAAAGCACAATCCTGTTTTAAATTTTATTTATAATGTTCCATTAAATCTGGCATTTAAACACATAGTTTGCAGACCAGGGCTTCGGTTACCTTACCCATATACCATGCCCATTGCTTGGGTGGAATATATTGCATTATTTCAGACAGAATGAGCAGAACACAGGCTTAAACCTTACTCAAGTTATTGCACTATTTGCATTTCAGACATTTGTGGCTACATTATTTATTTATTAACATTCAGCAGTTGATTGGTGTCAGATTAGAACACACTTGCAGTGATTACAGGAATAGTGAACATTTATCTGAAAAGATTACTTATCAAAGCACACTCCTGAATTAAACTGTATTGCAAATTTTCCCTAATATCTGCCATTTAGACACATGGATAGCAGTCTAGGATGTCAGTAACCTTGCCCATATACCATGTTCATTGCCTTGGTGGAATATAAAGCATTATGTCAGACAAAATGAGTAGAACACAAGCTTGAGCCTTACTCTAGCTAATGCACTACATTTATTTCAGGCAGTTTTTGTTACATTCTTTATTCATTTACATTTCACAGTTGACTGGTGTCAGATTAGAATACACATGCAGTGAATACAGGAATAGTGAACACCTTTTATTTGAAAACATTACATATCAAAGCACCATCATGCTTTAGATTTTATTGATTAAATGTTGCTTCAGGTCTAGCATGCAGACCATGGATAGCTGTGAAAGACGTCTAATAGATAACCTATATACCCTGTCCTTTAACTGTGTTCATTCTACAGTATATTTCATACAATGGGCAGACCAGAACAGTGACTCAATATTAGTAGACCACAGCATTAACTGATGTTTGGAAGCTATGCTACACAGTGCTGCATGTTTACCTGATTTAACTTGCTCTACCATTTCAGGTAATCAGTGACACATTACATGTACCAGGTATGTCATTCCTGACTGTTAAGACTGCAAACTTTGTAACTAATTAATTATAGGATTACGTTATGCATTACATTATTACTTTGATGTTTCCCTACTTACCAAACTCCCATTTCATCTTGGCCATGTGCATTGCATGGGACTGGACATTGCAAGCCTTGCATCAGTAGCTGTGGAAAGAGAAGCAAACCATTAAGCATACCAGTATTTTCACGGATTCAGCTTGCATATTTTCAAAAGTACTGGCAAATGTACTTACAAATCTGTGGAGTCTGCGAAGCCCAAGCTTCTTGGACCCAGGTGTCCAAGGTTCCCCTCTTCCTCCGCTTCAGATTGTCATAGTGGTGACTGCTCAGCAGTGCAGAGGATGCCAGTAGCACTGGCAAGTTCCTTATAGCCAAACAATCTCAGGCCTCAGACTTACATTCTGAGCCCTGTTAATCACCATGTAACAGCCAGGCTTCACAGATTTTCACCACAAGTCCAACAAACTCTTTGGACTCCTGCACACCCACCTCTGCACCTGAAAGCACACTCCCTCTCCAACACCACAAGGCATATTGACAGCCAAGTGAAGACTCCAATGACTGGTGTGAAATTCCTGCCTATTGGAATTTATATAGGCTGCATTCCCTCCCTTACATGTTACACTGTATCTTTCAAAAAAGCGCCATGTTGCTTAGCTTCACGCAAAGTCGCACAAGCCATGTGTAAGCATAGCTTAGCAATGCCAAACATTGTAGACCATTGACCATGTTTAAGTGGTGCTTAGCATTACACAGCTTTTCTAAATGTAACAATATTTTAATTTTAAATTAAAGTGACATTTCAGTCATCTGACACATTTTCACAGCAATAAATGTAAAGCATACAACTGTTCAGGACTCAAACCCAGGACCTACTACACTGTAGGTAATGACTCAACCTATCTAGTTATGTGGACAGTGCAGGGAAGGAGTATATCTTCAGATATACTACTAGGATTCCTCGTAGCATTGCACAGCAAAGCTGCATAGGTTTGCGCATTGCTAAGCACAATGCAAGTACAACAATTAAATACATCTGATTTCTATTTTTAGACATCTGACAGTGTTGATAAGCATTGTGCTGCTCTGCACAAACAGGGACAGACCAGAAAATTATAATTGATTACATCCAGTTTCTATTATTAGATATATAGCAGATAGATGTCAGGTGTATATGTATAAGCACAGTTAGTCATCACTTAGCACTGCGCTGCACCATGCAAACAGGGAGAGACAAAAAAAAAGAAAAAAATTACAATTGATTACATCTGGTTTCTATTTTTAGATATATAGCAGATGTCAGTTGTATATGTATAAGTGCAGCTCAACTTCACTAAGCATTGTGCTGCACCATGCAAACATATAAAAAAATAAATAAATAAAATAAAATTACTATCCTGTGCTTATCACCTGTTCAGACATTTTCTGGAGAGTCCACAAGTATGGGATAGCCTCTACACTGCTGCTTGCATTGATTCAGTATCCATGTTACTGTCATGTCCCTTGGCAGTGCTCCATAATTAATGGGTCTATATTAGAAAGTCGAATGTTGAAAAGAGCTAATGCTCTTACATTGATTCCTAATAACTAAAACCACAGAATGTTGAATGGCAGGAAGAGCGATTTTTTTTTCCCAGGGGAAAAAAATCGCTTGGCCATTGCCAGGACTTTGTCATTTCCTTCACTGTGGTGCGATCCTGGAGTTGGTATATTTAAGTAGAGGTGGGGGCACAGCCCCCCTTTTATTTTGTCTATGGATTTGTTTATTCTTGGAGCAGCAATTTGTTTCCCTGGGAAAAATATCATTGTTCTGTATGTTCGATATTGTGTGGTTTTGGTGTTTAAATGTCGATGTAAGAGCGTTTGCTCTTTTCAACATTCGATTTCCTAATATAGACCCTAATTAATATGTATGGTGTGCTGCTGGTGAGGAACCATGGCCGTGTACAAGGATGCATCCTGTGTAGGCTCTACATGGAGCCTACACAGATTTTATTAAATCCTGGGGATATTATACTTGTGCTAAATCATGCCACATACTTGAACTACCAAGTCTTGATTCTAAAGACTCCATTGATACCTTATCTGTTTTTTTATCATATTTAAAAACAGGTACTTGTGATATTTTTCATAAAGTTTTATAGCTGCTTCTGTGTATGAGTTTATTTTTTTGCCCTGTGCAACAGCACATCACTGCATAATAACAAACAAATTTTAGTGGCACAGTAAGAGCAGAAAATTCTGTAGAAAATACTTAGAAATGTCAGCATGCACCCAGACTCTTTGGTATCTTTCACTTTTTGTTTAGTCTAACATAAACAATACTGGTATGAATGTGCTCAATGCATGCCATTTACTGCAGGCCTGATTTACACTTTTGCCTTTTAAAAATTAAGTTTCCTTAGCTAGTTATAAAGAGTGATTTTTTTTTAATTCAGCTAGGAGGAAAGGAGGGCACTGAGTCAGGGGTAATGAGTGAAACAGCATGACATGTCAAGCTGACAATACCAGTAAACACATACCCCAATAAATGAGAGATAGAAAATAGTCAGCAAACACTTACAAGATGCATTTTACAATGTTTGCTTGATAGAAGTTGATGCAAGCACATAGGCAGAATCACCACACAACAAGAAAACAGTGTGACACCATGCAAGAATCACAGAGGCAACAAGGAATGGAAATGGATATCCCATGTAGTAGTGTGCCAACCCATCGCAAAGCACCAAGTGACTATGTACCAGGCAAACTCAAATAAATGTACTGCACAATTGAAAGCAAAAGGAGAAAAACCATTCTAGTGCTGGAGTGGTACATATACCACCTTATATGCAGCACCATCATGCACAACTATTGGGGTCTATGTATGCAAGTGGTGGAAAGCCTGCTGCAGTAGGTTAATATTTAACCTGTCATTGAAATGAACTGCTAATGTCCCCACCACACCAACATACTCCTAACACCACAGTCCCTTAGATAGGAGCACTGCAGACTAAGATGGTTGAAAGGTCAGTGAACACCATAGAAACACCCTATCACATAATCAAACACATCCATGGAGAGGCAGATGACAAAGTGGTGCATGATATGCAATGACGTGTCAACCTTCTCAGTCACTTAGGTATGGCAGGCCACCAGAGCAAGTCTGCTGCAGGCAACAACAATGTTGCTGAATTACCTCAATAAAGCATCCAGTGTGCAGTGGTCATTTTATGCTATTGTATGTCCAAAACATAGATTGGGAGAGTACCATCATACTTTTTCACCACTGCCAGAATGTTGATGATATGTGCATGTCACCCTTGTTGTTAACTGACACGACATTCCCTCTCAGGGAAGAAGTTATGCAGATTGCCTAAATCCTGGATGTCACAATTACACTTTGAGCCAACACAAGCAGAGACCCTGAGGTGTAGTGTCCGATGACCTGCAAGCCCGATGCTACAAATGGGGCTAAGTGATATGAGCAACACAAAAGACATTTGTATCAACTCTTTTGAAGTGATGCTTATTGCATTGCACACAACTTGTCTAGAGGCAGTTACAATGTCACCGTATCCAACATTTCCCATTAAATTCCATATCCCAATAATCCTTGCCTTTCTTCCACTAAATAATGCTCTATCTGCTCTTGTGGACATTGCAGCAGTAATGTCAGACATTGCTAGGGAACTGACTATCTTCACGATCCAGAATCATAAGTTCAGTTCAAGAATTACACCTCCTGGAAGTGAAGCTGTTGTCTTTCACTTCCTCAGGTTCTGGAACCTGCGTGAACAAAACTTTGTGGACATTCCATAAACCAACAACCAAGTAAATGTATGGCAGCACTAGCTGAAGACATTGTTAGGCTGGCCTGGCTTTGGATTGCCCGGTTTTGTATGAATGTTATTTCATACAAGACTGGGCAAGCAAAGTTATGCCTTGGTTGAATGTTAATTCTAGAGAAGATCCAAACATATATATATATATATATTTTGGAAAAAACTGCTGCTAAGGGCACCTGTTGCACCATCTAGAACAGGCAAAGTACTTATAGACTGTTCTGCCTGAGCACAGCATGTGGAGTATATGAACTTACTTCAGGCTGGAGGTAGCACCTGTAGGAAACCCTACTCTGTGTTTGCACCAAACACTTCTATACAGCTGTAAACCCAATTCTAATAAAGTTGGCAGCATTAACAAATGTAGATGCAGCCAACTTTATTAGAAGCATTTACAATGTATTCCCACATTCTTCACTTTTGATTGACTACAGACTGTCTCCCTTGCACAGGCCATTCTTCAGACTGCATGATGTTTCTTGGCACAATGACTAGTACCTTTGGAAACACCCAGCAGGAGTGATACAGTAAACACTGTACCACTCAGTTCCCTAGCAATGTTTGGTCAGTGTGCTGGGAGTGCTCCTTCACGTAGCAGCTTGTGTTATTGTGCATTCCATATCAGTATTCTATCTGTATGGTCTCAACTTCCTCAACCTTCCTCAACTTAACATGGGCCATTGATAATGCTATCTTTGAACTACATGGTTTAAGAATACATGATCTAAATATAACCATTAGCACCATCTGCTCCATTCTGTAGAGCTCTGCCTTTACACTGTCTTTCAGCATGAATATTTTTTTCTTGGTGGATTTATTTTAGAGTTCACATTCTCCTCTAGTTAAATAGTACATTCTTATACCAAACAACCAATATCATCAAAAGCATCATGTACTAAATCAGAATTGTTTGAACCGAGTTGAACTGAGGTGGTCTACCAGTTACAATTCTGACCTGAGATACCAGACGACTAGAGGCTTCAGAGCTTCCCAAAAACCGTAAGCTGCCTGTTTTTTTTTTTTGCTTGATTATACTATTTACTGCACTTTTTATTGTGTTTTGCTTACTTTAATACTGAAAATGAAACTGCACTATTTATACTACATTTCTCTGCTTTACTGCACCTGTTCAATTATATAGGTTCATAGGTAGGTACTAGGCTATTGGCCCTAGGGCCTATATAAGCCTAGCCAAAAGATACCCTGGCTTTCGCCACTCAAGAAAATTATTTTCCTGTGCCACTGTTGAGCAGAGCAGAGCCACAGAAGTGATCCCCGGGGTGGATTTCCTATCTCCCATCCAATCATCAAGAATTTTCTTGACGAGTGCTAATGAGCTTTGTTTGATATAGATAGGTAGTTTGTTCCAGAGTTTGGGAAGTCTCTGGGACAGGAATCTATCCCTCCAGCATGTTCTGTTTATTGTGGTGACAAGGTTTAGGTCCCTAGAGCATGTAGCTCAGAGGGATTGGGATTTCTTTAAGTGAAGCATGTCCAAATGCTCTGGGTTTGACATAGTTTTGTGTGTTAGGCAGAGATCGCCTCTGAGTAGGCAATATGCGATGGAGTAAAGCTGCAGTTTTTTGAGACAGTCTGAGTAAGGCTTTTGTTAGAGGCCAGTAATCCTCTTTGTGAGGTATTTATGCGGCCTTTCCAGTTGTTTTAGATGTCTTGTGAGGTACATACCAAAAGGGACATTGTACTCTATAATGGGTCTAGTGAATGACGAGAAGAGGGGAACAATGACCTCTTTTTTCCTGAATGATAAACTTTTGTGATGAGGTGTGCCACATAGAAGGAATTCCTGACTACTGTGGCAATGTGATTATCAAAGGAGAGACTACTGTCCACCTGTGTCCCAAAGTCTCTTATCACACTTTTGGTGTTAAGTAGACTACCGCCTATGTGGTAGTTCATGGGTACAGAGTTTTACCAAAAGGGATGACAATGCACTTTTTGACAAGGAGCTTGAGGTCATGGCTTTGACACCAGGCATCTGTCTCAGTGAGGCCCTTCTGTAGGATGTCCACATCTTTTGGAGTTTTGATTATGGTTCCTAGTTTGCAGTCATCTGTGAACTTCATTAGCCAAAGACCTTCTGTGTTAGCCTGTACTTCAGAGAAATAGGTACCAAACAGGAAAGGATGCAGGACTTAACCCTGTGTTACTCCACTTGTCACTGGTCTGAAGTTGGATTTGGAGTCTGCTACTTTCACAGTGTGGGTTCTGTCAGTGAGCCGGTTCATAGGTAGGTACTAGGCTTTCTGCCCAAGGGCATTTATAAGCCTAGCCAGAGTGTGCCAGCTTTCGCCACCCCATTGATTAATTAACCGATCCTCTGTCAAGCAGAGCCAATGACGTGATCCCAGGGGTGTATTTTCTGTTACCCATCCACTCGTCAAGGCTTCTCTTGAAGAGTGTTAGTGAGGGGCTCTACCTGATGCAATTTACAATTTTGTTCCAAAGCATGTGGAGTCTCTGTGACAGGAATTTATCCCTCCAGCATGTTCTAGTTATTGTTGTGGTGAGGTTTAGCTCACTAGAGTGCCTGGCTTGCAGTGACTTGGATTTCTTTAGGTGGAGCATGTCCATCAATTCTGAGTTGGACATGGCTTTGTAAGTCAGGCAGAGATCACCTCTGAGTAAGTGATATGCCACTGAGTACAGCCGGAGTGTTTTCAGTCGGGCTGCATAGGACATATGTTTGAGACTAGTAATCCTATTGGTGAGGTACTTTTGTGGTCTTTCCAGCTGTTGGAAGTGTCTTGTGAGGTACATCCCAAATGGGGCTTTGAACTCTATGATGGGTCTAATGAGTGACGAGTAGAAGGGCACTATAACCTCTTTAATTCTAGATGCAAACCCTTTAGTAATTAAATGGGCCACATAGAAGAATTTCCTAACTACTTTGGCAATATGATTGCCAAATGAGAGATTACTATCTAACTGGGTCCCCAGATCTCTTATTACCTCTTCTGTATTAAGGGGGCTGCCACCTATGTGGTAATTCGTAGGTGTATTGTTTTTCCCAAATGGGATGACTATGCATTTTTTGGCATTTAGCTTGAGACCATGACTTTGACACCAGGTGTCTGTCTCAGTAAGGCCCTTTTGGAGGATGTCCGTGTAAGCCAGAGAGTCAGTTATGGCTTCCAGTTTGCAGTCACTGGTGAACTTGGTTAGCCATAGTCCTCCTGTGTTTGCCTGCACTTCTGAGAAGTATATGCTGAACAGTAGGGGTCCCAGGACCGAGCCTTGTGGGACACCACTTGTGACTGGTTTAGAGTCGGACCTGGAGCCTACTATTCTTACCATGTGAGTTCTGTCTGTAAGCCAGTTGGCAACACATCTTGTGACACAGGGGTTTATGTTCAGGCTGGTGAGTTTTTCTGCAATACCCAAGTGGGGAATGGTGTTGAAAGCCTTGGCGAGGTCAAGGTAGGCTGTGTGAACCACCTTTCCCTCATCTATGGCCTTGGTGATTGTCTTGAAGAAGTCAGCCGGGTTTAGTAGGCATTATCTGCCCTTAACAAAACTGAACTGGGTCAGGTGAAGTGTTTGGAGGTTCCCAATGTCTTTGTTAGTGAGTTCCACAATGATGCACTCCATAGCCTTGCAGACCAGGCTAGTCAGGCTTATGGGGCAATAGTTACCAGGGTCAGTTGTGGCCCCTCCTTTGTGGAGAGGAATAACTGTTGCTGTGCGCCACTCTATGGGCACGTAACTTGTGCAGAGGCTGAGGCTGAACAGCGCATTTAGGTGGGGGGTTAGTTCGTTCTGTAGTTCATGCAAGACATAGCCTTGGACACCATCTGGTCACATAGACACTATGTTTTTGGCTTTTGAAAGGGCTGTTTTCACCTGTGTGTCTGTGATTTTTGGGACACTACACTTTTCCAGTATTGTTCTGGGCCCTTTTGGAGGCTGAGAGGGGGGTGTGAAGTTCGCACTGATTCTATCTGCCAGGATGTTGGCAATATCAGTAGGTTCAGTATATTTTGTGCTATTTTGCACTAGTTCAGTGCATATCTGCAAGTTGCCACTTAGATTCTTAACATAGCTAAAGAAGGCTTTGTGGTTATCTTTTGAATCCTTGGATATTTTTCTTTTGAAGTTAGCCTTGGATGATTTCATGTGGGACCTCCAGTTTCTTACTGATACTGATCAGGGATGTCTTTCCTTCTTGGGATTTGCTTTTCTCCTGAACTAGTTTCCTCCTCCTGTTGTATAGCTTGTTTATTGCAGGGCTCCACCAAACTGGTTTCCTTCTCTTAGAGGAGTGAGTCTTGTTTTTTCTAGGGATGGCACAATCCATGCATCCTTGTAGGTGCTCACAGAGTGCATCTGTAAAGGTTTCTGCATCTTGGGCAGCATTATCCTTTAGTGTTGGGGCTGTGAAGCTTACCACCTCTGTCTTAAGTAAGGTGAAGTTTGCTTTAGAAAAATATTTTACTGTGGTTTCCTTTGTTTGGAATGGTGGTGGGGTGTGGACATCCAGAGTGATTAGTTTATGGTCTGATCTAACCAGTGACAGGTTGACCTCCAGTGTGGAACACCTGTCGCCCATGTTGGTGATGACCAGGTCCAATATGTTTTCACCTCTGGTAGGGGAGTTTACCAGCTGATCCAGGATGTTTGAGTTGATGAATTCCAGGAAGCGCTGGGCCTGGGAATTTGTAGGTAGGGTAACTGAAATCACTCAATATCAGGGTGTTTGGTAGGACCTTTTTGTTTTCCAGTGTCTCCAGAAAGGTGGAGTGGTGGTCCTGGGTCATGGAGGGTGATCTGTAGCAGGCCACAATTTGCACTGCAGATTTGCCTGATGTTAGTTGCACATGGATGATCTCAGAGGTATCATGCTGTGCCACTAACCTGGAGGTGTAGGTATCCTTGATGAATATGGATACACCCCCTCCTTTTGTGTTTCGGTCCGTGTTATGTGGCCGAAACGTTTGGTATGAGTTGTTGCCTGGTAGTGCTGGGGTGCTCTCTGGAGCCTTGAACCAGGTTTCAGTTACTGCACAGATGTCAACGTTCTCCAGACTGAGGAGTGCTTCGAGCGTGTGCATTTTGAAATTTAAACTCCTGGCATTGAGTAGCATAACCCTCAGTTTTTTGTTAATTGTGCTGTTTATGGAGGTGGGTTTGACTTTTGAGCCTTGCCTAAAAAAGGCACTATGGGAGCAGCAAGAGCCTTGGCTAGTATTCAAAAGCTTAGGGGTGACAGGTGCAAGCCATCTCTTGTGAAGCAACGCGGCTTGTTGAGCATGTCATCCCAGGCTGACAGACACTGGATCCCCTTTGAATGACACCAGAAGCTTAGCCAATTGTTGAAATTGATAATTTTTTCTTTATACTGAGGTATCATTCTTTGCGAGGGCAGGATTAGAAAGGCGGGAAACAAGGATTTGTTTTTGATTTTTTTTAAATAATAAGGCAAAAAACGTAAAAAATACACTCAAAACAGCTCTAAATGACTACAAACAATCAGAAAAGGCTATCACACTTTATTGTGTAGCCTACAACAGTTAAACAAATTATTTAAACAAAAAACAACTTTTTAAAAGTGCAGACAGTCAAATAAGTACAATATGTGAAAAAACAAGCTTTTAAATCACAATAAACTCTGCAAAATCTGCATTTAGGCGGAAACAGTTAAGTACAGCAAGAAAGTACAGAAAACTTAACTGATACTTAATCACTCCAAAGTCTCTCTCCTAAGCTAGAAGGCTTGTATCAGTTTAAGGCTTTCTAGTGCTACCAGTAGGTTAGTTACAGGAAATATGGCAAACAAACACAGATGTGGTCTTTTAAACCAGAAAGTTGAAAGAGACGGACAAACTGTCCAAATGGTCAATAAACTACAATTTCTGGGCCAAGAACCTCTCCTGTCATGGTAGACAGGCTATCTAGTGCTTACCACTACCACTGATAAGCTAGAAGGCTTTCCTCAAACACAGAAAGGCTTGTGGGTCTCAGAAGCTTACCAACAGTCCTGGATACAGCAACTCTGTATCTGGACTAGGCTAGTTACAGGAAAGGTGGGAAACAAGCACAAGTGCAGCTTATAAACCAGAATGTTGAAAGAGATGGAAAAAAACTGCCCAAATGGCCAATAGCTACAATTTCTGAGCCAGGAACCACTCCTCTTGTGGTAGATAGGCTTACTAATGCTTACCACTCCCACTCCCACTGATAAGCTAGAAGGCTTCCCTCCAACACAGAAAGGCTTGGGGGGGGGTCTCAGAAGCTTACAAAGAGTCCTGGAATACAACAAATCTGTACCTGGACTAGACTAGTTACAGGAAAGGTGGGGAACAAGTACAAATGTAGGCTTTTAAGCCAGCAAGTTGAAAGAGATGGAAAACTGCCCAAATGGCCAAATAAACTACAATTTCTGGGCTAAAACTCACTCCTTCCATGGAGGATAAGCTACCTAGTGCTTACCACTCCCACTGATAAGCTAGAAGGCTTTCCTCCAACAGAGAAAGGCTTGGGGGCTCAGAAGCTTACTAACAATCCTGGATACAGCAACTCTGTAACCGGACTAGGCTAGTTATAGGAAAGGCGGAAAACAGGCACAAGTGCAGCTTTCAAACCAGAAAGTTGAAAGAGATGGAAAAAAACTGCTCAAACAGCCAATAGCTACAATTTCTGGGCCAGGGACCACTCCTCTTGTGGTAGATAGGCTACCTGATGCTTACCACTCCCACTGATAAGCTAGAAGGCTTCCCTCCAACATGGAAAGGCCTGTGGGGCTCAGAAGCTTAGAGAGAGTCCTGGATACAGCAAATCTGTACCTGGACTAGACTAGTAACAGGAAAGGCAGGAAACAAGCGCAAACACAGGCTTTTAAATCAGAAGGTTGAAAGAGATGGAAAAGCTTCCCAAACGGCCAATAAACTATAATTTCTAGGCCAGAAACCACTCCTTCTGTGGTAGATTGCTTACCACTCCCACTAATAAGCTAGAAGGCTTCTATCCAACACAGAAAGGCTTCTATCCAACACAGAAAGACTTGGGGGGCTCAGAAGCTTACCAACAGTCCTGGATACAGCAAGTCTGCATCTGGACTTGATTAGTTACTGGAAAGGCAGGAAACAAGGTTAATTATTTTTTTTTTGTTACAGAAAAGCAGCTAAAACAGCAGTAAATACAATTCAAATTGTAGTGCAGGCCAGCACACCCGAGCGTGTAGCAACACTATGGCAAATACAGTTCAAATCAATGCAATTAAATTAACAAATGACTAAAAAACAAGTGCAGAAGGCAGTAAATTAGAAGGCTACTACCAAGAAGTAATAAGTGCAGAGTAAGAGCGACTGAACAGATAACAGCACGCAGAAGAGCAACTAAGACAGTTACAGTAAGAGCAGATGAATAAGATATATATATATATATATATATATATATATATATATATATATATATATATATATATATATATACACACACACACACACACACACACACACACACACATATATATTTTGTTTTTGGCAACCCATCTTGTGACATAGGGATTTATACCTAGTTTAGTGAGTTTATCTATAATTCCAGAGTGGGGGATGGTGTCGAAAACCTTGGCGAGATCTAGATAAGCTGTGTGAACCACCTTACCCTCATCTACGGCTTTGGTGACCACATCAAAGAAGTTTGTCAGATTTAGGAAACATGATTTGCCTTTTACAAACCCGAACTGGGTGGGGTCCAGAGTTTGGAGATTACCAATGTCATTGTTTATAAGTTGCATGATGGTAAGCTCCATGACCTTGCAGACAGGCTCTTCAGGCTAATGGGGCAGTAGTTTCTCAGGTCCTTGGTGGGTCCCTCTTTGTGGAGTGGGATAACCATCACTGTGCGCCATTCAGTGGGCACATAGCCCGAGGTGAGGTTATAATTGAACATCGTACTTAGGTAGGGTGCCAGTTTGTTCTGTAGTCCATGTAGAACGCAGCCTGGGATGCTGTCAGGTCCCATGGATGCTGTGCTCTTGGCTTTGGAGAGTGTGTTTTTTATCTGTGCAGCCGTGATTACAAGAACTTTGCATTCTTCCGGTATAGAGATGGGCCCTTTAGTTGATGAGAGGCGGGTAAAGTTAGCACTGAACCTATCTGCCAGGATGTTGGCAATATCATTTGTCTCTGTCTATTTAGTTCCATTGTGCTGTAACTCAGAGCAGATCTGAGTGTTGCCATTGAGATTCTTGACATAGCTATAGAATGCTCTGTGGTTGTCTTTAGAGTCAGTGGCGATTTTGTTTTCATAACTAGCTTTGGAGGATTTTATGAGGGATCTCAGCTTCTTACTGAGGCTGACCAGGGAGTTCCTTCAATCATAGGATGTTACTCTTTTTAGCAACAGTTTCTTTCTTCTGTTGTAGAGTTTGTTTATGGCAGGGGACCACCAGATTGGCTTCCTTTTTTTAGAAGATAGCATCTTGGTTCTGTTAACTATTGCACAATCCATGCACTCATGTAAGTGCTTATAAAGTGCATTTGTGTAGGATTTAGCAGTCATACCCCTATT
This sequence comes from Protopterus annectens, assembly GCF_019279795.1. Taxonomy (NCBI): domain Eukaryota; kingdom Metazoa; phylum Chordata; order Ceratodontiformes; family Protopteridae; genus Protopterus; species Protopterus annectens. Next base: position 1,959,502,349 of record NC_056735.1, read on the forward strand.
GTCCATCAGCATGGGTATCGTGAAGTTTGCCACTTCTGTCTTAAGAAGCGTGAAGTTGGCTTTGGAGAAATATTTTACAGTGATTCCCTAATGGGGGGTTGGGGGAGGGATGTGGATGTCTAGGGTGATTACCTTGTAGTTGGATCTGACCAACGAGGAATTGACCTCTGGTGTGGAGCACTGGTTGCCCATGTTGGCAATAACCAGGTCTAGGGTATTGCTGCACTTGGTGGGGGTGTAGATAAGTTGATCCAAGGCAGTGGAATTTATGAATTCCAGAAAATGTTGAGCACAAGAGTTGGTACAGGAGTAGTTTTCCCAGTTAATGGTGGGGTAGTCGAAATCGCCCATTATTAGGGTATTAGGTTGTACCCTAATATTTTCCAGTGTATCAAGAAATGAGGAGTGGGAATCCTGGGGCATGGTGGGGGATCAGTAGCAAGCTACAATTTGGATCGCGGTCTTGCCCAGAGTTAGTTGCACTTGGATAATCTCAGATGCATTATGCTGAGCAACTAGCCTGGAGGTGTGGATATCCTTAATGAATATGGACACGCCTTCATCTTTAGTGTTTTGGTCCAGGTTAGGTGGCCAAAAAGTGAGGTATGAATTATAGCCTGGTAATGCAGGGGTACCCTCTGGAGCCTTGAACCAGGTCTCTGTCACTGCACAGATGTTGATGTTCTCCATTTTAAGGAGTGGATTGAGTGAGTGCATTTTGAGGTTTAGACTTCTAGTATTGAGAAGCAATACCCTCAGATTTTGCTTGCTTGTACCTGTTACAGTGGTGAATTTGTCATTTGATCCTTGCCTAAAAAAGGCACTATAGGGGTGGCTAGAGCCTTAGCCAGTATCCGGAATCCCAGGGGTGACAAGTGCAGGCCATCTCTGGCAAAGCATTGTGGTTTGTCGATTATGTCATCCCAGGCAGACAGATACTGGATCCCCTAAGAATGACACCAGAAGCTTAGCCAATTGTTGAAGTGAATCATTTTGTCCTTGTATTGTGGTATCATTCTGGGTGATGGCAGGATGCTACTCAGGGCTAGGGTCATACCTGCCTGGGCTACATGATCGGACAGCTCCTCCATGTCCCTTTTCATGTAATCCAGGGAGGTACGTCTCAGGTTATTCACACTAACATGGACACTGACAGAGTCATATTTGTACTTGTTGTGGAGTGTGGCAGATCCTTGCACCTGACTGGCAGCTGACAGTAACTTTCTCCTTGTTTAGCCTGGTGAGTGCAACATCAGTGTGCCTGACTATAGAGTCACCTATGACTAGAGTGTTGGGTACATTGCTATGCCTTATGGGCTGTGGTTGAGTGGCACACTGAGTTTGTGGGCTATGTGTCATTTGGGTTGTGTTGGAGGGTGGAGGTTGCTTGTGTTTCTGCTTTGGAGGTCCCTGTTGCTTGGGCAGGTTTATACTGAGAGCCTCAGTGAATGTAGGTGTGTGTTTTGTGTTTCTATGTGTGTGTTTTGGTGGTGTACATTTTGAGGGACTATGTGATGAGTGTGGTGTGGTGCAAGTGTTTACCTTCTCCTCTTGGCTGTATAGTCCAGTCTTGGGTGAAGAGAGCTTTGCTTCCACTTTGGCTATATAACTGCATCTTTCACAGGTTGTAGTGTTGGGTGGTAGGAGGAGATGGTTGCCTGTATACATGATGCAATTGCTGCATTGCTCCAAGATGCCCAGATTCATCAGGTAGATAGGAGAAAACACCGGGAGCTGACCCTTAGACATGCCTGGATAGGTGCTTATCTGTTAAGTACTAGAAGCTGTTTTCCTCTAGACACGTGAGGAAAGTTGAGTGCTGTAGTAATTTGTAGCTTATTTAGTGTTTACAATGAGTTCTGAACAAGTGCTGAGTTCAAAGAAACAGACGAGTCCTGAAACTAAAAAAAACTAGCTAGTTCTAAGAAACAAAAAGCTAGAAGGCTTCCCTCCAACACAGAAAGGCTTCGGGACTCAGAAGCCCACACACAGTCCTGGACACAGCAAACCTGTATCCAGACTAGACTACCCTCAGGAAAGGCAGGAAACAAGCTTAGAATTTTTTTTTAAGTGGGAAAGAGAGAAAGGAGTATCAGAAACTAAGTGTCTGTTACTGTTTCACTGGTGCAAAGTTTTTTTGTCTATTTTCACTGTTTGCAAAGTACTTGTTGCTACTTTTCACTGTTTGCAAAGCATTTGTTCTGTTTATTTGCCAAGCAGTATTTCAAATAACTGATTTGTTTGCTGTTTAAAACATTCTTTAGTGTTTCCTTGCTGTTTTTTCTACTGTTTAAAAAAAAATTGTGTCTCACTGCTGTTTTTCTGCTGTTTAACACATTTTTAGTGTTTCCAGCCTAAATTAGTGCAGCTAGTAGCTGTAGCATAGTCCAGATACAGGTTTGCTGCATCTGGGTTTATTTGTAGTGGCTGTTGTGTTCTGAGCACATTTTCCAAGCCATCTTTGACTGAAAGGGAACCTTCTGCACCCTTGTGAGAAACGTGTGCTGATTGGAACCGGACTGCTGAAGGGCGATTGGTCTAGGGTTTGTTGTCATATTCATTAGGAAATGGAAAAGAAAAAGGAACATAAGCAAAAGACCTTGCAAAAACTAGCAAAGAAAGAGACATGAACTATGCAGGACCAGAAAACCTAACAAAACACGATCCTTAACCCAAAAAGAAGGACTAAGGAAAAAACTCAGACAGCAAGCATAACAAATCCTACAAGGCTGAGAATGAGAAAGAAAACAGTAAAGAAGGCCTGGCAAAAAGTCTGACAAAAGGGAAAAAAATAAAAAAATAACAAGACACCAAACAGTACTACAGGACTTAAAAACATAAAGAACAACATCTCACTAATATCCAAAACACACAGCTCAAAGAAACCAAAAGGATAAAAGTAAGGAAGGAACACAAAATCAAATGCAAATAGTTCTGTAATACTGTGAAAAGAGAACAAAAAAAAGAAAAGAAAAGGCCGCAATAAGGGTAAAATGGCGGGGAAGCCCATAACAAAAAGGAATACGGATGCTGGTAGATACACTCCATAAAACAACACAGGAGAGAGATACACCTAAAACACAAAACGCACTGATAAAAATACCAGTGCAACACACTTTTCAAAAAAGTAAATCCCCTGTTCTGCAAAAAGGAAGAAACAAGCATGGGTAGGCAAATTACTCAGTGCCCCCACCATTTATGCAATAACCACATTCACAACTGCTGCAACAAATCAGGGACTGAAACAATCTTCCCAGCAAGTACCTCACTACAATGGGCAGCCCAAAGAAGACATAAAGCTGATACCAAAAGAAAATCTGCCCAAGCAACAGTTGGCATCCAGGCACAACCATAGTCCCCTTGTAAACATTTCTCAGTAGTGAGAGGAAACACATGTGGCACTGAATAATGATGCTGTACACCCTCCCAAAAACAAGCCAGCCTGGGACACTCAAGGAAAAACATTCTATGCTGTGTCTAAGACCTGGCACCCATAACATGGACACAATTGCAACCCCACAAAGTAAAAAACATAAGAAGATCTAACAGGTAGCTTATTGAGAGCAATGCCAATGAGGAAACAAAGCATAACACTGCCTACATTGACTCAAACCTAACAATCTCCAAGGAGAATAATGCTAATACCTAAAGAAATGGGCCAAAGGAGAGCAATACCATTGTTTCCTAGAAGAAGGGAGGTATTGAGTCTAAAGACACATGCCAAGCAAGCAGCACAGACTGGACTTCTCACAGCTGCACTGAAGGGGCCCTTCATGCATACTTCTCAGCCAAAAAAGTCTACTAAAAGTGACCAGACAATGCTGGGAGCAAGTGACCAAGCAAATAAAGATCTGCAGCCTACAAATGCCACAATGCAAGAAAAAGAAACAAGGTGTACAAAAAAAGGACAGGATGCAGTGAACTAATACCACCAGTAGCAGAAGTAGAATACAGCATAACCCTCCTAACAGGTGTATAGGAAATGCCTCCCAAAAAAGAAAGACCTCAGACAAAAGGTGAGTAGACCAGGAATGTAGAAATAAATAAAAAGACAAAACGTACCCTACAGTGCTCAATACAGCACCATTTAACAAATACATTTTTTTTTGGAAAGACAAAGGAAAATAATGCCAGAAAGTCAAATGCTGAACAGCTTTACCAAGGATTCACAAGACTCAGGGACATAAGAAGGAGAAGCAAAAGACACACCCAAGATAGAGATACCAGTGCTAGCAATAGAAATATCTCCAACATGGGGAAGTACACTAAAACCACAGGATTTGGCAAAATTAAGGGAAAGGCCCGCTAATGATAAATCAAAAGAAAAATAATAAAGCAAAAGAACAGGAAAAGACTCGGCAACAATAGTGACATCATTAAGACAGAAAATTAGGCACCAAAATTCCTGAACATAAAAAACAAAAAGGAGACCAGGAAAAGTGCTCCCTCACCTTACAAAAACACAGTGCTTACCACCAGTGTAAAAAGATAACTGCTCATGAGACAACCTTAGCACACATCATTCTCCATGGCAACTTCAACTCTAATCCAGCCATTAACCACAGGAACAGTAACAGAAGCTGAATAAATGGAAGCAATACAATGAAGAAAAAGAAGACTAAATCCATAAGGCTTTAAAATGGCCAAAAAGGCTGAATGACTAATATTGTCAAATGCTTTGGTCAAGTCACAAGAGAGCATCAGAGCAGAATCAGAAGCATGAGCAAAGGAGGCAAGATACTTCAACAAAAGCAACAAATCTTACATAGGCCTACCAGAAATACCATAGACCCAAGAGTCCAACAAATATTGCACTTTTAACCACAGATGTAATTGCAAGATCTTGCAAAACAACTTATAATCAGTGCTACAAAGAGAAAGCAGATGCCAGTTAAACAAGACCCTGCAGTCACCCTTTTTCCAAATGAACTTATCTGTAACAAACCAGGATGGGAAAAACCATGAGAAGACCACTTATTTAACAATCGCACCAGTACAGGCAACTGAGCATTAGAGACAGAGAGGTAAAATGGTAAAAAAGACCTGTGGCAGCCCCTCTTACCAGACCCAGTAATAAAGGAGCCCCAATCCTCACCACTGACACCAGAGAGAGGCAGTCACTAAAAACAGGAATGGATTTACACAGTATATCAAATGCAGCTCTCTGCATCAAGCACATTTTCCCTCAAGAGCACTCAGGGAACTGGCTCCAGACCTGGGACTGGACTCTCCGTTTCTCCTAATCCCAAACAAGACTCATCCTGGAGCACTGTGTCCCATTTCCAAGTATCTGACACACACTTGAATATCTGATTTTTCACACACCACACCTGGGAAAGGCTGACAAAGATTCACTAGCTGTGTCACCACACCACACACACACACACACACACACACACACACACACACACACACACACACACACACACACACACACACACCTGGGAAAGGCTGACACAGATTCTCTAGCTGTGCCCCCTCTCTCAAAACTACAAGGCAGATTGCTGCCACCAACCAGTTACTTTAAGGTTCTTACAAAGGGTAATCAATAATTCTGCATCCAATTAATACTGATATAAATGGTAAAGTGTAACTGAAGCAATAAGCCTTTCCAGAGTGGCCACAGTGTCACTAAAATAAGGACAAGTACTCTCAAGATGTTAAAAGTATTCTCTAAAAGACCCACCACAATGAACATGTATAAAAAATATTTAATACTGGATAATAAACTAGAAAACAGGAGAATACTTGATATTTAGTTACAATAAACAACAGAAGTTTTAGTCACATGAAATATAAAAATAACACAGTTGGATAGAATCTCAGAGATGCAGAAAAAAATAATATTAAACTAATCTCACTGTATTTTTCCTAAATCAACTAAAGAGAAACTGTCCCTAGCTAACCTCACTTAATATCACAAGGCAAGATGTACTGCTGAGATGCTAACTTCCACAAGGCAAGATGAGATGCTACACACTGACTGAACTGACTCAACAACAAACAACTGAACTGTGATAACTGACATAGATCTTTTATATCACATTCCAAAGAAAAACAAAAACAAACAACAAACTGCTGCTGCAAGAGTTCCTTCCTTCAGCTGGTTATAGAATGACATCACATCTAGTCACCTGACTCTGGCACAATACACATTCAGAACACTGTTAAGATTCAGTTGCAGCATTTTTAACCAAGCAACTTTTACAAACACATCCTCAACATAAGCATCTGTATGTGCAAATCAATGTGACAGTCAAATGACCTAAGATTATCTACAAAACTCCAGCCAGTCACGCTGGAATATGCACAAGAGCCACGCTAAAAATAGTAGGCATCACAGGTATAGGCCAAGATTCCACAGAAAGAGGTTTACCACCATACAAAGTGGACAAATAAGAATTAACTTCTTGCAGAATACCCTCCTTAGTGGTAACAACATCACCTGAAGAGAACAACAAACTGTCAGTAAAGGTCTCTTTCCTAACAGTACATTTAAACATAAGGGAGAAACTTCTCACCCCTCCCTTTTAAAGACTGGGCTAAGTTCAAAAGAACCTATCTCATCCTAACAAGGTTCAACTCACAGAGGTGTTGAAGGGCACTGGCAGGCACATATTGCACAGCAAACTGCAAAACAGCACAAAGGGAGTTGGAAGAACCCTAAAAAGGGAATAATAAAAGTAGGCAAACAGAGAATAATCGAAAACAAACTTATCTTTAAAGGCCAACCACCAAGAAGAAAGAGAAGAATAAAAAGGCAACAGAGTAAAATGATCATGACATAACTGAATAATGATGTCTTGCCAAGCAGAAAAAAAGTCCAAGGAGCAGTAAAATGAGAAAGACCTCTACCCTTACACAATGCAGAAGAAACTCCAAAGGAAAAGACTAAAGTGTGATAATCAGTAATAGGCAAAAGAGACAAGGAAGAAGAAACCACTTCAAAGGTAACAGAACAAAAACAGTAATCAATTCAGGTGCGAGCAACCCCATGAAAGAAGTAAAGGCAGGAGGACTACATTCAGTAAGAGTGGCAAAACATAAAATGCCCTTACAACATTGGACACTGGAATCCTGTCTGATTCTAGAACACCTTGGTAATACACCACAGTTAAAGTCACCAAAAAAAGAATAGAACAGTCAATTAAAAGTTGCAAAAGTTGAAATAATAAGCAATGCTCAGACACTGGAATAAAAGCATAAACTATCACTAAACATGCAAACGAATGCCTACACAACAAATCCACACCAACCCCCTACCAGGTAAAACATGAATAGTATTCCTAACGATCACAACAGATTTATGATACAGTAACCCAATAGCAGACCTATGATCTGTCCCTAAAGACCAAATCACCCCATCCCTCCTCAAAGTTTCCCATTGGGAACAGTGAACAGAGGAAAGCCTACTCACATCCAACAGACAAGCAATATCAGAGTGTAAGACAGAAACCCAGGAAAAGACAGTCTAATGCTGGGGCAATGACACCATACCATTAACATTACAAAAAGTCAAAGACAAGTTAGACATCAGTACCAGGATGAAAAACTCCTTCAGAACCCCTCCTACAACACTTATTTGTAAGATACCTGCACCTAGAAGCTGAGAATGAGATCCACTGCTGAGTATCATCCATATCAGTACACAAATCAGATTCACAACTAACAGTATCTTTAGAAGCAATACCATCACCAGTAGACAAGGTATCAGACATGCCAAATAAATCCCTATGACTCTAATAAATCAGTACAAGTAAAGACAACAAAAACAACTGGAGAAAGAGGCACAGTACAGTGAGAACCAGAAGCAACAGAAACAGGGCAAGGAGGACTACAAGGCAAAGAAGGTAGAACAGACCCCTCCAGAGAGGAAACAGAAGTAAGAATAGAGACAGAAGAAGGGGAGCAAGGGACAGAGACAACAGCCTGTAATGGTGAAGACTCCACAGGAGCAGCAGCAGAAACAGAAACATCAGAAAGTCTGACAAGACTCAGTGGAAACAGGTAACACAGAAGGTACAGCAGGACAAACAGACTCAACATAAGAACATAAATGGCACCACTGTGGACAAGCTCTAGCAAAATGAGCTGTGAAGTGCATTTCCTAGCAATACAGTCAGACACCAAGTGAGAAAAATCACCACAATAAAAGCAGGATTTAGGTTATCCTGCATACTCCAAAACACCTCTCTGACCAGACAACAAACACATACCACACAAGTGGGAAACACAAGCATTAAGGACATGCAAAGCCACACAGGCTTCCCATGCCCCATCCCAAACTCCAGCAGCATCAGAATCAAAAGTTTTTTTAATGGAAAAAACATCAGCACACTGAGAAAGTAACTACTCCCTAACTTGTTCTTCTGTAACATAAATAGAATGAAAATACAAAATAAGTTTACGTTTATAAGAAACATCTACTTCAGAAAGCACAAAATCAGACCAAGGCTGCTGATGTTTATGTGCAGCAAAATGAGAAACAAAAGTACAAGCAGCCTCCTCATCTTCAAAATAAACATCACAAAAGCATCCCTCCCCCAGTGAATAATAGTACACAAAGACTGAACAGACACAGACAATGGTTTCAATAAAGAATGTCAAATAAACTCACCTGAAAGAGGCTGACTTGAAGCAGATATAAGACAAATTAAAGGCTTAGAAACAAGCCTGGACTTCCTCAGAGAGCAAGGATGATTCCCAGAAGCAGAAACTGCCATTTTTGGTGCAGCAGCATAAAACTTGGCCTGAGAAACAACTGCAGAAGCAACAAAAGACACAGCACTAGCAGAAGTAACTGGCACAGTTGTAGGGGGAGCTACAACAACAGAAACAGAAACAGCAGAAGCCAAAGAAACATCCTGATGCTCAATTTCATCACCAAAATCAAGCACAGACAAATTACTAGTCATATAACACAGCTGAAGCTTGTGAAGAAGTCTGAGATGCAGATACAGTTGATAAGTGAAAAGAAGAGTGAGAATTAGTAATAAAAGAAAAAGTAGAAGAAACAAATGGAGAAACATAAGTATTATTCGCAGCAGAAATGGCTTGTCATCTTGCTTCACCTAGAAGTGAAGAAGTGAAAGCATGGACTACCTAGGGCTTAGAGTAAGCACCCTCATTAGTTCTTTTGAGGTTTTAAAAGTTTTTTTTTTACTTTTTAGCTTTTTGTATTTAAGCCATGTGTTTGAGTGGGTTTCTGTTTGTTTGCATGCCACACAGCACTACTCACTGCCATGCAATTGTACATCATAGCCAAAAAGATAATTTCAACAATTTTTCCTTTAGATATAGCTGTGATACATTAGAGTATCCTCATTTGTAGTATATCTCTGGACTAAGAAGTATTGCTAGTAAGCTGTGGCCTATTAAACCAGCAGCCAAAAACCCTGTCAGAAATATCCATCTACAGAGCACCTCTTAGATCAGTCCTGAAAACACCTCTTTTGTGAAAAAAGTTCTTCAAACCTAGCATCATGGACAGTTTTACTATCCTTGTTTCTCCTGCCAGCCTTGTTGACTTGGGTCTACTGAGGCAGCGTAGCAACTGCCTCATGTACACTGACAACCTTCTCCTAATACCTCACTATACTGCAGAGTGTGAGAGATGTATCTATTTTTATTTTATTTTATTTTATTTTACATTTGTTAACCAGCGGTGTCTGACTGAGCCAAAAAGGCCCTTTTTCTGCAGAGGCCCGGGGAGAAAAGCTCCACATAGAAAAATTACAGATACATTTAGTTATTTAGACATGATCAGTATACACACAAATTACAAAAGACATGTTTTTACAATGGTATGCAGTGCATCAAACAGTTACAGTGGAGAGAACAAACAAAAAAATATTAATTTAAAAATAAAGGTAATTAATAGATTTGTGGTATACAGCTGAAATTTGGAACATAGGTAAAATACATACATAGTACACAGATACAGTACATACATTGCAGATTAGCCAGTGCTTGTGAGTAAGACTGAAAACTATTATCAAGTACTCTAGGTTTATTATGTGTACCTTATCCACTTTCACTAGCCTGGGGAGCAATCATGGCACTGCCAGCTTTGCTTGAGATGTTGCCTGATGAGGTCTTTAAAGGAGTCTTTGGATGATGTGTTTTGAATGCTAGTGGGGACAGAGTTCCATTTTTTAGCCACTGACCTACTATATAGTGCATCTCCAAAGCTATTGTAGCTGTTGGTGACTTCTAGTAGTAGTTTGCTTGATGATCTAAGAGGCCTTTTGGCTGAGTGATGGTGTACTACGTTTTTGAGGGCAGGACACTTATTGGAGAGGTAATAGATCAAGTGACAGAGGCAGAGCTGATTGTAGGTTAGGAGGTTGGGCTGTTCAAGCCAATGGAGCTGTTTCAAAGCAGTACAGTGATGAGTTCTATATGAGCAATTTGCAGCAAAGTGGGCAATTCTGTTATAGCAGGCTTCCATTTTGCTTAGTTCAGTTTTGCTGAGATTAGTCAGAATGGGAGATGTACAGAGTAGGGTGGATAGAAGCTGGGAGTGAGCAATGGCTGATCTTGTGTTGTTGGTAAGAAATGGTTTGATACTGTAGAGTGATCCCAATTTGGCATGTACTTTTTTAATAGTTAAGTTGAGATGACTATCAAATTTTAGGTGGGAGTCTATGGTTATTCCCAATAGCTTAGCTTGTGCCACTGGAGCAATTGAAGTAGCATTTGTGGAGTAGATAGTGAATTGACTGTTATCACTGTTTTTGTTAGAACTGGTTATAATCAGCTGAGTTATAAGCTGAGTTTTCTTTGGACTGAGGATAAGTTGGGCTTTGGTAAGGTAGTTTTCAACGTCAGCAAATGCTAGTTGAGTTGTTTGCAGGAGGGTGGGAATGTTTTGTGCAAAACAGATTAAGGTAGTGTCATCTGCATACTGAATGATAGGTGCATGCTGTGTGGAAGTATGGAGGTCATTTGTGAAGATTGTAAATAGTAGTGGTCCTAAGACAGAACCCTGTGGGACTCCTATAGTTATGGGCAGCTGAGGAGAGAGAAAATTTTCCCATTTCTAAGCTTGGTACCTGTCAGTTAAGTAGCTTTGGAACCAGGTAAGAGTGGAATGTGATAGGTGATATTGGGTTAGTTTGTTTAGCAAGGCTTGGTGTGAGACTGCGTCAAATGCTTTGGACATATCCAAAAAAAGAGTTGACACCTACAGGCCTTCATTTTTGAGATGGTTTACTGTATCTGTGAAGCAGAGGAGGGCTGTAGTGGCACTACGGGCAGGTCTGAAGCCATTCTGAGTAGGTGACAGGATGTTGCTGTCTAGGAGATATTTTAGCATCTGGGTATGGATGCATTTTTCTAGGATGTTGGCCAGGGGGGAGAGTAAAGCAATGGGTCTGTAGTTATTAAGTTCAGTGGAGATCCTGCCTTTATATATGGGTGTAACATAGGATAATTTCCAGAGTTTGGGCACATAGTTTTCAACAATTGATCTGTTTATGAGAGTGGAGATTGGGATAGCAATAGCATCTGCTGTGTGTTTCAAGAAATAGCTGGAAAGTAGGTTGGCTGCTGTTGATGAGGCTTTTAGTTTGGAGAGCATGCTTTTGATTGAAGTAGTGGAAACTGTTTTGAGGGTAAAGCTTGTATTAGTGTTATTTGTGTTGGGGGGATAGAGAGGTAGGAACTGTCCTGTGATACTAAGGATAGAACTGAGTTCAGAAAGTGGGAGTTGAATTGTGTTTCAATGGGAAATTTAGTGTCAGGGGTGGTTGGTTTGGGGGTAGCCTTTTGGGTGGGTTTTAGTAGCTGGTTTGCATTTTTTCCAAATTTTTTTAGGGGTTATGTTGGTATTTAGTTTGTAATATCATGTAGTAGGATTTTTTGTTCAGCCTAATGCATTTTTTTTGCACGGTTGCGCAGTTCTTGGTACTTAGGCTTTGTGTTTCTTTGTTTTTTTGATAGTAAAACCAGGCAGTGTCTCCGGACTTGAGGATTTGTTTCGTTTCTTTACTGAGCCAGGGGTTTGTAGAGGTTCTAACCTTGATTTTGCACAATGGAGCAACAGTGTCTAGGTGTTGTAGAAATGTTTTGTTGAAATATGCTACAGTCAAGTGGGAGGGTTTTATGGGGATGTAGTCACAGTTACAGAGAAAAGTGTCGAGGACCTCAGGAGAGAATTTTTTTGTGATTCTAGTGGATATATAGTTAGTGGTTTTGCATATGCTTGTTCTACTACGTATAAGGTATATTATGTTGTGGTCACTTAAGGTGTCTGGGAGACTGCCTGCATGGGGGTACAATGTGGGGTTGTTAGTTAGGACCCAGTCAAGGATGGATTCCCTTTTAGATTTTTTATCACATCTAGTTGGAATTTGGACTAGCTGCTGGTAGTCATGGAGATTTTATAGATTACAATGTGGTTCTGATATGCAGGTGAACGAATCTAGGTTGAAATCCCCCAGAATAAGGTTTTCTTGTGAGTATGTGGAAGAACACCAGGATAAGAAGTCTTCAAGTCTAGCAGGTGTATTACCAGGTGGAATAGAGATCACAATTCTGGTGATGACCTTTTTAGGGTGAAGCTGAAGTTGTGAGATAAGTATGTCCCAAGTATGGGGGATGGGTAGGAGATTGGTAATTGAAGTACAGTTAAGTTGGACTTGTAGTGTAAGGCAGTTCCACCCCTTTTACGAAGTGGTCTGTCTTGCCTAATGATATTGTAGCTGGTAGGGAGAACGTCTGAGTAAGCTATGTTTTTATTTAGCCAGGTTTCTGTTAAAGCAACTATGTCCTGGGAGTAGTGTGCTATTGTGTTCTGGAGTTCAGGTATTTTATTTCTGATACTTCTAATATTAATATTTAGCATTAAAAGATGGTTGGTTTTGCTGCTGTTGTTGATTTGCCCAGGGATGAAGATAGTGGGGGTGTTATGTTCTGACATTTGTGTTGGAGCAGTTTGTGTTGGACACAATGGATTTGGGCCTGAGTTGGGGTGGATATCCCCACTTATGGTGAGCCTGGTGTTAAAATGGTGATACAGATGTTGGAGTTTGGTGAGGAGTGTGAGAAAGTATTGTGTTTTTTTGGAGTAGGAATGAGAGCATATGTGTTTAGTTCTGAATTGGTCCGTTATGTAGTTCTTGAACAATTGTGGGCAGATATTATAATGTGCGGTGTCAGTATATGAGAGTGCATAATGTAGTGTTGTGTTACTACGTTTAGGGATATTGCTAGAGTGATAACTTGTGGTGTTATAAAGAATTATGAGAAGACAGACTAGACTTGTGTGATAGTCATGGTTATAAAGTTTAAGTTGGTTTTAGGTGGGGGTCTGAATAGGAATTCTAGGGTTGCACTATATGTGGATGTGTAAGTAGTGTGGGTGATGTGAAAAATGCCTAGTGGGAATGAGAGTGATTGGGAGTATTTTGTGTGGAGCAAGTTGGTGTGGTATAATGTGATTTGACTTGAGGAGCTGTGATTGGTGGAGGTGATGTGAGGGTGAGCTGTGGGTGTGGCTGTGATTACTATAAATGTAGGGGTAGTGGGGGTGGGAGGTAATAGGGGGCAGGGCAGGGAGAGAGCCCGAGCATTAGCAAGGGCGAATGGAGTGGGGCAGAGCCTACCAAGACAAGAGTAAAAAGTAAGTATTACTTTACAAATCTGAAAACTTTAAACAAATTCCTGAGGTCTAATGGCTTACCAGCAAGCAGAATGCAATTGCTGAAGAGCACTTGTGTCCTGGTGGGAGACTAGAAATTTAAAGATGGCTCCATGCTCACCAGTATTCTAATATAGACTTAGTATTGGGGGAGGGAGATAGCACAAGGGGTGTAAACCAGATGGAATGCAAAGAAACCAGAGAGGCAATCAGTGGAAATCAGTGAAGGCCTCAGAGGGGCTAAGCTAAGTAATAATTCAAACTACCTGTAAAGTGAAGGAGAGAAGAGACAGCAAAGTTTATTAAGGTTGGGAGTGTGTCTTTACATTGACTTGCTGATTAGTAACCAGTTTGTGCACAGATTAGAGTAGGGAGATACATTAGCAATGAAGGGGAATATATAGAAATGCAAATAAACAGGTTGGCCTCCAAGTGATACAAACTAAGGCAGAAAGCACTGAGAGGGCTGCTTGATGGTTAATTTAGTCACAGGGATCTGAATAAAATGTATACTGTCTATTTGATAGTTAGGATTACTGCACAAGCTGGGGGGGGGCACAAGGCTACAACAGTCAGTTTTATTAGTATGCCGAGAACTACTAAGAAATACTGCTAATGTAATAGCTGTATTTCTACATCTACACCAAGAATCTTGAATCCCTGCTCTCTCACTCTCAAAACAGTAACAGTGAAGAGGTTATCAACACACCTACCACTACTCATGCACATAGTACCAGTACACATACACATAGTATGCATCCAAAACATAAATTAACATACACTGAGGTTCTCTGAAAAACTTACTGAAACACCAGAGACCTCCAAAACAAAAGACTGCTACAACTAACACACTTCCCACCCCACACAAGACACATAGCAACACCAGAGTCTCACATGCCAAGCCCTTACAGCGTAACACCCACCCAAGACACATAGCAACACCAGAGTCTCACATACCAAGCCCTTACAGCGTAACACCCACCCAAGACACATAGCAACACCAGAGTCTCACATACCAAGCCCTTACAGCGTAACACTCAAAAAACACATTTCCTTGTCATTGGAGACTCCATACTGAGACTCACAGATGTCTCACTCACCAGGTTAGATAAGGAGAAAGTCACAGTCAGCTGCCTGTCTGGTGCCAGGATTCATCATATCATGCATGCACTCAGGTCTCTTGGCAACAAGTACAATTATGACTCTGTCATACCTCATGTTGGAGTGAATGACCTGAGATGTACCTCAATGGACTATATGGAGAGAGACATGATTGAAGTCTCCAAGTATGTGTACCCGGAAAGGTATGTCTCTAGCCTTGAGTAGCATATTACCCTCACCTAGAATGATGTTAAGTATAAACAAGAAATGATTGAATTCAATAATCGGCTTGCTTTTTGGTGTCATTCAAAGGGTATTCAGTTTCTATTAGCCTGCGATGACATGTTCACTGCTTTGCCAGAGACAGTTTGCACCTGGTACCAGTAGGCTTTTGGCTGCTGGCAAAGTCTCTTGCCTCCCCCATAGTGCCTTTTTAGGCAAGGTCTCAAAAACAAAACTGACAATATGAAAATTGCCAGCCATAACAAAATAAGGGTTATGCTGCTAAATGCTAGGAGTTTAAACCAAAAACTGCACACCCTGGAAGCACTTCTGTCACCGGAGGATGTAGACCTGGTTCAAGGACTCAGAGTGTATCCTGGTCTTGCAAGGCTACAATGCCTTCCACACCTTCAGGCCACAAAATGAATATGAAGAGCTGTTTCTATCTATATTAAAGATAAATTCACCTCCAGACAAGTTAGACAGGACAACTCCACGGAGTTACTCCACATTCAGATTACTGTGGGTAAGACCCACATTCAAGTGATAGCTAATTATAGATTCCCCTGCATGGATCATGATGTGCATGAGGCCTACTTGACCAAACTGGAGTCAATCCAACTATGGCTAAACACTCTGGTCATGGGGGATTTCAATTATCCCACAATCAACTAGGAAACTGTTCAAACCCCAACAAAAGGAGCAAACATCTGGTGTTTACTAATATGACAAACAGATGCACCATCACAACTGTCAGACCTTCATTAGTTAAATCTGACAACAAATCAGTTGCCTTTGAACTGGCACTAACACCAGGGCTCACAAAAGGTGAAGTCAAACTAAAAAACTTCACTAAAACAACCTCTATCCTCCTAGGGGAAGGTATAAATGCATTCCAAGCCCCACCCCTAGCTCTAAGTGGTAACTATACCAAAGCTTACACTAAAGCCATGTACAATCACTTGTAAAAGTCTATAGACTCAGCTGTTCCAGAGAGAATCAAAGCCCCAAGTAAGAAAAGCTGATCTGGTGGACATCCAGCATCAACAAACTTTACAACAAATGCAAAAAGCTGCTGTCTGAGAAAACTAAGGTGAGGGCCCAACAATGGAAAAGCACCCTCCTCAGGCTCAACGGGCAAATAAAACAACATGTCAAATCATCTAAGGGTAACTTTGAGAAAAATGTAGCAATCACAACCAAGGATAATCATAAGGCTTTTTACAGCTATGTACTTAGCTTAAAAGTAAGACTCAAGCATGTGTCAAACTAGTGACTAACGGTGTCACACACACGGATCCTGCAGAAATAGCAAACCAGCTAGTGGACAGATTTGGTGAAAATTTCACTCCCTTATCACCTCCAAACTTTTTACAAACTTGCTCATAACTTCCATCCACCCTACATATCTGAAGAGCAGGTCACTAAAGCCATGTCTAAGGCAAAAAACTCAGCCTCAATGGGACCAGATGACAACCCAGGCTGTCTTCTAAACAAACTAAAACATGAACTAGCATCGCTATTAAGTGCCCTATTCAATCATGGCCTAACCATTGGCTTTGTTCCTATGGAATGGAGAACAGCAACAATTATTCCTCTCCACAAAAGTGGTTTAGCAACAGACCCAGGGAATTATAGACCCATAAGTCTGACCAGCCTCATCTGTAAAGCCATGGAACATATAATCATGGACCTCATAAATGAAGATATAGGCAATCTACAAACCCTGGATCTGACCCAATTCACCTTTGTTAAGGGCAGATCTTGCCTGTTAAATCTGTCCGATTTCTTCAAAAATGTGACCAGGGCCATTGACAAGGACAAATCTGTGCACACAATCCTACACTCAGGCATTACTGATAAACTTAAGAAACTGAATGTAAACCCCTTTGTTGTAAGATGTGTTGCTAAATGGCTCAAAAAACAGTCACTATCATAGTGGGTGACTCCACATCAACCAGCAGACTTGTCCCCAGTGGGTTGCCACAAGGGTCAATGCTGGGCCCCCTACTGTTTGGTGTATACTTCTCAGAGGTTCAGGCCAAAACTAAGGGGTTGTGGCTGACCAAGTTTGCAGACAACTGCAAACTGGGTGCAATTACTGAATCCCCAAATGATGTCAGTAAACTTCAGAAGGGTCCAATGACTAGTGTCTTAGTCATGGTATGAAACTGAATGTAAAGCAATGCATTATCATTCCCTTTGGTAAAAACAATGTCTCTTCACACTATCAAATTAATAACAATACCCTATGTACCTACGAAGTGGTAAGAGATCTGGGATCACAAATAGACTGCGACCTTAACTTTGACTACCATGTGTGTACTGTAGTAAGGAAGGCTTTCTAGGTAGCACACTTGATCAGTAAAGGCATCATCTCTAGAGCAAAGGAAGTTATAACCCCTCTTTACTTGTCAGTAATCAGGCCCATAAATGAGTATAATGCCACTTTTGGCATGTACCATACAAAGCACCTGCAGAAATTGGAGAAATCTCAGAGGTTTCTAACTAAAAAGATCAAGGGACTCCAGCACATGCCTTACACAGACCGACTAAAGTCCCTATCACTATACTCAGTATCGTATAGACTTCTTATGGGAGACTTAGGCCTGGCTTACAGACCAATCTCTGACCCAAACCTAATGAATTTGCTGCAAATTTGTAAATCAAACAGGAATAAAACTACCTATTCCAGGGATCTAAATATGGCCTGTGACTTGAATAAGACATGCTGCAGGGACTTGTCTCCCAGTTACTGCCACATCTTTGGAATAGGTTGCCAATTCATGCAAAGCAGAGCACCTCTATGACACTGTTCAAAAGGAACCTGGATGAGTGGATAGGGCACCATAAATTCTTACCGGGGATAGTGCCCACAACCCTCCTGGACATAGACAGTCACTAATAAATCTAATCCTGGATAGTGACTAGAGTATCTATGTTATTACATTGGGATGAAGCAGCTTCACTTGAAATAACCTTTGGATCGATAGCCTGGTAACCTCCTACGATCCTATGTCCCAGGTACTCAAGAGTCCTTTATTAATGTCATGTTTCTATAAATTTCTATTCCCAGACTTCCTGCAGACTTTCCTTTGATAACTATGAATATAAAAATATGAACTTGCTTTTATGTTTCAATAATTTTTACAGTGCTAGCACAGGTGTATTTTTCCACTTCATATACAGAAATATTAATCTTGTTCTTTATATTTTAATTTATACTAAATATGCTGTATCATATTAGATTTACTTCTCTCTATGCTGAGGTTATATTCAACAGTTCCTTCATATTCAACAGTTATTTCATCACTCTGTATTATTAACATTTAATTTCAATACCATACTCTAAATGATTCATTACTACAATAAATAGTTTGCTTTTTCCATCTTTGCATGTGTTAAGATGATATTTTACTGTCTCAAGATAGTGTGATTTACACAGTTAAAAAAAAGAAAATCCATTTTTCCAGTCTTCCAGGGATTTTCATATGATTACTGTCATTTTGCCTTATGAAATGCAATGTACTTGCTGCTCATCATGGTTTCATACCTTTCAGAGAGTATTTCATAATCACCATGTTAAGTAATCATTTTGAAGTTATCTGCTTTCTGTTGTACATTGCCAAAGACATACCACAGTATGCATTTAGCCTTTGCTTAACATTGCTTTTTTTTGTAATTTGAGTAGTATTGCAAATATCTGATGAATTTTATGTATTCCAACTGATATGGCAGAGCTGGCTTTTAGTTAAGAATGCAAGAATTATGTTGCATCTTGCCTTGACTTTTGTAAGTGATTATTTTAAAACAGCAGATGGCCCACAATGCCCATTTCTGTAAATTGGTCAAATACTGCACTACAGTTTCATCTCCCTGCAAATGTATGAGCAATCTATATCTTTCATTTGTAACCTTTTCTTTGGATTACTGTAAGC
Source organism: Protopterus annectens (assembly GCF_019279795.1). Taxonomy (NCBI): domain Eukaryota; kingdom Metazoa; phylum Chordata; order Ceratodontiformes; family Protopteridae; genus Protopterus; species Protopterus annectens. The sequence goes on from NC_056735.1 coordinate 1,959,521,252, forward strand.
CTCAAACTTCCTACTACTGTATTTTATGTGCCACTTTGTTCATCATTACCAAACTGAAAAATGCCATAGTTTTACAGGACTTTCTCTGACATTAAATGAAGAAAAAGTGATACTTGTCTTGTGGAGTATACTTTATTGATCCATGTTGCTGCCATGCAGAGCTCACATTTTCTGCTGAACTTTCTCCATTGCTTTGCAAAAATTGCCTTGGAAGATGAGCTCTCAGTGTGGTTTAACATTTACATTCCAAAATCCCATTTTGTATTATCAATTTCTACTTAGCTAAGTCAGTAGAAACATATTGTTATAATTAGGTTGTGAAATCCATGTTACATGACAGTTTCTTTCTCTGGCCATAGCTTTTCTCTAAAAGCATGAAAGTTCAAACTGCCCATAATATTATTTGTAAAATGTGCATGAATTTTCCATCCTTTTAATTTTGCTTTTTTTGTCAAAACACATGATGCTATGCATGTCTGTCTATAGCTATATGTTTAGGTCTATAATCTATATCTATGTATTTCCATTTTATTTTGAATTTATTCATAAACGTGTACCTTTTTTTAAATGTTGCCATTTCAAAGGTCATGTTGCTTTATTGATGAAAAATGCAGAACTTCTGACACCATTATGTACGTTCAGGTAGAGATGGAAAATTATTTCTAAAACTGAATCCCATATGATTTATCCACAATTATGGACTGCCTGGAAGTTCTTTGTCAAACTGATCATTTTGTTTGTGGCATGCAGTAATGAAACCATGACTAATGCATTGTCTGGTTGTGTGATACCTGGGCATGTGCAGGACAAAAGTGTGGTCACTGCATTGAGAGAATGTCATAAGATAGCAGAAACTGCAAAACTCCATAAAACCTCTTTATGCAACTTACCTCTTTTTCCTGTCTTATGGAAAAAATATTGAGAAAAGAAATGTTTTGTTTAATGTAGCCACTGTCATGCCTGGAGTTAAGAAACAGCTAATGCTATCCACTACAGTTAAGACAAAGTGCAGTATATCATTTCATTTACCAAAGGTCAGAATCATTACAGACTGGGAACATACCCCATGATTTTCTCATATTGTTTTTCTACTCCTTGGCAAATGTTTGGTTGTCTGGCTAATCACTGAATATTATAGTCTGTAAATAATGCATATAACGTGAGTTTTAAATTTCATATTTATCACAGGACACACGACAATGTAAAATTATTATTCTAGCAATGTTCTAAGCATAAACAAACTATGTATATTTGTCAGCCAATTGACTTTGTCCATGATTCTTGCACTAATAAGTATATATATATATATATATATATATATATACATGTATATTGGAGTCTGATAAGTTGTATTAAGCAAAGTGGCTATGAATGCTGGGTGGGAATAACAGTTGTCTGTGGTTAAAAGTAATTCATCTTCTAGTCATTTGTTCAATTTATTCAGTTTGGCATTATAGAACGAATGTATATTTGCATGAAATAAATAGGGAAAATACTTTACTTTGGAATGAGAGAGTGCATTCTAATGAAAAAGCTTTTATTTTAACAGCTTCAGCTTTCTAAGCATATAAGAAACATATGCAAAGCCTGCCCCTGATTTTGGAGATTTATTCCACATTATTGTTTGGCTTTGTCCCTCTTTCTTGCAATAACAGTTTGAACGGTATTCATATGCATTACAATCAAATGAGAGGTACAATGCAAAGTGGCTATAATTGCTGGTTGAAGCTTGGGACTGATTGTGGATGAAAGTAGCTTACCCTTTTATCATTTGCTCTGTTGAAGCAACCTGGTTTTGCAAGAATAGTATGCACTTGTGTGAAATAAGTTGAAAAAATATAGTAGCAACTGTTTGTGTGAAACAAAGATAAAATTGCTCTCAGTTGTTCTTAATTTTGTAGATTGTTCTGATTTTGCACATATTTTTGTCTGTTCCTGATAAAATTTGTGATTTTTCTGGCAAATCATTGCATTTTGCTGTCATTAAATAATGACAGGCATCTAAATTTTAGACGTCATATCCCGAAAATACACATTTATACAAAAATTGCCATTCTAGCAAGTATATAAGAGCAATATTTAAAATCTGTCTCTGATTTTGGGCCTTTGTCATGCATTTTGTGGCTTTGTCCCTGATTTTTGTGCTAAGATGTTGAGAGTTATTATTTTTATCATTTTCAGATAAGGTGCACAAAAGAAAGGTATAAATACAGTTTGCATGAGGGTGTCTTTCAGTGTGTGAAAGTAACATACCATCTGTTTGCTTAATTTAATAAGTGTTGCTTTGCAGCACTAGTGTGCATTTGTGTCAATTAGATGAAATTCTTTACTTTGGTTATTTTGTATTTGTGTGAAGCAAACCTAAAATACATTACTGTCTCCATGATTACTTTGGTTATTTTGCATTTGTGTGAAGCAAACCTGAAATGCATTACTGTCTCCATGATTTCAGAACTGGTAGTTTTAGCAGATAATTCATTGAACAGTCACAGGTAGAACCAAAATCTATCATTTTGCTTTGCAAAAAAAAAAAAAAAAACATTTGAGATGCACAGTATCATGTGATTCACAAAATTTAGTATACATGGAATTATGCAAAAAATGTGAAGCTTTTTATGTAGTTAAAACAAACAGAAAATTGAAAGATATAATTAGTGATCACATGTCAAAAATTAGTAGAAGTGTTGTTTTACGAATGCTTTCTTATTGCATATTAATGCAGAAGGATGTATTTATCAATTTAAATTTGCTATTTTAGACATTGTAAATTTAAATATAAGAAAAGGAGATGTTAATAACAAGAGCAGAAGAATGGAGTATAAATGCATATGCAATTTTAGCGCTGATTACTTTCCAGGTCTTAATGATAAAGTAGGCATAAAGCCAGTTTTAATATTATGGGGTTTAAGGAAGTGATGTCACATCACATGATTTTAATGCAATAGCAAAGAAAAATCTTTTAAAATGCTGTGTTAACACTTGAAATTACGTTAAACAAAACCAGTGATAAGCATGTGTATTGGGTGCATTACTACTGATTTTTTTGATAAAAAAAACTTTTCCGAGAAAAAACAGAAACATTATTTTCATGTACATGATATTCTCATCATGTGGCATTGCACCATGCATATTAATGATGTGTGGCATGCATAAGCAATGTTTTGTGGCTCACACCAGTGCTGCTGCTGCAAAACCTGTAATATGAATGTGGATCATACTTCCCAACCTTTTAGTGCAAGAAATCTGGACAAAGTCTAAAATAATGGGGGGACAAAGGGCCAAAAATAGGGGCAGATTTACATAGTGTTCTTATAAATGTAGAAAGTAGGTAGAATAATAGAATTTGTGTTAGCATCCATTTTCTTTTTTTTATCTTTTTTTATTGAATTTTAAATTTACAGAGTATAACAATCAACTACTATACTATAAAATACAAACAGAAAAACTATATACAAAGTCCATAACATAACAAGATATGACAACTAACCAACCATTAATACTTCTACAATAATTCTTTAAGTTTTTGTCAGGACAAGTGTCTGTGTGTATAATTTGAAGTTCTGTTATACAATGTCTACATTTCCATATTAAATACATTTTTAGTCAAGCAAATAAATTTAAAAAGAGAGGGGTTACTCTTGCTTTTCCAGTTTATTGCAATGATTTTCCTAGGTCTAGCCAGAATTGACCATAAGAAATGCACGTAATGCTTTGGTACGAAATCCAGAATCGGGACATTAAATAAAATCAAGAAGACTGATATAATACAATTGTCTGACCATAGATCTTTTACAAAATTCCTAAAATCGGAACAAAATTGTACACTAGCACTACATTCACTCATTATGTGAAACCAATTAGAATCTATAACCTCATCACATCTCCAACATTTTATTTCCATTTTTTACATATCAAAGCAGTCTTATGTGGTGTTAGAAAAGTTCTATATAAATATTTCCAAGTAAATATTTTCCAAAAAGGAGATGAAATAGTATAATTTACAGATTTTAATAACTTCTTGATCATTTCCCAAAAGGTTTCCTTATTAATTTTTGTTGAATATTCCCAGAAAGATTGAGTCAAAAGGAATCAATTCCAAGCTTAGAATTTTATATAGTGTTGATAAGTAGTATTTTATTTATTCTTCGTTATTAATTTTAAATAAAAAATCTAATTTTTTACATATAGATTTATTGTTCATGTTTAATATTGGTTGAATTTCATTAGTTATACACTGACCTAATGTTTAAATATCTGAATATTTATTTTCTTTCATATTATATTTAAAAAATAAATTATCAGATGAGATTATTCTATTTCCATCTAGAAATTGAAGCCAATACTTAAAGTTTTTTCTTCATAATCTAGAATTTTATTAAGTCTGAATGACTCTGTACAATCTTTTCTGTACATAATAACAACTTCCACACATTCAACCCATCACTGTCAATGCCTAAAAATCTTTCTTGATTGGAAATACCTCATATTATGAAATATAACCAGTTAATAATAGCTCACAAAATAATGCATGATCCTGACAACATACCTTCCCTAAAAAAAATCTTCTACAACCCTACTCTAACATTCGTACACTTCGATCATCTAACATAGACTTACTCCAAGTAACCAAAGTATCCAATACAGCAGGCAACTCTCTTTACTCTGACTTTGTTGCTAAAATGTGAAATACCTTTCCACATAGTATTAGAGCCATAAACAATCTGAATTATTTCAAAATATTTCTCAAAATACACTTATTTGAATCCTGAATTTGCACATGTAACACTCCAGGTTAATTATTAACTTAGCATTACTTATAAAATCTGGCTGTACATGCTAACTCTGTTAACATATCTATTCTAACAACAGCACTACTTCTCTAAAAGTAGTTACATTCTTAGCTGCAACTCTCACCATAGAAGTTTTGCTGACTTTGCACTACTTATCCTAAGTGATTCTCCTTGCTTAATTTCCTAACTGTTATGTTCCTCCACATATATAAATTCAACCATATATTTGTCTATATTCAAGTGTTTAAAGGTTTGTTCTGTTTGCTACTATGAATATATTTTTGTTTTTACATTTTTATCCTGTAAATGTGCTAACGCTCATTTTTTTGTCAATTTTGTATATAATTTCTATTACTTGTTGTGATAATTTGTATGTAAGCTTAGACTAGAGCTTTTGTCCCCGGGCCTTCACTGAAAATGGGCACTGTCCCAGTCGGACCATTGTGGTAAACCAATATAAAATATATAAATAAATAAATAAGAAGAAATATCAAAATTAATATTGATTTAAGTTGGTGATAGCTATCTGTAGATAAGTATGTATGTATGTATGCCTTTAAGAAGCTTTCTAGGGGCTCGCACAAGTGTCTAAATACATGCAAGCCTGACTGCTATTTTGTAGTAATCTGTTGAGATGCAAGCATGTATATCTGTGTAGTCTGTCAGGTAATCAGTTTGTTTATATTTTGTACTGCAGCTATCCATCTGGATGTGTTTCTATGTAATAAAGTATATAAGTGAACTACCCCACCTGTTTGTCATTTATACTAGAGAGAGGCGAGTGACATAGTGCCAGACTGGGATCCAGATTCTCCAGATTTGAGACAGAGAGGCACTCAGTTAAGATTGGAGAAATATAGAGGAGTGAATCACATATAACACACAAAACAGGTCAGAAATTAATTTCATGTATTTAAACTTGCTCAAACCTTTTCTTATTCACAAAATATGAAACTAGGCATTCAGAATGCTCTAAATGAATTTCTAAGTAATAGAAATATCCAAAATTGAAACATATTAATAGAAATATACAAAATAACTATAGGGAATGCATGAAATAAAGTCCAAATTGCATAAAATGTATAAAATAAGGGAAATGACTAAATTTTTCTTGCCAAGCACTACTTTTCATATTAATCAAGGTCATTCAAGCTGTCTGAAGTGTATGAAGAGTTCACATGTTTGTGTAGTATTACAGTGCAGTTATTTGGCAAGATACAGCCATTTCAAAGCATATTTTGCAAAGTACTGTATTTCAAAGAGTTTATTGTGCATTTGAATATTATTACAGGAACACATAACATATTGTTTGTGTATAATTACAAGGGCCACATTATTACACTGTGTTTGGGCATAATTTTATTGGCATGGCAGACAGATTTTGAAAACCAGGTCCACTTGTAATTGACAATAATATTGCAGAGAATTGGAGCGTGTTTAAGCAAGAATATGATATTTTCATATAGCCTGCATTTTCTGATAAAGATGACCAAACAAAGGCATTTATTTTGTTTAATTTAACTGGGTTAGAAGACATAGAAAAAGAGTCTTTATTTGTGTATGCACCTGCTGTCTTTGCAGGAGAGGGGGGAAAAATGTCATATTGTTGTATTGGCTGAGTCAAGGGAAGACTCAGAGTGCTTAAAATGTAAATTTAGAGAAATGTATAACCCCCCCAAATGAATATTACAATGGAAATGTACTTATTTTACTCAAGGGATCAAATGCCTGGTGAATTTTTTGCAGCATATGTAACTGATTTGAGAAACAAAGCTAAAACATGCAGATTTGATGATTTAAAAGATGAGTCGATAAAACATAGACTTGTGTGTGATATTAAGTATTAAAGATGATGCTGTGAGACAGACTTTGCTTCATGACAGTGATTTAACTTTGAGTAAGGCCATTAAGATTTGTCATATATATATATATATATATATATATATATATATATATATATATATATATATATATATATATATATATATGAGCTTACAGAAAAGCACACAAATATGCTTACAAATGAGAGATGCTTGCTTCCAGTAACTTCTAAGGCCAATGTTGATGGTATGTAGCATGTAGTTAAAAGAAATAAGCCCAAGCAGATGATGGGGGCTGTTGTAGGTCCTGTGACAATCCCTGGGAAACCCCGTACCTTTCTAGCAAATTCAGAGTATGCATGGTCTCAGTTAAGCATAAGAGTGAGTCAGCAAACTCAAGGAATGGGCCCCCACCCAGTTTTATTTCCAGCTGTCATAATTGTGGCGGAAATCATAAGCCTAAAAAATATTTAGCTTTTAGTCAGCAATGTTACAAATGCAACAAGTGGAATCATTTCAAAAGGTTTTGTAAATCAAAATGAATGCATTATTTTATTAAAAGGGAATATTCAAAGAAACAGATTGACCAATTAGAAAGCTGTGACCCTACTTTTTATACTAATGGTGTGCCTGTGCTTCATGAAACAGACAATGCAGTAGATTTATGGGCAAAGAATGAAGTATTTTGTACTGTTCGGATAAATGGAAGACCCAGGCAGCTCAAAGGTGACACAAGTTCAAAGTGCAATGTTATGTCTGCAGAAACATTTGCTAGAGTATGTGCTGGTGAGAAGCTTGCTTTGGCAAACTGTGAGAAGCTTGTTGCTTATGGTGTTGAAGAGATTCAGACTGACGGCTCAGTAGTACTTTCATGTTACTCTGCTGGGAGAAGCTATGACTTGTTATTTTATGTGCTCAAAAGGCATGTAAAGTCATTATTAGGGCTCAGAGACAGTTTGAAAATGTGACAGATTTCATTAATATCCATATTTCATTATTAGTCCATCATGTTAGTTTAAAAGACTACTGTTCTAATTTCGCCCAATATATTTTCTCTACCTATGCTGATCTTTCGAAAACAAACTAGGCAAGCTTCCAGTTGTGTACTACATGAAGTTAAACCCAGATGTCAACCCAGTTGTCAGGCCAGTCTGAAGAGTTCCAGTAGCAATGCAGAACAGAGTCAAAACCGAGCTAGACAAAATGGTAAAACAAGGTGTAATTTGTCCAGTTGAAGAACCAACTGAATGGGTATCTGTGGTGGTAGTTCATAAGAAAAGTTCAAATTATATCAGAATATATATTGATCCATGAGATTTGAACAAAACACTGAAAATACCTCATCATCCAATGCGCACAGTCGATGAAGTTGCAGCTCTTATGCCAAATGCCACGTTTTTTTCACTTAGATGAAAAGAGTTCATTTGTCAAATTTTGCTTGACTAAAAATCCTCATTGCTTACTATGTTCAGTACTCCTTTTAGCAGGTACATATTTTTGAGAATGCCATTTTGGATAAATTTGGCCAGTGAAGTCTTTCAGGATGCAATGGAGCAAATTTGTTTCTGGATACCCCTGTGCTATTATAATAGATTATCTTCTAGTAGAAGGTAATAGTGAGGTTGAGCATGACAGAAACCTCAAGAAAATTCTGGAAAGAGCACATCAAGTGAATCTTAGGGTGAATCTTCAGAAGTGCAAGTTCGCTTATGAGAAGTTACTTATGTTGGTCATTTATTTACCAGTTCAGTCATATGACCAGATCCTTCAAAGAAAACAACAATTCTTGAGATGCCAGCTCCAGACAACGTTCAAGCCCTTCAGTGTTTTCTTGGCATGGTTAACTATCTAGCAAGTTCATTGGAGATTTGAACCAACTATCAGCACTGCTTAGAGAGATGACATGTAAAGATGTATCCTGGTCATAGTTGGAGCATCACCAGAGAGCATCTGATGTCCTGAAACAGAGAATTGCCAGTCCAATGACTGTCAGATACTATGATGATCACAAACCAGTTACTTTTTCCTGTGATGCTTAGAAATTTGGTCTTGGTGCAGTCATTCTTCAAGAGGGTCAACCTGTTGTCTATGCATTCAGAAATCAAACCCAAACTGAAATGCAGTATGCTCAGATAGAAAAGGAGCTATTGGCAATTGTACTTGCATGTTCAAAGTTCCATGATTATATTCATTGCTGACCTATCCTGGTTGAATCTGATCACCAACCTCTAGTCACTATTTTGAGAAAACCTATGCATACATCTCCAGCCAGATTGCAGATGTATAATTTCAATCTTGTCTACACAAAAGACAAGCTTCTTTATTTTGCTGATACTTTTTCCAGATAATCCAGAAATACCACTGAGCAGCATGAGAATGAGCAACTTGATTTTGAAGTCATGGAAGTGAGAAATTTTTCTTCCACGTGTCTTAATAAGCTTAGAAGTCATACAGACTCAGATCCAGTTCTTCAAAAGCTCAACCACTTTATCAATTGAGAATGGCTGTCAAAGCAATCTAGTTTACCTTAAGAAGTGCAATCTTTCTTTCATTACAGCGAAGAGATTTTGTCTGACAATGGTATCATCATGAAAGGTCCAAAAGTAATTGTTCCACAGTCCTTGCAACCAGAGTATATTAATATCTTGCATCATGGCCACCCAGGAAATGCTTCTACCAAAAGATGGGTAAGAGGAATAGTATACTGGCCTTCTATGTCACAAGATATTGAGAGAGTACTTTCTTATTGTTCAGTATGTAATAATACAAAGCCCACAAAACAGCACAGGTAGAGGCCACCACGATGAAGTAAAAGATATAAACTATTTTATTCAATAAAACAAGCGCTTTCACGTGTATGCAACATGCTTCTTCAGGTTTTAACATTGATGCTCAACAGAAGCTAATGCCAAATTTGTTTATTGATTCATAAATTAGCTGATTAATAATTATATATAAGAGCTTCTGTTGAGCATCAAAGTTAAAACCTGAATAAGCGTGTTGCATACATGTGAAAGTGCTTGTTTTGTCGAATAAAATAGTTTATATCTTTTACGTCATCGTGGTGGCCTCTACCTGTGCTGTTTTGTGGACTTTGCCTTGTTTTTTCAGTTGGAGACCTTTGGATGGTGGCATTCCTTGTCTTCATAATAGTACAATGCCACGTGAATCGAAGGTGCCAGTTCATCTAAACCAGACTCCTGAACTACCTTGGTTGACAGTAGCCAGTGACATTTTTGAATGGAATGGTCAACATTACCTGGTGTTAGTAGACTCTTATTCCAATTGGTTCTAGATTGACCTACTTCCTACTCTAGCATCCAGTACTGTCATTATTAACATGAAGTATCATTTTGCAGTCTATAGTAGTCCACACAAAGTTATTTCAGACAATGGAATGAGCCAGAATTTCAAAAGATTCACCAAATAGTAGGACTTTATCCATGTTACAAGTAGTCCTGAGTACCCACAGTCAAATGGTTTGGCTGAACATGCAGTTCAAGGTTTGAAACAGTTACAAAAGAAGTCAAAATGGGACAATAGTGATGTTTTCCTGAATCTCTTGAATCTCAGGAATACTCCTCATAATAAACATTTTGGCTCACCTGTCCAGAGACTTCTGTTGAAACAAACCAGAACTACATTACCAGTCAGCGGTAGTTTATTGGTTCCAAGTGCTAAGAATAATAGATCAGTGAAAGCCCATCACTTAAAGAAGTGCCTACCTAGAAGTGTTATTACAACAAGTCCAGTAAACCACTCAATCCATTACATGAAGGAGACACAGTGATAATGCAAATGTGCAAAGGTTATGATAGGATTGGAGATGTGAAGAGTATTTGACCAGAGCTGAGATTGTAGAATTGTGTGGAATCACAAGGAATAGAGTTCAGGTGGAATCAGAAACATTTGATGCTGGTGTCTGAGCCTGAACCACAGCATCTAGCCTGTGAGAAAGACTCTTTATCTCAGAGTGAGTTGTCCAGCATTCCAATTCCGGAGGATGTTCCAGTAAATATCCCTGTTCCTGCGATTAATACCAAAATTCCTGATATGAGTTGTTCACTGAAGATTGTCCCTGTTGCTAAGCCTAGTTCTGATTATTATATTAATAGATCAGGTCACATTTCCAGACCATGTTACAGATGCATGACAACTTGGACATGAACATTGTGCTTGTTTCTAATGTCTATATTATTGCATGTCTTATTCTAATGTCATTTCATTGAGGGAAATCTATTTAAGAGGGAGGATGTAGATCAATATGTATATATGCCTTTAAGAAGCTTTCTAGGGGCTTGCACAAGTGTATAAATACTGAGCATGTGCGAGCCTGACTGCCATTTTGTAGTAAGCTGCTGAGATGTAAGCATGTATGTCTGTGTAGTCTGTCAATAAGTTTGTTTATATTTTCTACTGCTGCTAGCCATCCTGATGTGTTTCTATGTGATAAAGCATATAAACCAACTACCCCATTTGTTTGCCATCTATACCAGAGAGAGATGAGAGGCACTATCCATTACCTTCCTAAACATATTTAGAATATAATTAACATATGGAATAGAGGTAGGAAAACTTTTATTATTTATTCAAGATGCATTTATGATCCTAAGAATGTTGTTAATATTTGAGTTTAAATTGTATTTGTTTCAACTGTGTTATTTTAAAATAAAAGTTCTTTATGTAGTGATTTCCATTTTAAAGTATATGATGTATTTAGCCAGTGACTTTACTATATTTAGGATTGCAGGTTTTGCATGTACTTCTATATTAGGAAATCCAATTCCAACTTCTACCCAAGATTTAGTATGCCAATTAGGTCCTATTCTTGGTTTTTCAGGATACCAGAAAATTTTAATTAACATGGAATATAGAATATAATTATTTAGCATTTTTTTGGATGGCATTAAGATTAATTATTATATATAATATAATATAATACAATATAATATAATATAATATTTTTGGTATGATAACCATTGTTATTAATGTAAGTCTATCTTCCATAGTAAAGTACAGCTTATTCCATTTTTCTGTTGATATTGATAATAAACAGTAACCTTTTATAATTAATTCTTGTTGTTTCTTTCCAGGTATTTTTTATAATAATTCCTAAATATTTAAATTGTTTATTTTCCCAATTAAACTCCTTATAATTTCTTAAAAAGTTGTTTATTTTTTATTTATTAATAATATTTCTGTTTTATTGTGATTAAAACTTACAGACAGATCCTTTCAAAGTGTTTTATTGAATTAATAATGTGCTCCAAGTAAGATTCAATATCACCAATAGTTAATAAAATATCATTTGCAAATAACCGGACTTTGGAATTATATTTACTGCTTATGGAAAACCCCTTCAACTGTTTATTTGGCATAATAGATGTTGTAAAAGGCTCCACTGATAATGCAAACAATAAAGGAGACAGGGGACATCCTTGCTTTGTTCCTTTAAATATTTAGAAAGAGCTAGACAAGAACAAACCAATTTTAATATAAGACAATGGGTTACTATATAATTTCATTATCAGATTTATAAAGTCTACTGAAAAATGATATTCTTTAAGTACTTTCTATAGGTAATCCCACTTAATTGAATCAAAGCGTTGTCTAGGTCTAAATTTATGATTGAAAGTTCCTTTTCATTTTTGTTTCCAGCATCTATCAGGGATAATAGTCTAATAGTATTATCTTGGACTTTTCCTGGGTAAAATAAATCCATTTTGGTCTTCTTCAACTAATCTTGCCATAGCATTGTTTAATCTTTTTTGCCAAAATTGACATAAATATTTTATAATCAACACCTAGGAGAGAGATTGGGCAGTAAGATGAATACAGCTTTGAATTTTTCCTTTCTTTTCAAATGGAAGATATTAATGAAAACTTCCAAGAAGGTGGCAAGTTTAATATACTTTTGTCCTCTTCAAACAAACACTTTTAGATGGGTTTTTTAGAATACTATTGGGGATTCATTTATATATCTCAGATATTATGCCATCCAAACCTGGAGCCTTATTATGTTTTAAAATGTTTAATTTGTTCTTTCATTTCTCTTAAAGAAATAGTTTTATTTAATATGTTATTTTGCTCATCTGTTAATTTGTTTTATATTATAACTTAAGTAAATATCAGTTATTTTTTGTAATCAAATGTTAATTTACTATTATTAATTAGTTTATATTTCCTAAAACCTTCTAGAATATCTTTTAAGTTCATTACTTTTCTAATTTTATCATTAACATTACATGTGATTTCATTTATCTGATTTAGACCACCTATTCTTTTGGATTTTAAAGAGAGTCTATGTACATTTTGGGGGCTTACAGAGTAAAACTAAATTTTAATTTTTCCATATTTCCAGATACTTTATCCATATTTATAAATACTTTATGGTTCAATATTTCTAAGTATTTTTGATTTAAAATTTTCATTTGAATGCATTCCTTTCTATTGGCAGGTATGAGATTTAATTTTAATTTATCAATTTTTGTTGTAAATCAATTAATACCCTGCCCCATTCTTTTCTTTTATAAAGACACCAATTCTTAATCCTGCCATATAAGTATGCCTTTAGTGAATTCCACAGTATGGTAGCAGTATCTTCTTTATTATTATAAAAATTCCATGAACAAATTTAGTTATTTTAATAACCTTTCTTTAAATCCTTTAATTCTTATTATATATGCAGGCATCCTTTGTCAATAATTTAAGTCATTAGATATTATACTAAATTTAAAGGAAATGGCATTGTGATTGGACAGTAGGCATGAAATGTTTTTTACTTCATCAAGGTTAGAAAACAATCTATTAGATGCAAAGCCTTTATCAATGTTTGTTTGTGTGCCAAATCTGTATGAATAATGAGTGTAATTAAGGGAGTCAACCAATTTTAAGTTTTATATATATATATATATATATATATATATATATATATATATATATATATATATATATGTTGTTGTGTCTTTCAGCTAATGTTTGGTAGTGGATTTTTACATGCCGAGTTACCAGCCCTGATGCACAACCTTCAACAAAGGTCCGCCCATTCAAGTATGTCTCCACACAGAAGACGGTCTAGCTGAGAATCGAACATGACAACATCTTGCTGTGAGGCGACAACACTACCGCAGCACCACTACCGCAGTTATATATATATATATATATATATATACAATCTAAATTCATTATATTTGTAAGTTGCTTTAATTGTTTTGCTGCAGCAGTTGCTTTTATTTTCTTATCTTTAGTAGTTTCTCTTTCTGTTGAGATGCAATTAAAATCAGCAAATACAATTTCTCCTTTTCCATATAAATTAATAGTATCTAAATATGTTTTGGACCCAATCCCAGGTATCCATACATATTTACAAATGTATTATACTGCTCAGACAAGCTCCATGTGGGTTTACAGTGTGGTCCTAGAAGGAAGGAAGTTTCTTTGCTCACCAGTGGGAGTGGGGAGCCTTGAGCAGCCTACCTGTCCTTGGGGGAAGTGACCTCAGCACAAGAAGCTGTAGTAATTGGTTGTTTGGGACCATTCCTAGCTCTTTTGTAGTTCACTGCTTAAAATCCGCCTCTGGGCATTTTTTTCTAGCTATACTGCTCAGACAAGCTCCACGTGGGTTTACAGTGTGGTCCTAGCAGCAAGGAACTCAAAAAAGTGACTACCTTCTGGATTTAAGTATCTTTGCTTTTTTCCACTGGAAATAGCTTCTGTAGCTTACTTTGAACTAGCCTGAACTGTTTTTTACTGATTACTGCATTTATTTTAAAATCTGCACTTAAAGTTACATTTAGTCGAATTTGATCGAAAGTTTGCTTGTTTGTTTGTTTAATTTAACTGTGGAGGCTGCCCACTAAAGTGTGCTAGCCTGTGTAACTAATTTATCACTGTCTCTGCATTTTCTGTGTGTTTCTACCAAAAAAAACAAAAAAATAATCCTTGTTTTCCCGCCTTCCTCGACTAGTTTAGACCAGTATACAGGCATTGCTGTATTCTGGGCTGTGGTGTAGTTCCTGTGTTGTCCATTACCTTACTTGGATAGAAGGAAGTTTCTTTGCTCACCAATGGGAGTGGGGAGCCTTGAGCAGCCTACCTGTCCTTGGGGGAAGTGACCTCAGCACAAGAAGCTGCAGTAATTGGTTGTTTGGGACCATTCCTAGCTCTTTTGTAGTTCACTGCTTAAAATCCATGTTTGCACGGCTTTGCGCAGTCGTGCGCATAGCGCAGCACTGGTTAAAGAAGGTTAAACTTGGTTAAACAAAGTTAAACTTTTTCTGGCTCCGCCAAGTCTGCTCTTCAATTTTTCCCTTAGAACTGTTCTACTTCCAATCTAAACAGCCTATACTCTATCTGAAAAGCTCAGCACTTGCTCCTAAAGCATTTTTTATACAGGTAAAGCACTCTTAAACAAAATAAAGTACTTCATTCACCTAAATTCCCTTGAGTACCCATTTCCCTATAGGTCCTTCCTGACTCAGTTACACAGCAATCTTTTTCACTATTTCTAGCATGTCGAAGGGTCAGTTGCTGGCGTCCTCTCCTGTTCAGCTGGTGAATCTGGTAATCTTGAGGCAATGTTACAATTGCCTCATGTACGCAGACAACCCTCTCCTCCTCCCAACAAATACAAATATATGCGAGAGATGCAACTATATAGCCAAACTGGAGGCTGAGCTCTCTCAATTCAGTACTGGCAAGACCAGTCAGGAGGAGAAGGTAATCACACACACCACAAACCCAGTCTCACATAGAACTATCACAACTGCAAACCAAACACATAAACACACAAAAACATACTCGGAGGCGCTGATTAAAAATCTACCAAAACAACAGAGGCCTCCAAAGCAGACACCCAAGCAACCACCACCTCAAGATCTAGCACATGCAACACATAGTTCACAAAGTCAGTGTGCTAAACAGTCACAGCCCATAAGGCCAAACAACATGCCAGACACACTTGTAACAGGTGACTCCATAGTCAGACACACTGATGTCCCGCTCACCAGACTGAACAAGGAAAAGGTCACAGTAAGCTGCTTGTCAGGAGCTAGAATCCGCCACATAACACAAGCACTCAGGTCACTCCACAGCAAGTACAAATATGACTCAGTCATTGTACATGCCGGTGTGAACAACCTGAGATGTACCTCCCTGGACTACATGAAAAGAGACATAGAGGAGCTCTCTGATTATGTAGCCCAGGCCGGTATGACCCTGACCCTGAGCAGCATCTTACCCTCACCAAGAATGATGCCACAGTACAAAGACAAAATGATCAGTTTTAACAATTGGCTTAATTACTGGTGTCATTCTAAGGGGATCCAATGTCTGTCTGCTTGGGATGACATGCTTGACAAGCCACGCTGCTTCACAAGGGATGGCTTGCACCTGTCACCCCTGGGCTTCCAGATATTGGCCAAGGCTCTTGCCATCCCCATAGTGCCTTTTTTAGGCAAGGCTCAAATGACAAACCTACCTCCCTAGAAAACACAAGTGGAAAAAAACTAAGGGTAATGCTGCTCAATGCCAGAAGTCTAAACCTCAAGATGCACGCCCTCGAAGCCCTCCTCAGTATGGAGAACATTGATGTCTGTGCAGTGACTGAAACCTGGTTCAAGGCTCCTGAGAGCACCCCAGCACTATCAGGTTTTACCTCATATCATGCTTTCCAGCCCCAAAACTTGGACCGAACCACAAAAGGAGGGGGAGTATCCATTTTCATCAAAGATACCCACACCTCCAGGTTAGTGGCAATGCACGAAGCATCAGAGACCATCCAGGTGCAACTAACCATAGGCAAAACTGCCTTACAGTTTGTAGCATGCTACAGACCACCCTCTCAAACTCAGGAACCCCACACAGCCTTCCTGAAGACACTGGAGAGTATGAATGTCTCTCCAAATACCATCATTTTGGGAGACTTCAACTACCCAAACATAGACTGGGAACATTACTCAAGCCCCAACACCCTAACCCAAAGGTTCCTAGAATTCATAAACTCAAATGCAATGGAACAACTAGTCACCATTCCCACAAGTGGAGACAATATACTAGACCTGATCATCACAAACATGGGGACAAAATGCTCCACACCGGAAGTATATCCCTCTTTTTGGTAAGATCAGATCATAAATTAATCTCACTGGAAATCCACATCCCGCCCCCACCCCCTGCACAAAGAACCACAGTGAAGAACTTCTCAAAAGCCAACTTCACACTTCTTAAGACTGAAGTGGTATCCTTCAAGGCCCCTGGGCCAGTGGAAACCACAACCCACACTGCTGAATCCTTTGCAAATGCCTTCTATGGGCACCTTCAAGAATGCATGGATCATGCAATCCCAAATAAAACAAAGGCCCATTCCCCCAAAGGCAGGCTCCTGGTCTGGTGGACCCCAGCCATAAACAAACTTTACAACAGGAGGAGGAAGCTACTACATGACAGAGCAAAATCCCTAAAAGGGAAAGCATCTCTGATCAGTACTAGCAAAAAACTACGATCACCCATAAAATCATCCAAGGCCAACTTTGAGAGAAAAATCGCAAAAGACACAAAAGACAATCACAAGGCCTTCTTTAGCTATGTTAGAAACCTGGGTGGAAACTCCCAGATATGCTCAGAGTTAGTCCAAAATGACGCAAACTACACTGAACCCACCGACATTGCCAACATTCTGGCAGACAGGTTCAGTGCAAATTTCTCCTCCCCCTCCCCCCAAAAGGAGAAATAACTATCCCAGCAGAGTGTAGCCTCCCTAACATCTCAGATACCCTCTCTAAAGCTAAAAACACAGCATCAATGGGACCAGATGGTGTCCTGGGCTGTGTGCTACATGAACTCCAAGAGGAACTAAACCCACACATAAGGCTGCTGTTTAATCTTAGCCTTACTACAGGATACGTACCCAAAGAGTGGCGTACGGCAACAGTGGCCCCACTTCACAAAGGCGGTGCTTTTACAGACCCTGGAAATTACCGCCCCATAAGCTTGACGAGCCTGGTCTGCAAAGCTATGGAGAGGATCATTATGGAACTCATAAACAAAGACATTGGGGACCTACAGACATTGGATCCTACCAAATTTGGCTTTGTCAAGGGCAGATCCTGCCTTTTGAACTTGGTCGACTTTTTTGAAACAGTCACTAAGGCCATTGATGAGGGTAAGGCAGTTCACACAGCCTACCTTGACCTTGCAAAAGCCTTTGACACAATACCCCACTCAGGCATCCTAGACAAACTCACCAGCTAAATGTAAACCCATATGTCACAAGATGGGTTGCAAACTGGCTCAAGGACAGAACCCACAGGGTCAGAGTTGCTGGAGCTATGTCAGACTCTAAGCCAGTCACAAGCGGTGTCCCACAGGGCTCAGTCCTGGGACCCCTCTTGTTCGGCATTTATTTTTCCGAGGTACAGGCAAACATAGGAGGATTGTGGCTGACAAAGTTCGCAGATGACTGCAAACTGGGCGCCATAATTGATACTCCAGCGGACACAAACATCCTTCAGAGAGGCCTCATAGAAATGGATAATTGGTGCCAGAGCCATGACCTTAAGATGAACACCAAAAAATGTATAGTCATACCCTTTGGGAAAAACAAGGTACCGACAAATTACCACATAGGTGGTAATCCATTAAGTATGGAAGAGGTAATCAGGGACCTAGGGACCCAGGTTGACAGTAACCTCTCATTTGACACTCACATTGCCAAAGTGGTTAGGAAGACCTTCTATATTGCCCACCTTATCATGAAGGGTTTCACATCTAGATCAAGAGAGGTCATTGTGCCCCTGTACTCTTCTCTTATCAAGCCAGTGATTGAGTACAATGCCCCATTTGGGATGTATCTCACCCGACACCTGCAGCAGTTGGAAAGACCCCAAAAGTTCCTCACCAAGAGGATAAAGGGTCATAAACATATGTCATATGCTGCCCGACTGAAAAAACTCCAGCTCTATTCAGTCGCATACCGCCTACTCAGAGGTGATCTGTGCCTGACGTATAAGGCCATGTCCAATCCGGAATTAATGGACATGCTCCACCTCAGAAAATCCAAATCCATCAGAGCCACGAGAACAGGAGACTTAAACCTCAACACAGAAATAAATAGGACGTGCTGGAGGGACAGATTCATAACCCAGAGGCTCCCTACACTCTGGAACAGAATCCCAGTCCATGTTAGGCAGAGCCCCTCACTGACACTATTCAAGAGAAATCTTGATGAGTGGATGGGAGATCGTAGGTTTACCCCGGGGGTCATCTCTGTGTCACTATTAGACAGAGGCACAGTAAACTAAACCCTAAAAGGGCGTAGTATTCTCATCCTAAGGGGTGGTGAAAGCCACACACACTCTGGCTAGGCTTATAAATGCCCTAGGGCAGATAGCCTAGTGCGAACCTATGAACCTATGAACCATTTTTAACTGAATAAGTATCAATAACTCTAGGCATAATTGAAGATTTTTTCCTACATATAAGTGTACCTCTTCTTTTTGAACTAAAAGGAGAGTCTACAAGCACAGTGTCATCTTGCAATAATAGTTTTTTAAATCATTTTTAATAAACATGTTTCTTGCTATAAAAAAACTATGTGTACTTTGTTTATTTTAAGATATTTGAGCAGACTCCCTCTCTTTATAGGATTATTGAGACCATTACAATTTAACAAAATACATTTATACACTAACATCTCCGAAAACAAGCTTATGTATGAAAATCATTCTATGGTTTTGAAGTATGGAATAAAAATTATTTTTGATATCCTGTTATGGACAAAATCATGAATCTAAATAACAGTAAACTAGAAAAATAACTATATACATTTCCTAATGTGGAATAGTACATTCCTGGTTTGCAAATATGTTTATGCAAACCACACATTTTTATCACCTTATCACAACCCATATCTATCCTATCTTCCATCTCGAAAGCTAACATTATTTACCAGTATATTAAGATCAATTGAAAAAGCATTCTCAGTTACCACACCTATTACAAGAAAATATACTAAGATATGATGATATACAATAATATCTTTAAAATAGCTAAGTTTAATTTCATAAATCAAAATATAAAGACCATGGTCTAAACATATTAATTCTATTATAAACTGAAATAATAGTATTTGAGGTTACAAATTCAGGTATCTAAAGAACCCGTTACTTGTCAAGATAAACAGTGCAGAAGATCATTTTAGGTTGTTATAATCCCAGAACATAAAAAACACCTCATCAACATTTTAATTATGAAGCTTTAAGATATGACTTATTAGTTGCATCTCAATACATTACATAATGAAAGTCATATGTGCACCGATTCATAAGGGTCTTAATGGTGGAATCTGTTTGATAGCATACTATACAATCAGCAAGTCTGACCATGATTATAAATAACACAAAGATTCTACAATCAAATCTTTCAGACAATTACTATTAGAATACATAACTTATTCTCAAAATTATGCAATAGCAATGTGAGAATAAATAGCTAAATAAAACACTGAAGTAGCATGCAAATATAGAGCATAACAGGGAGCTATCTATGCAATTCAGTTTAGTTTCCTGAATAAACAACAAAAATGTTATTTATATTATTTTAAGTATTGCTTCAAACTTAAATGCCATATAAAATTCACCTCATATGTCATATTTGAAATAATAATAATCTATACAAAATCAGCTTTGCAAACATTAAACTCAATAGAATATTGAATAGGGCTACAGATATAGTACTTACAATATGTTTTATTTATTAGCAAATATTTTCCAATCCCACATAGGTTTCCTAATCATTGTAGCTAAATACAGAGTGTATAGTAGAGGAAACACTAGTAGATAACTGCAATAGCTCACTTAATCCTGAGATTGTACAGTACATATGGTAGGATTTTATTTGAAAAAATATGTTTACAGTATATATTTCAACTTCTATTTAATCCACATTGCATTTTGTTAAATCCCATATCATCTTCCGCGTATAATAAAGTGAGATTATTTTATTAAGCAAGCAATTCCCCTTTCAAATAACAGAATAATTACCAAGCTTAAGAAGCAATTATTTCATATACGTATATATATATATATATATATATATATATATATATATATATATATATATATACTTAGAAAAAAGGAATGAAACTTTTTTTCTAAACAAGTATTAACAGTGTTTATAAGCAAATTATAGTCCGTTCAGAAAGCATTGCAGCACTAAAATAAAATATTTGTAGAATTATTATACCTGTAAAGCAAGTCATATTTCTTAATTTGTAATTTCTGAAGATCTTCTATAGCTCAGTTTTAAAGTTTATTTTGTTATTTCTTTGCTCGTTCCCATTGCAATGTTATAAAAAGTAGTTCCTGAAGGGAGAAGGTCAATTCAATTTCCCAGATGTTATGAGACATTAACAACATCATTACAAACCTCTGTTTCTCTTTCTGAAGCTCGCGACTTCAACAGAAGCATAATTATTGTTTGAGGAGAAGCATGTGTGGGAAGGCAATGTTTGTTCAAGATTCATAACTGAAACAAGTTTGCAATTATCATAGCGAGCCATTAATTGAACAAAACAAAAAATAAACACATATAGAAAATAGCTATATCAAAACTTGTAATCAAAAGCCCATTTTCCTGGGAGTGTGCAATAAATTACAAAACACTATAAGCATTCATATATGCAGTGATCAATCAGATCTCATTCCCTTTTTTTTCTTTTAAATGTTTCAGCAAATACTAATGAATATTATCATGAAAAGGGGAAAAATAAATGGAAAGCAAATGAATCTGCACATTAAGTAATTAAAACAGCTGAAGTCATTCACACCACCACATTTCTCAATGAAGCACTACACACAGACTCCTACCCAAAGCCCCCTTCATATTCAGCACACATGTGCCTAGTGAAATATCATTATTGCATAAAAGAAAATTATTATGAAGTAGTTCTTATTTAATTATTAATGGGTTAAGCTTATTTACACTTAGCTATCAAGAACCTAATGCTGCACCTCATTATTTATTCACACATGCAAAACACTGGCATACTTTGTCCTTTTTCTTTAACTGTGTTAGCAAACTAGAATAAGGAAAGTGTTACCTTACTATTGAAGAACATTCTTAGAGTTTGTTGGGGCAAAGATGTGAGGCACAACAATGCATATAAATAAAATAGCAAGAGTTTATTTTTCTTTAAACTTTTTGTTACTTTTTCCTTTAGTTGTCTATCCATTGTCAAGTGCATTTCTTTTTGATTTAGATAAAGACCAGTTCATTTCTTCAGTTTTGTCCAAAGGATTATTTTTCTAAACAAATTCCAAGGCATCCCCAAGTGTATTAAATGTGTTATGACCATCAAGAAGATGTAGTTTTAATCTTTCTGGGAACAGAATTTATGCTTTGATGATACCTTTCTTCAGACTTTTGATCAAAGGAACACATTCCTTCCTTTTTGAGACAACTGAAGCTGTGTAGTCATTATCAAATCTGATACTTCTGCCATTCATTTTTATTGGTGAATCTGACCAAGCTTTCTTAGCACTAAGTCCTTATCTTGAGTAGATAGGGATATTACAATTATAGATCTTGGCAAAGAAGTTTTTTTAGTTGTAATGGTGCTTGAGATAGACCTATGTTCCCTCTTTATTCTGAAGGAGAGACCCTCAGGCAAGTTTAAAGATTTTGGTAAGCAAGTGTTTAAAAACTGTAACATGCTGCTCCCTTCTTTTTCTGGCACTCTATAAATTCATATATTATTTCTCCTTGTTCTGCTTTCTAAATCCTCCACTTTGTCAGACAAATAGATATTTTGTTTCAGGATAAATTCAAATGTTTTTCATTCTCTCTTGTCCTTCCATATATATCAGTCACTGACTCCTCTATTGATGTAATCTGATCTGAGCACCATTTGATAATTTCTTTTAACTGTTCTATTTGTTTTTTTATTATCTTGATTTATATTGCCCATTTTAACTCCTAATTTATCAATTTTTGTAGGCAGATCATTAATACTTGCAATAAGAGTTTGTAATTCCTTCTTCATTCCATTCACAGAGGTGGAGGTTTTCGAGTGACTCATGACTGGCTTTAAGTGATGAACTTCTGACAGGAAAAAAAACTTCAGAAGTCCCAGTAATTGTTTATTTTGATTGATTCCAGTCCTGGAGTATTCATAAACTATTCTGAGCACTTAGAAAGTATAGCTTTTTATTACAGATTTCATTTTTCCTGTCAAAATAACTAAATAGAGACAGAGCATAATGTTCTTGCTGCTTGCCATCTTCAGTGTACATTTTCTGAAGGATATGAAGTATGAAACTGAAATGTATGTCATGCAGTCCTCAGTGATAAGGATATGAAGTATGAAACTGAAATGTATGTCATGCAGTCCTCAGTGATAAGGATATGAAGTACGAAACTGAAATGTATGTCATGCAGTCTTCAGTGATAAGGATATGAAGTACGAAACTGAAATGTATGTCATACAGTCTTCAGTGATAGGGTTATGAAGTACGAAACTGAAATGTATGTCATACAGTCTTCAGTGATAGGGTTATGAAGTACGAAACTGAAATGTATGTCATGCAGTCTTCAGTGATTTTCCAGAAAACTACACATTTTACAAGAATCAGCCCAAAAATATGATGCAAACATCTGGACATTCTGCAAAATTCTGGAGAGTTGGGAGATATGACGTGGATAGCATTTCCATGTAAGGTTGCTGGCTGCATAAGCAGATTGTAGGACAGCATACCAATTTATTTTCCCTTACTTGAGTTTTTTTCATTAAAATTTGTTTGAAATTTGGGACACTACTATAGATTTTCTTACTTCATTTTAACTGTCTACTTTTTTTTTTTTTTGAGGCCAGTGTTTGTATGATGCACCTCTTAGCAAAAACATGTTTGGCAGTGCTCACTTGGTTTGTGCAAAGCACAGAACTGCACAAGCTGGGGGAATGGACTACCCAGGGTGCAGACAGGACCCAGAAAGCCATAAACACAAACCGGATGCATTCAATTAATACTATTGGCCATCACACAAAAACAGTAAGCTGCATTGTGCTGCGAGAAACAGTGAGAACTTTACAATGAATACTAAGATAGGGCATATTATGTCACTAATCCTGTGGTAGCAGGTGTTAAGTGTAGCTGTGGAGTGCAGATGGTCTGGTTCTAGTACAGGGAGTACAAATTTTGTTTTACTGTTGTGAGATTGCAGATTATAGCAATGAAGATGAAAACAGAACTGTTTTCTCCACCTTCTTGTGGCAATAGCTTTAAGTGTAGGAGAACTGTAGACATGGTCCATTTAACTAGCACATTTACATAAGTGCCTGTATAACAAATAATCTTGAAATTGCAGTGCTTGCCTCTGTTGTGCATATCTTAACATTGTCCAGACATGGTACACATCAGTGCGCACCCTCACCTACCATGTTTGCACTATGGTAAGTGATAAATAACATTTTCAAGTGTTGCAAAACCACATGCAATTGGCAGGAAAACATCAGGATACAAAATGGAATTGGTGGGAAAAGCTCATTCTACATTTAGCTTGGGCTATGGTGGACATGACTTGTGTTCCTGGTGAGGGAGTGCACTTCCGTGAGCAGAGGTGGGGTGTTCAGGAATCCAAAGTTTTTACTGAACTCCTAGTTAAGGAGCATGGGCCCTGGTTGCTGCAGTGGGACTATTCAGCCTCAGAATGCAAGTCTTAAGAGTGGAATAGTATTGCCAGGGCTTTGACCAGTGCTACAGGTATCCACAGCACTGGCAAACAATGGAGAGATAATTTTGCTGACCTCTGGAGGAGGAAGCAAGATACCCTTGACCATTGGTCAGGGAATTTAGTATGGGCAATACCCCATCGATATGTAAGTATCAATTTCAGTGACTAATTGTAAGAGTTAAAAGCTGAATATAGTCAAGACTGGGATACATAATTGTATTCTGTTCTGTTCTGTTTTTTCCACAGCTGCCACAGAGTGAGGTTCAAATATGAGGTTCCATGCTGCACATTTGTTAAGGATGTGAGAAGCATGTGGTATGTATGCATCAGAACTGTGTTGTTCTAAATAGTAATTTAATAATAATTTCATAGCATTAAAAGTTAAGGACAACTTAGGTAGTATGTAATACATTTGTATCAAATTGAGCATGCATATCTCAACTGTAAAAGAAAATATGAATGCCTTAGTTTGTAGCACAAAGCAATAGTTCCATATTCTCAAATAACAGTGAGCATGCATCTTTAAACTGTAAAAGGAAAGAATACATGCAGTAGTTTATATGACAAAATAACAGTACAGTATTAGAGAGTAGTCAGCAGTTGTGGGTTCAAAAACAACACTTTCCAGATAGACAATACTGTTAGGTTTTCATCATTACTGCAATGTAACTTCAGACCTAGATACCTGTGGCACAAATGGCCTTCTGTAAACTGTAATCAGTATAATTAGAACACACATATGTGCAGTATATGCACACATCAAGGACTGGTGGCTGCAATCTGTATTATAGTGTGCCTCTGTTATAAAATGGGTAGTCTGAAAAGTAATGAAGGAATTTGTCAGGCATTTGTAGTGTTAAATGTAAAGGTAACAGAATAGAGTCAAGTAATTGGAAGTCAATGGAATACCTATGGAATACTATGGAATACTATGGAATACTATGGAATTGTATCAATGCTTTGTATGTCACACATGAAGCTACTATTGCTCTCCTTTTTTTCTCTCACCCAAACCCTTCTCTTCTCTCTTTTTTTTTAATTTTTTATTTTTTTTTCCTCACAGCATACTGGGGTAGGCCTATCCAATGGGATCCTCCTTCCCCCAGTCCTCCAGCTGCAACACCACTGCCCAGCACATCTGGTACGTGACCTGGCATCACCCCATAGTTTAGCCCCATGTTATGCAGTTCCAGATAAGTCTGTTTATTTGTTGATGTTTTGTTGGTTTTCCACTTTTTCCAAGCTTTGTCCCTTGATTTTAGTAGGGATCTTCTTCCAAAATATAATAGCCAAAGTTAAAAAAATTCTTATGAATAATTTAAAATATTTTTAAGATTCTTGATAGTTACATGAAAGGACTAAATAATTGTAACAATTGATGAGATACAGGAAAGGAAAAAAGGAAGACAGAAGTTGTGAGGTAAACATTTGTGAGCATGATGAACTAAAGAACTCAGAATTAACCTTAGCCAAAAGATCATTTTTCATAATAAAATGAAGAAGGTAGACCACCACCACGAATAATATAGATGCTTTAATTCATGTAAAATCCAAAAAAGTAAGCGCTTTCGCGTGCCGCCAATGCACGCTTCTTCAGACAAGTCAGACATCTCCTAAAACGTCTTTCTAACTGAGACCACTAAAGCAATCACAAATACATGCAGCTGAAGACCTTTTAAATTAAATTTATGTATTTACAGTACAGTCATACACAATTAATTATTACTGACCCTTATTACTATTACTTCCCTATCATTAGAGATCTACTCTACAACTGCATGTCTAAATCGATAAACTTCTACATTTCTGATTATGTTAAATTTTTCTCATATTTTTAATTGTTTCTTCACTGTATTATATCTTCTAGTGCATCACAATCTGTTCTAATTGTATCCAGGTAAATGGCCTCACTGGAAGAAATATTTTGGTATTACTGATCCAAAAGCATACATCTCAATCTTTCAGTGATTGACAAACCTTTATTTTTTTTTTTTTGTGAAATTGCTGTTTTATTCACAGCTTGCATTTCTCATGTATGGTGCATTTTTGCCTTCCTCTGATAGATTATCTCTAACTCAGAACCTCATGTTTTGTATAAGAATTATTACTACAGAGGGATCATCCCAGAATTAGGGGTCACATGTAGCACTTATGTAATTTTTTTTTACTCTGAATCCCTTCCTAGCTCTTACCCTCTTTTGTTGTCTCTCCTTTACCTTCTTTTATTCTTGGAAAACTGTATATACAAATACCGTGGCTTTATTTGCTCTTTTTCTTCTCTTTGTTGTGCCTGTCTCCCATTAAGCTTTCATATTCACTTCTATTCTAGTCTCCCTTCAGTTCTTTTATAGTCTGTCCCCAGTGGTTCACTTTATTATCATGTGGCTTTCCTACTCTCTCTCCAACTAATTTTCATTCAGAATCTCTTATTTCATTCATTAGACTCACAGCCTCCTTGAACCTTAGTTCGTGGAAAGTTTTCCATTTGATGGAAGGGATTTTTTAAGTCTTGACTAGTTGTGAGAAGATCTAAGCTATTTTATGACTCTGCTCCTGCAGTTCATCTATTCTGTGTAAATAGTGCTCTATTTTACCCTCAGCATAAAATCCTACTAGTTTATGGAGTCACTTTTTCAAAGATATTCCTTCATTTTTCACAACTCCAGAAAATAAGTTTCCAGTCTAATTTTTGATCATGTTCACACTTCCAGCAGTCTGAGCTCACTGCCAAAAACATTGTGTTTAGTCTGTCCAATGTATATAAATATTTGTGAAGACACATCCATGCAAATATTCTAAATGTTCTTGACTTGCTTGCCTCACTAACAGTCTTAGATATTTACTTCCACTTTGTGTTATTATTTCTTCTTCCATCAGCTAAACACTAATCTGGCTCATTATCAACTTCAATTTGCCAATAAATTACGCTTTGCACATCTGCTTACTAGATTTTCCTTCCTTCCCAAGTAGAGTCTTGCCTCTGTTAGCATCTGTACAAGTTGTAGTGCCTGTGTGTCTTGACTATGTAGCCCTCTGTTATACTCCTCTATTATTCATATTATCCCCATATACTTCAAAATATTTCTATTTTCAGGTTATTAATTAAAAATTCTTTCCATTCCATTTGCTGCCCTCTTTCTCAATTGTTCCCAAAAAACAACCTCCTCTGCTTCCTATCAACTTTTCAGTATTTTTCTGTTGACTTTTATTCTTGGTTTACTTAACCCTATCAGACACATTTCACATTTTCATTGATTAAATTCTCTCCTATGTACGACCAATGATAATCTTCTGTAAAATTGTTCCAAATAACTGTTATTCTGGGTTACTGCCAGTCCCACTGACTATAAATTTATCTTTTTTAAACTCTGGTTTCTTCCCTCCAATCTGGGCAGTATTTCTTTTTCCATTTTGACACATATTTGTCATACTGCAAAAGATAAACATACTCAGTTACTATAGTCATCATATAAAAAAAAAATCCTCAAGGAGTATGAACATGGCAAGTGTTTTTGGCCTTATTAGAACTACTTCACATTAATGACGTATCAGTGTATTGTAAGCTCAAGTGTATAAAAATATTAACACTTGGGTGCACCACTGTTCCTTGTTAATTTTATCATGGCAATTAACGTATAGATGTCTCTCTAAATTTTCAGATGTATACTCTCATTTTGATGCAATTTTCTCTAAGGGCTCAATTTTCGCGTCAAGAAATGGAGATGAAATGAAAGAAAAAGTAAAATGTTTCCACTGGCAATTAATGACATTGTACAACTCAATGCAAGCAAGCAAAACAAGAAAAAAATATATATATCCATATTTCTCTCTCTCTCTCTCTATATATATATATATATATATATATATTTATATATATATATGTGTGTATATTTTGCATAAATTACAAAACTATGCATAATTAAACAAGTTCAATAAAGACTGATAAATCTGGAAACTAAGATAAAATCATTGCAAAACAAAAATACATTCCAGAAAAAGAATGCCTCAGTCTTGAATTACAGTACGTGACCAAACAGAATGCCAGCAGAATGATGAGATGAGCAGGCTCTACTAGCACCATTTAGAGATCAGCTTGCTACAGTCTGATCCATGGCCCCCTCCCCCAGCTTGGGGGAAAAAAGCACTTCATTGTATTAAGCTGATCTCTACATTTTAGAGACTGTTTTATTACAGTTAGATCCATGACCCCCCCACCCAACTTTTCCATTCAAGAAAAAAAAAAACTCCTATTCCTTCTACTAGCATACCAACAAGATGGCCAGATGCATGACACATCCACCCCTTCCTGCCCCAGCCATTCAGGTCTCATTTCTGGGCCTTGCCTCAGACCCTCCTTTTGCTCTGCACATCCATCTGTTAAAAATGCATTTAAACTGTAGCATACTTCTTGCTACAAATGTAGCAAACATTTGCTACAGTTTAGCCCCTGCCTGCATGGATTGCTACAGTGCTTATGTGTTAGTTATAAAAAATACGTATTTTTTTAAACTGTACCATATTACTTGCTACAAATGTAGCAAACAGTTGCTACAATTTATACCCTGCCTGCACAGAGTGTTATTGTGCTCATGTCTTAGTTAAACAAAAAATAAAAAAAAAATCTATTAAACTGTAGCAAACAGCTGCTATAGTTTACACCGCACATGGAGCACTGCAATGCTCAGGTTTCATCACAGATGCCAGTATTGTACTAAAGAGAAACAGTGATTAAGGATGGCCAATCACACCCCCAAACTGTTTGCACTCTGGCAATTGCCCCTCTCACCCTGCCCTAGCTATGCTTCTGACTACTACACACTATCAATTTTTACTTCCATGATCTATCAAGATTAGACCCCATATCATCTTTAGTAGCCATCATACATTTGCTTGGTTCAGTACAGATAATAGCCCTTCATGCAGCACCTTGGCTAAACTTACTTCTCTGACTACTAGGAACAATATCTAGAATGCCTGTTCTAAAACTTTAAACTCACATTTGAGCAAACCAAATCTCAATCTACCATGATTTAGCATCTGGCATTATGTAGGCCAGAAGAAAATGTTCAAATAGCAGATGGAGTACTTGGATCAAGCAAGTCAAACAATATTTTTCAAAGCACAGGACTTTAATTTACCTGTTAGCTAAAAGCCAAAAGAGAAAGAAAGAATTTGCAAGTATATACTGTTTTATAATATACCTTAATAATTTTTACAGAACTGTACTGTATGTATAACAGAGAATTCATAGCTCTGTTATCACGGCATTGTCTAGTTCTAAAAGCAATCTATACAGGACTAATAATTTAATATATACATATTCTGTACTGCCTGAATATGAGTAGCCTATTTTTAAAACTGGAACAGATAGTCATTAATAGCTTAACTTAAAATAGTATTATATCCAAAGTAAAAGGCAAGATGACAGTCTGATCAGCTACTTTTGTCACTGTTTTCTCATTTTTAGTCCCCCAGGACATCATTTTACTGTCTGGGCCCCAGTGCCCCACATCCACAACACATCTACCAGCATGTCCCCCCCCCCCTCCCAGACTTGCTCTGACATTGCTAGGGCTGGTCATGGAACCTAAGGGCATCCTGGGGGCTCAGCCATCTCTACTTCTGTCTTCTTTTTTTTTTTTTGTTTCGTACCCTGCTCACTTTTTTGCCATAGCTCCTATGCTCACCATTTATACTTGAGTGCAACACCCCTATTTGAATTGCACCTTCCCTATGTGAGAGTCAGCAAAGAATGCTCTCCCACCTTCACTGCTGCTCTGTCTATCACTGCTAACTGAACCTGGGTCAACTGGGCCAGAGTTAAACATTAAAATGATAAATGGGTCCTCTGAAATATAATGAAAATCTTTAGAAAAGCTGCCTCCAGAGCTGTTTCATAGAATCACAGGATCTTAAGATGCCAAAATCTTTTTTTGTTCTTTTTTTTTTACTATGACTCTCTTTGAGAATTGAACTTCTATAAAAAATGCCTAGAGCAGGGGTCTGCAACTTTCACTATCAAAAGAGCCATTTTGGCACTTTTCCTACCAAATAAAATTCATCTGGAGCCACAAAACATATTTGGCCTGCAAAATGAAGATAACACCACATATTAAGTTTTATAAATAGTTATAATAAGAGATTTAAAACCTGTCCCTATTTTTGTTCCTTTGTTGAGATTTTTATTGAAATCGCTTGATCGCTGTGTGTGTGTGTGCGTGTGTGTGTGTGTGTGTGTGTGTGTGTGTGTGTGTGTGTGTGTGTGTGTGTGTGTGTGCGTGTGTGTGTGTGTGCGGGTGTCATACATTTCATCCTCTTACAGCAAGAAATCTGGACAAAGCCATAAATAATGGGGAGACAAAGGCCCAAAAATAGGGACACCTTTTTAAATATTGCTTTTACAAACTTAGAAAGTTGATAGAACAGGTTTTGCATTAGCATGAATTTTGAAGGGTATGAAGTCTGAAACTCAAATCTCTGTCTGTTTTCTGACTTCAGCCCTAAATAATTCGCCAATGATTTGCCAGAGATTCACAAATGTATGACAAATGGACTAAAAATATGAGGCAAAATCAGGACATTCTGTGAAAATTTGTGCAGTTATGAATAAGAATAAAAAACACAGCAATGCAAATTTAAAATGAATGTTTAATTAAAACAACAATTTTTAGGGATAAACAGCCCTTTAAAAGTGTAAAAAACTTATAGTTAATATCTTCTGTAAATACGTTACAAAAGTAACACAGCCAAAAAAAATCAATAATGACATTTAATGAAAATCTTTAAAGAACAAAAATATTCAATGCAAGCACATCTGTTTATACTTTAAAATTAGGTTTTAGTACTGTCTGATTAAGTCCAGGTGCTGCAAAATCTGTACAGTTGACAGGTAACTGTGTGGTGTATGTGTGTGTGTGTGCGTGCGTGTGTGTGTGTGTGTGTGTGTGTGTGTGTGTGTGTGTGTGTGTGTGTGTGTGTGTGTGTGTGTGTGTGTGTGTGTGTGTAAAATGAATGTTAACAGAAACAGTGTTATTCAAGCAAGTTTCTAAGAGCAATATTTAAAATCTGCCCTTGTTTTTCTTTGTTCCCCCTTTATTTGTGGCTCTGTCAAGATTTTTTGTGGTAATAGTTTCAGAGGTATGGTGGAGAGGTAAAGAAACCTTTCTGGAGATGTTGATGCTGCTAAGGAATTGCTCAATCACTCTCAATGTGTGTGGAATACATTGTAAAATAAACCATGTTCTAGGAAATTTCTAAGTTTATAAGAGCAATATTTGAAATCTATTGCTCGGTCACTGTGTGTGTGTGTGTGTGTGTGTGTGTGTGTGTGTGTGTGTGTGTGTGTGTGTGTGTGTGTGTGTGTGTGTGTGTGTACACGTGCGTGTGTATGTGTGTGCACATGTGTCGTGTGGCAGAGTGGCCATTATTTTTCAAAGCTACAGGGAGCCACTGCAGAGGGGTGGAAGAGTGGTATGCAGACCCAGAGCCACAGGTTACAGACCCCTGGTCAAGAGAAATCTCAAGATCCTATCTCACATTGACAACATTATGATCCAGATTCCAGAAGATTCATGGAACTTGGCAGAGTGCAATGAGTTCAGTGCAAGATTTGTTGGAAAGCTGGGAATACACAAATGCACCTTAATCTGAAAAGTGTATCTCAGCATAATGCAGCCACAATGGGTAAGCAGTAATGTCAGTGCCATGGTTGTTATAATGTGAAACCGCATACCAAATAAAAGATGCCCATAAGTATATATGGTCCCATTAGCAAAGGCATGTTTATAACAGGAATGAAAAAAACATGCAAATGTTTCCTTAATATGCAGTAAAAGACTGAAAGAATATAAGAGATCATCAGCACTTTTCCCATTATACCATTAATATCAGCAATATCTTTCAGATCCTGTCATAAAGCACTAACGAAGAATTAAATCGTATTACATATATGTTTGCAGGATCCATCATAAGTGGCAAAAAATTACATAAAAATATTAATTATGATAAAGTGGCATACACACCAACATCACCATCGATAACTATGGCTAACAAAGGATGCAGGACATGTGTGGGGAACACAAGTAAGACACAGACACACACACACACACACACACACACACACACACACACACACACACACACACACACACACACACACACACACACACAGAAGGAAATAAGGTGATAGAAAATCAGATGAAGGGTGAGGTTGATCGATGAGTGAAGAACAATCAGAATGCATACCTCCATCAATGGCATGCAATGTAAAGTTGCCATGCAGAAAGTTCATGGCAATAAAGCTGCATTAGAAAATATCAAATAAACATAACAAATGGGCATAAGCAAACCTATTCATTCACAGGTATGCAAGGTAGCATGGAAAGTATGTCACACGAATACACAAAAAAAACAGTCACGATCTTACACAGGTGGAAACATCACAATGATCAACACAGTGTGTGGATATGAATTTCACATGTGAGGGCCTATCACGGTGACAGAGTTGCCCTACAATCACAGTACACCTAGAGGTTAATGTACATAAACTTATACATATGATATGTAGCTCTGTAACACATAACCAAAAGCTATAAGGGGGATGGGAAATTGTCACATGATCCTATTTTGAAGTAAAAGCATGACTGAAAAAAACTATCATGCACAAATATGAGATACACATGTTCAAGTAAAACCATCTCACATGCATATATTTCTAACACAATGCAGACTGCAAGTGTGACACAAAAGATGCTGTAAGGTGCATGCAGCAAGGGGCAAGTGTCTGACATGTGCATCTTGTGGGTCTAGTTTGAAAGCTTGAAGTTTCAAAACTTCGAACTTCATATGGTCAAGACCATAAGATCGAAGTTTTGAAACTTCAAATGCTTAAATGGAGATCACAGTACAGCGCAGAATGGGATTTTTACCTTTCTCTTCACTGTAGTGTGATCTTGGAGTTGGCATATTTAATTAACATGGGGGTGTAGGGGTGCAGGGGGCTTGTCCCAGTTATCTAAACATAATTTTTTTTATTGAAGCTTCAAACTTTCAAAACTTCAATGTTATGGTCTCAACCATATGAGGTTCGACGTTTTGAAAGGTCGAGCTTCCAAAGTAGAGCCGCATCTTGCACATGTGACAGGATGTAAGGAGTCTGTGTACAAATGACACAAACAACACAGTCCTGTGCACTAAGAAAACTGCAAGTAGCAAAGGTGCACAGATAAATCTGTGCCAACTATCACAGAACCATATGTACTGCCATGCAAACCTATGAAAACAATTGGCACACTGACAAATAGTATTGACACAAAATTGATAACAGTAACATAGAAGAAATATCATGTTACTATAACCAAAGCCTGAGTATTATAAATCTGTATGTCCCATTTTACTATCCCTGTATCTACCATTCAATCTGCCTGAATATTCTATGAATAGTTAGGAATCACAAATCACTTTAGAGTAGACAGCCAGCATCCGTGGATAAACTTCAGTGATCCTCTCAAGCAGCTGCACCCAGTCCCTATGAAGAAGGACATTATAGCTGTGGTAGCACACCAGTTTGTCCTCCTTCTCTACCTTAGTAAAACATGCTAACTCTAACCTTAAATCTGCCCCTAGCTCTAATGTGCATCTAATATTAAAAAATCCCTTGTCATAACACTAACACTACACAAGACAGCTCAGACACTCGTCAAGCACACACACTCATCAAGCACACACATACACGCAAACACACACACACACACACACACACACACACACACACACACACACACACACACACACACACACACACACACACACATACACACACACACACACACACACACACACACACACACACACACACACACACTCATTCACACAAGCATACACACACACAAACACATAGCTAGTATACATCCCACTTACCTTTTCCGGCAAAGCAAACATCCAACAGTACCCTAAGTATGCACTCAGTGGTGAGAGATCTTGGCACTCAGGTTGACAGCAACCTTGCCTTTGATTACCATGTCTCCAGAGTGGTAAAAAGGGGATTCTATATGGCTCACCTCATAAGTAAGGTCATCGCTTCAAGAAAAAGTGAAGTTATCACCTCCCTGTACTCTTCACTCATTAGGCCAATAATTGAGTACAAAACCCACTTTGGCATGTACCTTTCAAACCACCTGCATCAACTGGAGAGACCACAAAGGTTTCTCACAAAGAAAATTACAGGTTTTTAGCAGCTGTCTTATGTGGATCGGCTGAAATCACTGTCACTTTATTATGTTTCATACAGACTATCTCTGCCTTGCATGTAAGGTGATCACTGACCCTGCTTTATTGGATATGCTGCACATCTGCAAGTCAAATGGCACATGAGTTTCTCACTCTAAAGACCTAAACTTGGTATGTGACATCAATAGAACCTGCTGGAGGGAGAGATTTGTCTCCCAGAGATTACCACTCATTTGGAATACACTTCCACTTCACATCAAACAGAGCACCTCATTGGCCCTCTTCAAACACAGTCTGGATGATTGGATAGGTGACAGTAAATTCAACCTGGGTATTCCACCTGTGTCCCTCTTAGACAGGGGCATTATGTGCTGATCACGGTAACAAGGGCAAAATTTGGCTAGGCTTGTAAGTGCCTTGGGCCATTAGCCTAGTAACTTCCTATGATCCTTTGTTCCTATGATAAACCAGATGTATGAACAAATAACCCTACACTTCCAGCTGTTGATCAAACATGTGGAATGCATATTTATCTGTCTATCTATCTATCTATCTATCTATCTATCTATCTATCTATCTATCTATCTATCTATCTATCTATCTACCTACCTATCTGTCTATCTATTTATCCCTGTGGTGCCTCTTTCAGTTTACACTAACTGCTGCTCTCTGAGGGAAAACATGCCTCTGAACACCTCTATATGTTGAATTTCCCACAGCTTACAAACCACATCTTACATATGACAGCTTGGACTCACTAACCTTGGTATCCATGAGATGGAAGGCATAGTGCTCCACCTGGGTGTTACCATTGTGGTGGGCTAGAGCCACACCCTTTCACAAGGATGGACAAGTCAGCAATGGTTGCACACTCCCAACCTCTCCTAACCACCGCCAATCTGCTATTTTAACTTCTGTTGCCTGCAATACAATCAAGGCTTTATTTCATTATGTCACAGAGTGTGTCTTTGTATGTCTATAAAACCATGTGTCCCAGGGAATCATCAGGTTTTAGCAGTAGTCTTCTGACATGATGATGGTATCAATGAATCACACAAGATGTGCTTCCATCGAAGCCCAGTGATTTATTTTCTGTTAGTGGAGAGATGGAGTACAGCTGTCCATAAAGTATATTGTACTGTTATTCATATTGTGTACTGCATTGGATGCATAATCTGCACCAACAACTTCCTTTATGAGCAATAACATAAATAATATATTATTTCTGTAACATTAGTACACAATTTTCTCTGAACCGAATGATGGCTATTTGTTGCATTTTTCCAAACCTACACAATGTCTGTAAATTTTAACTAATGTTTCAGTTTATGAACTTAAAAGGACCTTATAAAATATGAATAGAAGGCATAAAATCAGCTAGATATGATAATGGAAGTAGACAGTAACTACTACAAAAGGATGGGCCAGGTCAATAGACTTAAATTTCAAAACCTTAAGTGAAATTATTTGCATAAAGACACCAGTGTGAATGAGGTGAGGATCTTTAGATTAGATACTTAAACATTAAAAAAGTAAGCTCATATCAGTTGTGTACAACTGTTTTATTAAACTGTATGCATTCTTAAACTGTACCTATGATTTGTATAAATCTAAACATTTCTGCAAGACACGCAGAATTGTCAACTGTATGATTTCCATAAATGTTTCATAAACTGGACCATGTTAGTCCGGTGGTCTTTATGGACTTATTATCTGCAGTCTAGTGCATGGATTCTTTGCTAATCTCTAAAAAGCAGCATGTCTTACTCTAAGAGTCGAATCAGAAAGATACATTTTTGAGTCATTGCATCTAGCTTTCCATTTTAGTAAATATAAGAAACTATAGATAAGGTACAGTTGTGCAAGAACCTAGCCCAAATAATAAATCTCCAATGGATAGATTCATACAACATGCCCAGTAAATATAGATGGCAGCTATTAATTTACCATTGACAACTTCTTACTAGGAATCCGTTACTAGAAGCCTGTTGTTCACACATATGATGTTAGCAAAAGATAACAATGCAGAAATACATAAGGTCTCAGAGATTTGCTGAGGTTTCATGGAAAATAGTAGACATTTTAAAAGAGACAGTAAAACAGAGGAGCCAATAAAAATAAAATTAGATACTGGAAGCAAAAAGAAAGGAGTTAAATAGTGAGTGCGCAAACTAGTCTAAAAAAAGTTTGTGCAAATGTGCAAAAATATAATTGTATGAACAATATGACTCAAAGATCAAACAACAGAAAGAAGATTGATTCTCACTGGGTGAAGAGCAAGCATGCTGTGATGAGGGTTCTTGATTATAATAGCTGTAGCAGAATGCATTATAGGTATGTACTAGGCTAGCTGCCCTTGTGGGATATATTAAGCCTTGACAATACCTTAATGGTGAGAATAAAATCATCACCTTGAGCTTGGGAGATAAACACCTTAACTATTATGCTAACCCACAACCAAATGTGAGAATAAAACCTTTTACCTTATGCCTCTTGGGTAAACACCTTGACCATTATACCAACCCCCAGTGGCTAGTCTGAAACTGGTCCTAAGCCTAGAATTACCTTAAACGCTATAGCATGAGGTATGGAGAAATTTACATTGTGTGTGTGTGTGTGTGTGTGTGTGTGTGTGTGTGTGTGTGTGTGTGTGTGTGTGTGTGTGTGTGTGTGTGTGTGTGTGTGTGTGTGTGTGTGTGTGCATCTATCTCTCTCTAGCTCTCTCACTCTCTCTCATTATATAAGCTGCTGTTTTACAGCACTAAATGATCTAACTAAAGGTACAAGTTACATTCAGGCTGTGCTGTTTTTTCTTCTCTGAGTTTAAAAAACTTAATTAAAATATGCTGCCAACGCAGATTAAGTGCCTGTCTTTGTTAAAGTGACATGTGCAATTGCTTGACATTACAGCAAGAATGGAATACAGAGGAAAAAAGTAAACTGTCAAATGTCTGAAAAATATTACTGGGTCATCATTTCCTTCCTAGTCTGGTGTTTCAAAGACCTCACCCTTGAAGGTTTGGTCTTTAAGTCCAATTTTGTGGTACTTATGTCCAGTTCCATTGTCCTTTTTCAGGAGAGTGGCTTCCATGTAGAATGCAAAAGGATATCCTTAGATAACATAGTTCAACTTCAGTTCTGCCTAACCTATCCTTGATGCCTACAAGGGTATAGTCCTCAGAAAAGCAAAGTTTCTACTTATCTTTACAAGAGCCTTCTCTGTACTCCTGACATGAGTCATAGACATAGTGCATTCGCATAAGTGGAGTCGACTATCTGGTGCACAAATGTTTGTGCGATCGACATTCTGATTTTTGGCACATTGCAGCCGACAGTATGTCATTCACAAAACAATAGTAAACCACAATAAACAGATAAATGATGCATTATTGAAACAAATATATATCCTTTGTGTTATGCTTTGAAATTTGCTGACATTCACATTTACACAATTGATTCAATGTAATATGTGGCATGTCAGAAATCTGCTAGTATTTTTGCTCCACATTGAATTCCCTTAATTACCATAATATCACCATCCCCTCTATTGTAAACACAAAGGTACAAAATGACACACTCCATCCATCCTAGCACTTAATTTCTGTCAGTATCTGACCATCACAAGCACCCTTCTCAACAAATACACGCAAATTCATCATACTTTTAATATCACCTCATCATATAACCTTCCCACACAGTTACCTGCAACACATACTGCCACTGAACCTTTGTGGGCCTTGTGATGATACCATTAGCCTCACAAATGCAATCTTGTATTCAGTTACCACCCCTCATCTCTTCACTTAAATACATCCCACATCACCTCTTCCACTCTGTTAACCATGCTTTCTAACTCTTATAAGCATTATCTACATTTCTCATGGTCTACACCATCTGAATCTCCCACTATCAATCCACTCACAATTTCTTTCTTGCAGCACCCTACTATAAACTACAACCCAATCCACCAATCCTTGCAACTCTGACCTCAAAGCCACCTTGACTGGTCTCAGACAAGTTCGGTTCCCATATCCAGTCTATGTCAACCCAAAACACTTCCAAAAATACCATAAACATTTACTTTCACAGTTCCTTGACCTTTATTCATATCTGCTATGTGTACAGCAGATGGACCCCTTGTTCACACCACCAAATTTCCTACTCTTCCCGCTTTCTTTATGTTTATCCCTTCTAGTATCATGAATCACCAGTGAATCTTTTTTAAATACAAATCATTTATCAGCTCAATATTTTGGAGTCTTGGTTTCATCTGTGTCACCTCCTCCAAAAATCACTCCATATCCAAGCTTAACACATCCCACAACAAGCTAGTACCAGTCTTTCCATCTTTTTCAGTTTCTCCATCTCATACACCTTATGCTATGATCCCATCTGGCCTTTATGTATAGTCTTTCCCCATTCCAAATTAGGTGCATCCCTGTCTGTGATATACACATGTTCATAGGTTCATAGATTAGTACTAGGCTAACTGCCCTTGTGGGCCATTTTAACCCTAGCCAATTACCCCATGTGAGAATCAAGCCTTGCACCTTGTGTCCATAAGGCAAACACCATAAGCATTATGCCAACTTCCCATTCTGCATTTCTTGGGCCATGAATTTCTGGATCTACTGTACCATAGGCTATCATGACCAGGAATTCCCACCTCATCTCAAGATTTGACAAAATTCAGTCAACCTATGAAAACTTCTTTGTCAACCTTTCTTCATAGTTTCTCAATCCCTGTAAGACCTCATCACTATAACAATGAAAAACTTATTTTTCTAGCATAGGTTCATAGGTTCATACTAGGCTATCTGCCCTAGGGCATTTATAAGCCTAGCCAGAGTGTGTTTGGCTTTCGCCACCCATTTTAAATTAATTTTGCTATGCCCTTTTTTGAGGTTAGTATACTGTGCCTCTGTCTAACAGTGACACAGAAGTGATACCCGGGGTAAACCTACTATCTCCCATCCACTCACCAAGATTCCTCTTGAAGAGAGTCAATGAGGGACTTTGCCTAACCTGGACTGGGATTTTATTCCAGAGTGAAGGGAGCCTCTGGGTTATGAATCTGTCCCACCAGCATGTCCTATTTATTTCAGTGCTGAGGTTCAAGTCTCTCGAGCGCTTAGCTCGATGGGATTTGGATTTTCTGAGGTGCAGCATGTCCATTAATTCCGGGTTGGACATGGCTTTATACGTCGGGCACAGATCGCCTCTGAGCAGGCGGTATGCCACTGAGTAGAGCTGGAGTTTCTTTAACCAGGCAGCATATGGCATCTGTTTGAGCCTTTTGATCCTCTTGGTGAGGTACTTTTGGGGTCTTTCCAGTTGCTGCAGGTGTCTGGTAAGGTACATCCCAAAAGGGGCATTGTATTCAATTATGGGCCTGATGAGGCATGAGTAAAGAGGCACGATGACCTCCCCTGATCTAGATGTGAATCCCTTCATGATTAGGTGGGCTATATAAAATGTTTTTCTAACCACTTTGGCCACGTGGTTGTCAAATGAGAGATTGCTATCAACTTGGGTCCCCAGGTCCCTAATTACTTCTTCCAGATTAATGGATTACCACCTATGTGGTAATTTGTGGGCACTTTGTTTTTGCCAAAGGGGATGACTATACACTTTTTGGCGTTTAGCTTGAGGCCATGGCTCTGGCACCATTTGTCTGTTTCTATGAGGCCCTTTTGTAGGATGCTTGTGTTGGCTGGAGAGTTGATTATGGCGCCCAGTTTGCAGTCATCTGCGAAGTTGGTCAGCCACAGTCCTTCCGTGTTAGCCTGTACCTCCGAGAAATATATACCGAACAAGAGAGGTCCCAGGACTGAGCCTTGTGGGATGCCACTTGTAACTGGTTTGGAGTCTGACATGGCTCCAGCAATTCTAACCATGTGGGTTCTGTCCTTGAGCCAGTTTGCAACCCATCTAGTGACATAGGGGTTTATATTTAAGCTGGTGAGCTTATCTATAATGCCTGAGTTGGGTATTGTATCGAAGGCTTTTGCAAGGTCCAGATAGGCTGTGTAAACCACCTTCCCCTTGTCAATGGCCTTGGTGACTGTTTCAAAGAAATCAACCAGGTTTAAGAGGCAGGATCTGCCCTTAACAAAGCCGAACTGGGTAGGATCCAGTGTCTGTAGGTCCCCAATATCTTTATTTATGAGGTCCATGACGATCCTTTCCATAGCTTTGCAGACCAAGCTAGTCAGGCTTATGGGCTGATAGTTTCCAGGATCCGTTGAGGCACCAACTTTGTGGAGAGGCACCACTGTTGCTGTATGCCACTCTTTGGGTACATATCCTGTAGTAAGGCTGAGATTGAACAGTAGTTTTATGTTTGGGTTTAGTTCTTCTTGGAGTTCATGTAGGACGCAGCCTGGGACACCGTCTGGTCCCATTGATGCTGTGTTTTTTGCTTTGGAGAGGGTGTCTCTTACCTGAGCATCTGAGATGTCAGGGGGGCAGCACTCTGCTGGGATAGATATTTGCCCTTTTGGTGGGGAAGGGGGGGGGAGTTTATACTGTTTAAAGCTTTTTCTTCATAAACATTGCATATCCTTTCATCATTCTTGAAACATAATTCTGTGCTTTGATGAATCCTGCAATGCAAACTAAGGCCAAATCTCCCTGATGCAAAATGCTCATATATTTTTTTGGTTTACCTTTACAAAGGCAAAACACACTCGTGCAATTGCTCATATGAGCGAATCGTAACTTTGAAAAACAAAATCAGCACATTGAAATGCAGAGTCACTGATTTTCAAACATAAATGTAAAAAAAAATGTAATGAATTGGAAAGCAGGGGGGCAAGCCCCCATGCACCCCCCATGTGGGGGGGCTGCTCCCCCCCCCCTACTTTAATATTCTAACTCCGAGATTGCACTACAGTGGGGAAAGGGACCATTTTCTGATCCCCACTATAGTGCAATCTGCCCCAAAATGCTGAATCACAATGAGCGAATGTCACTGTGCATTCACTCATTGCACATTCGAAATTTTTTGCGTTCGATGTTTGCAAACTTTGCAAACGTCCTTTCGAACATTTGCTGTTCGCCCATTTGCAAAATGCACACATGAAGGTAAACCACATTTTTCACTACTTTGCAGCCTCCAGTCAATATTAATGTTCACCACATAACACTTAAAATCTGCCCTGATTTTCTCTTTATTATTTCACACTCCTTTACTACTTTCACATGAAGCAAACATACAATGACTACTTTTCTTTCACTTCTGCTACCTGGTTCTGCTGAAATTTGTCTATGTAGATATAAAAATCTAAATCTTTATCTATATCTATATCTACATCTATAGATCTATATCTACATCTATAGATCTATATCTATATCAGTATGTGTATATTTATTTATATAGTCTACTCAGCTGATTTTTTTCCCTAAATTCTGAAAATATGAGCAGCACACTAAAACCAATACTTGGCACCTCTCCTGCTAACTTTAAAAGGCCAGCTTACAAGCTCACCCCTCTTACACAGACAGTAACCATGCAGACACAGCCAATCAACTTCAAATTCCTTGCAGACTTCCAAGAATTTTGGCTACAACACACCCATGATTTCCAATAACAATATGTTATCATTTGCAGATAAATTCAGTGACCATCTACGTGACATACATAGCTTACCGAGCAATTCGGAGACCTTTTGGATATGTTTTCTCTTATTAATATGAACAGCAGTGGCAAAATAGAT
This sequence comes from Protopterus annectens, assembly GCF_019279795.1. Classification (NCBI taxonomy): domain Eukaryota; kingdom Metazoa; phylum Chordata; order Ceratodontiformes; family Protopteridae; genus Protopterus; species Protopterus annectens. The sequence goes on from NC_056735.1 coordinate 1,959,563,534, forward strand.
GACATTATTTGGCATCTTATTCCATTATAACCCTTCAAGAAAATGCATCATTTGCTGTGACTCAAAGCCCTGCATTGTGACATAATGCCCAAACCCCATAAAAAATTCCTGTTTCATACTTGCACTTTCCATAGAATGAAATAAGGAAGCCCACTATGTCAGATACTTTCCTTTTGTCAAATACGACTACTACTTCCCTAGAGGCCCCTGCTTTTTCTCTACCTAATCCACAAACTGTAAAAAAAAACATTTAGTAGCAGAAGTTCAGCCTCTGTCATTACCTGTCACCCTGTCTGCCACCTGCTTACGAATCAGTGTTTCCACCTGCATAACCAGTTTCTCAGAAAGATCTTCATGGCCATGTACATTACAGATGCATAGTAGAAACTGACTCTACCCCCTGGCTCCCTTTTTACCATTATTTATAATGATTATAGATTTCTGTCCAATGGCTTCTCAGGGAATACCACCTTCCATCCGTTCGTGAAACAACATATGCTGCACTGTACAAATCTTACAAACACCTATTCTGAAGAAGACAATGGGTGCTTGTTAGGCCTAGTCACCTTGCCACCTTACAAATTTCATACTGCTGCCACTGTTTGTATGATGCCTGTCACCTTCTCCAAGTCTTTATTCTTCTATTCCTTAAAACACCCTTTTTCCACTCCTGCTTAACAAAAACATGGGCTGAGCTTCTTTCTCTTGGACTTAAATAGATCATGTTAGTAGGTTTATATGTAAGCACTAGGCTAGCTGTTCTAGTGAACTATTTTAAGCCTAGCCAATTTCCCTTAGTGAGAATCAAACTGTGTAGTTCTTGTCTGTGAGGCAAACAATTTAACCACTATGCCAACCCACAACCCCATTGTACCCCTTGAAGGCATCACGGATCCTTCTAGTCACAACAGTTACTTTCACTTCGTACTTACTTTTAACTGTTTTAGTAAATACATTTTAATATTTTCCTTCTTCCACTTCCACGTGAGCATCTTACTTTCCATCTCTCCAGCACCCTCCACTTCACAACCTTCATACATAGTTCCACTTCTGTCTTCCTCTCCATCACCTTATTCAAATGTTTCTTCATTGTTAAGATCCTACACAGCTTTCCCCTTTTCATATATACTTCCTTGAATATTCACTAGCCAATCCTGCAACTTTTTATCTTAACCTTACATCTCTGACTTACTTTGATCTGTATTTCTGACATCCACATACCTTAAACACCATTCAGTTTTACGGCACTAAGACCTGCCATGCCAGTCCAGTTCCTTATAATCATAATATGCACAATATACTGCATCTAGGGAAATGCCTCTCCACCACACCCCTTCCCAAGATTTCATCTCCATCAACTCCCCCTTGGAAAGCTCATGGTCAGAGATACACCTTTATCCAAGATGTGTTGCCAATACTGTATTCCTCTTTCTCTTTACATACAAGGAACCAATTGATCCTACTGGTTGCTTATTTCTGTTCCTATTAAAAGTATTCAGACTGTAAGAACAATTATGAAACCTTCCAAAAGCCATCAAACCTAGTCCCACCACACTTTCAATGAGTTCTCTCCTACTCCCTTGATCATATTTCTTTTTGTCAAAAACCATCATGTCAGTTGATGATGAGGATGTATCCAGAATCAAAATGCATTTGACAGACTGAAGCCCAACATCATCACAACCCTTCCCTGCTACTTTGTCAGCTCTGAGGTGACTTTAGATAAACATTTTGCTGTATTTTCACTTAGTGTATTTCTTTAAACCACTACAGAATAAATGTCTCTGCATCATAAATTTTAATTATTTGTTGTCAAATCATGCAATCTGTGCCCTACTTTTACTGTTATGATGTTCAGGCAGACTTTCACATTTTGTCCATTGTCAGACATTTAATGATGCATGACAGAGCTAAACATCTCAAAGGACTCAAAGCATTTGAAATGCTTGGTCTACTATAATTTTGACATTTTCACCATCATGTTGCATTATTATGCCCTAACTGAATAGATTGAAAAAAAATATTAATAAATAGACATTTCCAATCTAGCAGGTAAAAGAATATCAATAAATATCAGTCATAAAATTGAATAATCCTCTAGCTGTATATTTCATTTATTTGCCGTGCTACTTTTACTTAAACTGCATACAGATTCAAATCTATTCTTGAAGTGTTTGATGAAGACCACATGTGACAGATAACCCCCAAACATTATTTTCTGTTTCCAACATGTTTGAGATTTTATGCATGGGTAATATGATGTCCCCTGCAGCTAGAGCTGTTTCACCTCTAGCTAGTCACAAAGTCAATATTCTCTGCTAACTCTGATACAGCCAGTCAAAAACATTCTACAGCACTGGTTAACAAAACAGGAGTTTGTCGTACTCACAAGGTTACTAGCTAACAGTCTGCATGCAACCGCCAAATTAATTAATTGCATGTTATTTAATTTTTTTAAATGCCATCCTATATTCTAAGTATGTTTTGTGTAGTAAATAAAAGAAGCAACAGTAATATCAGTTTGGAGAGGTCATTTCCAAAAATAACAATCCCAACCCAACCTGAAAATGTATTTAAAGGAAAGAAGTGTGTAAATATTGTCACTCATTCACTAAAAGATGTATAAAAAGTGAACAAGATATAAGGCAGTATAAATACATGTAACTCAAGTACTAGCAAGAGTTGGGAAATAAGAGGGGATGCTATTACAATGTGTGTACATTTCTAAAGTCAAAAAAGAGACATATTTCATGAGCTCAAAATCTGCCATTTTAAAACAAAACACCTTACTTAACATTAATTTCTGTATGTACCACTGACCAGCCGTGATACCCTCCTTTTATTTTGCATTTTTTTTTCTATCAATAAATTGGCAAAATAGCATACATGAATAGCTGGAGATAAGATTAGTTTCTGAAATAACCCCTCTGATCATGTAAAGGATGTCCGGAGTCAGTAGTGCAATTTTATATGGCACATGCAGAAAAGGAGGAAGAGTGGTGCAATATAAATATCTGAAATGATGTGCCCCTTCTCATTTTGGCATGTGTATGCTCCATCTCTAAGCCATCACAAAGGTGAATCAACTGCAGCTTAATATGCTTTGAAGATCTTGGACTACATACATCTGCAAAGCATAAAATGATATACTTGTTTCAGTCATTGTTCTTCTACTATAGAGATCTTAAAGAGAAAGACAATTGCTTTCAGATAAACTAGTGAATAATAAAGTCCCAGAAAGGAATGGATACCAGACTGGTTGGCATCTTTAGAATGAAAGGTCAAAAACATTTATGACAAACCATGGCCATTATCAATCATCCATTCATTCATTCAGACAGGCAGGCAGTCATCAATTCATTTACTAACATCTGTTTTATCCTCTTCAGGGTGAAGAGGTAGCTGAAGCCTGAACTGAACTGACAAACAGTATGTTTATGGCAGATGTACACTCCTCCTGGGAAGGATGCTGCTTGTTTTACACTGAAAATAATTAATCTGTCTTAGATGTAGCAGTCTAAAAAAGCAAACATATGAAGATGTGTCCAGTCTATTCCTCCTGGCATCAGAGGCTATAGGTTCATAGGTGATTACTAAGCCAAGGACCCCAGGCTTTACTAATTCAAGTATACATGCAACATGTTGTTATCCATTATGGGCTAAATAAAATGTCATGAAAAGTGAAGCTACTGGTGTCATACAACTCGGTTCAAATGTTTCTATTATCATAAATAAAATCCAAAAGTTGCATGACATTTTCATAGAAACAGGATAGTCTAGTGTTATTTAATTAATGTTTTTAATAAAGTGATACATTGTAGACCTACAAATATGTCCCTTTATTACATTAATGTCAGCAGAGGAGGAAGAGTCCTGTTGTAGTAGCATTGTACATTACAATTCAGCAACAACATTTGCCTATAATATGGATGCTAATGACAGAAATATAGTATTCATAAAAAACTGTGCTATAATAAATGGGAACAATAATTTGTTTTAAGACATAGGTTAAGAACTAGTTTTTGTTGATAGAAAATTACAGAACCTTAACATACTTTATGAAGGTTGTTCAGATTCAAAACTAATATTTCTAAATCAAAAAGTATGTTTACATCTAGTATTTGTAGGTATTTTAGGAGGTCCTACTTCAGGTTTAGAGAAAAGGGTGTTGTTTTAATTCATGAAATGTTTTGCTGATTGTGGGCTTTGTCAACAGATAAGCAATAGTCGCAAAAATCAGAACAAATTCTCTGTAGTATCCATGTTGTCAAAGGGAAACCTTCATCTCTGTTAATATTGTGTACAGGTAAGTTTTTATTGTCTCTCTCTTTTTTAATTGTGGCCTTTATCATCCCTTCTCCCTATAAGATACTTTAAGAACATTGCTTCCACCATACCCAGTTCTCAGCATTTCTTAAGCTTTCTTGTATTAACGATTCTAATAGAGCCTGCATTTTCAGTACGTGAGACTCCCTGACCTCTGAATGAATATCCATGTTATCCAGGTATGCCATAATATATGGAGAATGAAGCTTCAGTATTTTAATCATCAACATCTGAAAGGTAACTTAGGCCCTGTGTAAGCCAAAGTTTTGTACCGTGTACTAAAATAAATCACCCAGGATTACAAAAGTTGTTTATAATTTTGCAGGGTAAGTGATATCTCCAAGTATCCCTTTACCAAGTCCATTGTTGTAAAAAATGTCCTCTCATAGGTTTTCTACTAATTCTTCATATTTGGGCCTGAAATAGCTATTTTGTTTCCTGAAGTTATTACAGAATCTAATACTTCCATCTAGTCAAGAAGTAACATTGCTGGGCTGCTCCAGTCACTCTGTGATTCTTCTGTCAAGCCCAGTTTGAGTGTTTTTTTTACTTCATTCACTTACTGTTTTTGTGACCCTGTTACTGTCTAAGCCCTCAGTCTAACCTTCATTCTGGGTGTTGTCTCTATGTTATGTTTTATTAATTTAGTTCTCCCTTGCATTTCTGAAACCATTCAGTATTAACTAGCAGTTTATTGTGCAACTGCTGGGTAGGAGACAATTTTGATTTATATTTTATTTTTTTTTTTACCTCTGATTTTTATTGTTTGTTGGAAGAAAGAAATAGATTGTAGACAGGCAAACACTAGCCATCCCAGGGGACCAAGACAAATATAAATTCACACAGACTGTAAACAGAAAACTCCACAGCATACCTAAAACAAGCTAGTGTACTTTATTAAGTACCCTTTTCAATCATAGGTTCATAGGTTCATAGGTGTGTACTAGGCTAATGGGCCTGGGGCCTTTACAAGCCTAGCCATAGGATTACCCTGGCATAGTGCCACCCAACCTTAGTTCACAGTACCTCTACTGAGTAGTGCCACTGAAGTTACCCCCGGGGTGAATTTTCTGTTTCCCATCCACTCATCAAGATTTCTCTTGAAGAGAGTCAGTGAGGTGCTCTGCTTGACATGTATAAAAAGTCTGTTCCATAGCATGGGCAGTCTCTGGGTTATGAACCTGTCCCTCCAGCATGTTCTGTTCATTTTGGTAATGAGGTTGAAGTCTCTGGAGCGTATGGTGCGGAGGGATTGGGATCTCTTTAGATGTAGCATTTCTAGCCGAGCTGGGTCAGACATGGCTTTGTAAGTCAAGCAGAGATCGCCTCTAAGTAGGTGATATGAGACAGAGAATAGTTGGAGTTTTTTGAGTCTGTTCATACAGGACAAGTGTTTAAGGCCTAGGATTCAATTTGTGAGGAACTTTTGCAGCCTCTCCAGTTGTTGCAGGTGTCTAGTGAGGTACATGCCAAATGGGGCATTGTACTCAATGATTGGCCTAATGTAATGAGGGAAGAGTAGAAGGAGACAATGACCTCTTTTTTTCCTGGATGCAAAACCCTTAGTAATGAGATGTGCCACTTAGAAGAACTTTCTGACCATAGTGGCAATGTGATGATCAAAAGAGAGGTTGCTCTCAACCTCTGTTCCCAGATCTCTTATAACTCCTTCTTTGTTCAGTGGACTACCATCAATGTGGTAATTCATGGGAACTGGGTTTTTCCCAAAGGAGATGTCGACACATTTTTTTGGCATTGAGCTTAAGGCCATGGTTCTGACACCAGTTGTTGGTCTCAGTGAAGCCATTCTGTAGGATGTCAACATCACTTAGGGAGTTAATAATAGCTCCCAACTTGCAATCATCTGCAAGCTTGTCAGCCAGAGTCCCTTTGTGTTGGCCTGGACTTCAGAGAAGTAGATACCAAACAGGAGAGGACCAAGGACCGAACCTTGTGGGACTCCACTCATGACTAGTTGGCAGTCTGACTTGGAATCAGCTAATTTCACACTGTGGGTTCTATCTGTGAGCCAGTTTTCAACCCACCTAGTGATATAGGGGTTGATGTCAAGCTTAGTGTGTTTTTCCTATGATTCCTGAGTGGGGAATGGTATCCAAAGCCTTGGCCAGATTAAGGTAGGTTGCATTAGCCACCTTGCCTTCATCCACAACTCTGGTGACTGACTGAAAGAAGTTGACCAAGTTGAGTAGGTATGATCTACCCTTCACAAAACCAAACTGTGTGGGATCCAGAGTTTGGAGATTCCCTATATCCTTGTTTATTAGGTCCATGATGATGCATTCCATAGCTTTGCATATCAGACTCGTCAGGCTAATGGGGCCTAACCACAGGCTTTGTTCCTGTGGAATGGAGAACAGCAACAGTTATTCCCCTCCACAAAGCTGGCCTAGCAACATACCCGGGGAATTACAGACCCATAAACCTGACCAGCCTCATCTGTAAGGCCATTGAATGTATCATTATGGGACTCATAAATAAAGATATAGGTGACCCCCAAATCCTGGAGCCAACCCAATTTGTCTTCATCAAAGGCAGATCCTGCCTGTTAAATCTGGTGGATTTCTTAGAAAACATGATGAGGGCCATTGATGAGGGTAAATCTGTGCACACAGCATACCTGCACTTGGCAAAGGCTTTCAACACAATCCCCCACTTAGACATTACCGATAAACTTGGCAAACTGAATGTAAATTCCTTTGTTGTAAGATGGGCTGCCATCTGGCTCACAAACTGGGCACACACTATCAAAGTGGGTGACTCCACATCATCCAGTATATCTGTCACAAGTGGGGTGCCACAGGGGTCAGTGCTGGGCCTCTTACTGTTTAGTATAAACTTCTCAGATGTTCAGGCCAAAACTAAGGGGTTGTGGCTGACCAGTTTTGTGGCTGACTGCAAATTGGTTGTAATTATTCAATCCCCAAATGAAGTCAGTATACTCCAGAAGGGTCTTATGCAGACCAACAACTGCTATCTTAGTCATGGTCTCAAATTTGAATGTAAAGAAATGCATCATCATTCCCTTCAGCACAATGTCCTTTCACACTATCAAATCAGCAACAATACCTTAAATACCCATGAAGTGGCAAGGGATCTAGGATCACAAGTTGACTGCGACCTTAACTTCGGCTACCATGTGTCTATAGTAGTAATGATGGCTTTCTATGTAGGACATTTGGGTAGTAAAGGCATCACTTCAAGAGCAAAGCAGGTTATAACCCCTCTATACTCAGCAGTAATTCGGCCCATAATTGAGTATAACAGCCTGTTCAACATGTACCACATAAATCACCTGCAGCAATTGGAGAGACCTCAGAGGTTTCTAACAAAGAAGATCAGGGGACTCCAGCACATACCTTACACAGACAGATTAAAGTCCCTGTCACTATACTTTGTATCATATAGACTTCTTAGGGGAGACTTATGCCTGGCTTACAGAGCAATCTCAGCCCTAAACCTAATTAACTTGCTGCATATCCATCATGTGCCAACATCCTGACAGATAGATTCAGTGCAAACTTCACCCCCCTCTCACCTCCAAAAGGGCCCACAACAATACCGGAAAAGTGTGTAGTGCCCCAGAAATCACAGACGCACAGGTGAAAACAGCCCTTTCAAAAGCCAAAAACACAGTGTCAATGGGACCAGATGGTATCCCAGGCTGCATCTTGCAAAATGAACTAACCCCCCACCTAAGCACGCTGTTCAACCTCAGCCTCTCCACAGGCTATGTGCCCATAGAATGGCACTCAACAACGGTTATTCCTCTTCACAAAGGAGGAGCCACAACTGACCATGGTAACTATTGCCCCATAAGCCTGACTAGCCTGGTCTGCAAGGCTATGGAGCACATCATCATGGAACTCATTAACAAAGACATTGGGAACCTCCAAACACTTGACCCGACCCAGTTTGGCTTTGTTAAGGGCAGATCATGCCTACTAAACCTGGTTGACTTCTTCGAGACAGTCACCAAGGCCATAGACAAGGGAAATGTGGTTCACACAACCTACCTTGACCTTGCCAAGGCTTTCGACACCATTCCCCACTCGGGTATTACAGAAAAACTCACCAGCCTGAGCATAAACCCCTATGTCATGAGATGGGTTGCCAACTGGCTTACAGACAGAACTCACACGGTAAGAAAAGCGGGCTCCAGGTCCGACTCTAAACCAGTCACAAGTGGTTTCCCACAATGCTCTGTCCTGGGACCCCTACTGTTCAGCATATACTTCTCAGAAGTTCAGGCAAACACAGGAGGACTATGGCTAACCAAGTTCACCGATGACTGCAAACTGGGAGCTATAATTGACTCTCCAGCTGACAGGGACATCCTCCAAAAGGGCCTTACTGAGACGGACACCTGGTGTCAAAGTCATGGCCTCAAGCTAAATGCCAAAAAATGCATAGTCATCCCATATGGGAAAAAGAAAACACCCACAAATTACCACATAGGTGGCAGCCCCCTTAATACAGAAGAGGTAATAAGAGATCTGGGGACCCAGGTAGATAGTTATCTCTCCTTTGACAATCGTATTGTCAAAGTAGTTAGGAAATACTTCTATGTGGCCCATCTAATTACTAAAGGGTTTGCATCAAGAAATAAAGAGGTTATAGTGCCCCTCTACTCGTCACTCATTAGACCCATCATAGAGTACAATGCCCCATTTGCGATGTACCTCACAAGACACTTCCAACAGCTGGAAAAACCACAAAAGTACCTCACCAGGAGGATTACTGGCCTCAAACATATGTTCTATGCAGCCCGACTGAAAAATCTCCGGCTGTACTCAGTGGCATATCGCTTACTCAGAGGTGATCTCTGCCTGACTTACAAAGCCATGTCCAACTCAGAATTGATGGACATGCTCCACCTAAAGAAATCCAAGTCACTGCGGGCCACGCACTCTAATGAGCTAAACCTCACCACAACAATAAATAGAACATGCTGTAGGGATAGATTCCTGTCACAGAGACTCCCCATGCTTTGGAACAAAATTCCAAATTACATCAGGCAGAGCTCCTCACTAACAATCTTCAAGAGAAACCTTGACGAGTGGATGGGTAAGAGAAAATACACCCCTGGGATCACTTCATTGGCTCTGCTTGACAGAGGATCAGTTAATTAATCAATGGGGTGGCGAAAGCCGACACACTCTGGCTAGGCTTATAAATGCCCTCAGGCAGATAACCTAGTACCTACCTATGAACCTGTGAACCTATATCCAAAAATCAAATGGGACTAAAGTTACATTCCAGGGACCTAAATATGGCCTGCGACTTAAGTAGGACATGCTGGAGGGACATATTTGTCTCCTAGTGACTGCCACATCTTTGGAATAGGCTATCAATTCATGTGAAACAGAGCACCTATTTGACACTATTCATGAGGAACCTGGATGAGAGGATGGGGTACTGTAAATTCTTATCCAGGATACTGCACACAACCCTCCTGGATATGGGCAGTCATTTATAAATGCAATTTTGAGTATTGACTAGCATATCTATGGTATTACACTGGGATGAAATGGCTAGGCTTGGAACGGCCTCCAGGTTGATAGTCTAGTAATCTTCTGTGATCCTATGATCCTATGATCCAGTGTTGTTTTGTGATTTATAATGCAACTGCATACTAGGGGGAAGAATCCTTTTGATTTCTATTGTATATTTTAACTCTGATTTTCACTGTTATAATGACGTGTAAGTGATAGTGATTAGAAAATAATGTACACATTTGTATGAGACATACAGGATGTCTATCATTTTAGAGTGACTGCCACAACTGGTACTGTAGGTCAGGGGGATTACTTTATGAATTAATTCCCCTTGTACAAGGTTAACTTGGTGTATTTAATTTAATAATTTATTGCTTATCATTTGAAAGATATCCTCACTTAATTTGACCTTAATTACTAATTATTTTAATTTCTTTGAGTCCTGTTCTCACTGATTTTGGTTTTATTAATTCTCTAATTATTTGTATCTGAGAATGGATTCTTTAAGTGAGTATTCCATTAACAATTTGCTGAAGCACAATTATCCTGCCCGGTGTACTAAATTCTCTGTTTATATACAGTATAAGGTAAGATTTGATAACATTGGAGATGTGTGCACCTCATGTCAAAAGTTATGTTATTTACATAATGTTATTAATAGTAAGTCTAGACTTACTAGAGATCGTTACAGTACTGGCACAGCTTGGAAAACTGCTGTTATAAATAATAACGACTGGGCTGATTAAATAAATACCATTAGGCCAAGTGCAAATAAAATATATTTAGAAAAAGAAGTGTCCCCTGCCAGCTTGGAAAACTGCTGTTATATATATTAATGACTAGGCTGATGAGATAAATAATATTAAGTAAAGTACAAATTGAAAGCAATTAAAAAATGAAGTGTCTTCCGCCAGAAAAGATGATCACCCCTATTAAAAATTATGTATGTATGACAAGTTTGGAATTCAGGGTGGACACATTTAGCAGTCTGAGGATTTGGAGCATGTAGAAGAAAAAGACAAGAAAGAAAGAGAGACGTTCAAACAAACAATTAGGAAAAACAGAAACTGATTAATGTCTATAATGCAAGGAGAACGTATACAAAAATACTGTGTTGTTATGCAACACACAGGTAACAGGGAATGATAATATTGTTTAATCACAAAATAGTCAGTCTACAGAAAATGACATTTTTCCAATAGATTCTGTAGGAAAATTATGTTAATGAAGATCATTCTTATGTAACAATTGAGAGCAGACATTAATGGAGTAGAAGAGGGACATTCTTCATAACTTGTCAGAAATTATATACTATTATTTGGAGATTTATTGTAACTGATACTTACATTTGCAAAGAGGATAATGAACATTAAATAGTGCTATGCTTGCCAGGATCAAAAATACAGAATGTGAGTAGGGCCTTAGAACACCTTAATATAAGGAAGTATGAGGCTGCTTTTATTCGTGTTGGTTTAAATTATCTCATTTTGAAGGACTCGTTGACTGCTAGAAGGGAGCTTACAGCCCTCTTAGATAATAAAGTTTGTACAGGTATTAGGGCATATTTTTTACAAATCAGATATAAAAAGGAGAGGCAGGTCAACATGAATAAAAAGATTTTGGGGTAAACACCTACATGAGAAATGGTCTATTTTAAAAGGCAGAAATGCGTAGAACATCCAAGTGAAATTTTGGACACATGTATTTAGAAAGGAAGGATTTCACTTGTCAAGACAAGGGAGGAGCATTTTTTCATCTGATATTTTGCAACATTTGTGTAACACAAGGCATGATTTTTGTCAGGTCAGAAATTTATGACCTCACAGAAAAATATGATTTATATATGCTGGTTGTTAATGTTAGGAGTGTTAGTAATAATGTTTTTTTTTTTTGTTGTTGTTGGAAAACTTGCTATATTTACATAAGAGTTATGTTTGTTTTGTGTGTATAACATGGTTAAAATGTTAATGACTGGAAAAGAGTTCTGCTAAGGTATAAATGTTGTTACTGTAACAGACATTCTAACAGAAAAATCAGGTTGAGATGCTATCATATGAATTAAAGATTATGAGATATGTGATTATTACACATTTGATGACAACGCCAATACTGTAGATTGTGTAACTCTTACAATAAAGTTGCATTTGTAGTTGTTGGAGTGCACAGACCACTGATGTCAAGTGCTGATGACCAAGATGAATTAATACATTACTTGCATAAAACATAAGGAAAATGATAGCAGCTAAAGAATTAATTTTACTAGAAACTGACTGGAATGATATTGATTCTGCAACATTAATAAGGAAACTGTATACAGTGTACATTCATGAAAAAATTGCTGTAGATTGTAAGTAAACCTACCAGGGAATGGAACATACTGCCACTTTTGATGTGCTGTGATCATGGGGTTATAGTGGCTAAATAACTGTTAGATAATTCTGCCAACCTGGCATCCCAATCAGTGCACAGAAGATGAATAACAGTCTATATGGAAGCAAAACTGTCATTAAGTGAAAATAATTGTTCTGACACGTTTAGTGTTAAGACAGCAGAAGTAATGTAGATTTGAAATGGATGTAGAGGAGGCAGACCACTTCTTAAAACCACCAAGCACGTTTTTTATTTAATAAACAATAAAATATATTTTATTGTTTATTAAATAAAAAACGTGCTTGGTGGTTTTAAGAAGTAGTCTGCCTCCTCTACACTAATTTTTGTGGATTTATTAGTTGAATTGGTTTTGAATTCTTTCGACATTTGAAATGGAAACTGAATACAAAAATTAACAAAAAAATTTTTAACATCAGTATGAAGGCAATTTCAGTGCAAGTACCTAAGCAACGGTTCAGCAATGAATAAAAATATCAATAAGCTAAAATCTGATTGGAGACAAATTGTGTGTAAATGGCTTTTCTAGACATTGTATAGAGAGCTGCAAATGTAAATCCATAATAGTGTTAATAACCACTTATCTCTCATAAGTTTCACATAATTAAATGGAAAGAACACCACCCAATGTTATAAATTACAGTGCAGATTGCAAGGCTGCAACACAGTAATGGTAATTTAAAAAAAATGCTATTGCCTAGCAAAAGCAGTGAGAGTGACCATTCGTCTCAAACTTCTTTCTATTTCTGAGATTCATACTGTTTGTTTACTTATTTGTAAAATGACGCAAAAAAATTAGTTTTATTTGCAGTCCAAAGTTCAGTTCCTCGCAATGTGCACTAAGTGCATGGTATTGTGTGATTAAAGATGTTGGAAAATTGTTAGAAGAAGAAAAAACAAAACAAAAACATAGTAGCACATTGATAGCAAGAATAACATACCAATGAACTGACAATTAAAATGGCTGCCAAATCTCAGTCTCTCAGTGTCTTTCTATGCAGTATATTTCAGTGACTACAAATCCCATGCGTGCAGCAGTCTCACTAGGTTTATGCATCTACATACACTTATACCTTAGAAGTATGAGTGCTGTCAGGATAATGCCCTTCTTGAAGTTCCTGAGAATTTTTAAAAGTATTTGTTAAAGATGGTGCTTAATGAATGTCATTTCTCCAGGGAACAAACTGGTATTGGCATAAAACTCTTTAATGATGCATGAGCTAAGACTAAATATTACAGTAATATCTGGTCCAGAAGGGCAAAATGGTTATTATTGGCATACTTTTCCACAACTTCTCTTACTTCATTTTAATGACCAGACTATTTTCTTACTTATTTGTCTTATAAGCCTGAGACATGGGTCAGTATTCATAGTCTGGGACTTTATAAATCAGTTATGGTTATGCATAAATAGCAGCACTACATAGATACAGAAATAATGTCAATGAAAGGCATTTGGGATGAATATGGAAAAGTGAGGCATTTTTAAAAACATGCTCACTTTTCACAAAACAGGAATTTCTATAAAGCTCAGCATTATGAATTTATGAATTACTTCACAAAATCATAAATTGTTGTTAATTTTGTGGTTTTTGCATATCACTGACAAGATTGGCTGAGCGCAGTCATGCTCAAAGTATTTTAGAAAAGCTGCAGACTGCACAGCAGCTAATATTAATGTCTTGAAAAAGAAAAGTGGTTTATAATTTTTTATATAGGAGTATCTTTTTTAGTGGACACCCTGATGGTTTCATTAAAAAAAAGAAAGGGGTGATAAGAAAGATTGAACAAGTGGAGACTACACAAAAGTTTGATCACAGAAAGGGAAACATCAAGTGGGTTTGTGCTGGATGTGCTGGGAGATGATGGGCACAATATTTACTTTGAGGGATAGAATACCCTATTTATTTATTTATTTTAATAAGAGGGTAGTGCGGATGGAAAATAAGGAAGAGAGTGAAAGAGAAAGGATAAGGAAAGAAGGACTGAGGAAGTTCCATCTGGAATCCCACTCCATTGCCAGATGATATTGCAGTGGAGGAACCCAATGTTAAGGGAGTAGGGGGCTGTGTTGACTCAGTGTCATCAGCAACTGGGAGAATGTGTCTTCTACATGCTGAAGAGAGGTTTTGACTGGCTGAATTCTCATGTCCTCTACCTTTACCAGTACATCCTCAACCAAACTTCGAAAGCCTCCTTTCTGTGAGGCATGCCATGTTGCCAAGTGCCAAAGTTCCTGGAGGACTGGTGCATTCACTCTGCCCCTGTAAGGACATCTTTGGCAGAGGGTGAGTGTTTATTAGCCTAGGAGATATGTGCCTGGTGTGCTCCAGATGAACCTGCAAAAAGAAAATAAATAGCAGAGAAGCAACAAAAAAAAAAAAAAAAAAAAAAAAAGAGAGAGAGACAGAAAGGAATGCATAAGCAGGGAAAAAAAAGAGTGGGGAGTGGCAAAACAGAAAAAGTATCATAAATCCACAAAACATTGTTTACATGCAATTTAATACAATATTGAAATAATGCCATTAAATCTTTATTGAAGTAAAACTTGTGCATGGGAAGTGCATATGCATACAGTGGGGGTAGGGATTTGGGGGGGTGCTTTTGTATTTGGGAAGAATGATAAGAGCAGTGCTTATGCAGACTTGTGATACAGTAAAATGGCAAGGGCTTGTGACTTTCTGAAGGGGTGTGTGTGCTTCTTTTAAAGTGTGTACTTTCAACACAAAGGAAATACAGCCACCCCCCCCAAAAAATAAATCTCAGTGATTTTTGCAGTTAATTGTGCTAAAAAACAGTTTATAAAGCATTTTCCTCTAAGTCTTTAGTTGCATTTCTTTCATATGCAAAGTTATAACAATAATTTTCTTAGAAGTAATACAGAAATCACATCAACAATATTTTTTTCATTTTTATTGTTACCATCCCATTAGAATAATAATTTCTTATACATACTATGAACTGGTAAGACAAAAATATTCCCTTGGACACTTGTTACACTTGCCAGAAGATTCAATCAGTCACTCCAATCTTACTGCTGGTTGTTATATCTAATTTCTTCATCAATTATGATTAAAAGAAAGAAGGCCAGTCTTGTTCACCTGTATTTGAGTTTCTTTTAAATAAACTATAAATATGTATGCAATCATATCTAAACATCAATTAATTCTTTTTTCTTTTTATTTTATCTTACATATGCATACTTGTATGAATTAGTACAGCACTGTACTAATATTCCCTTTCATTCAAGAGGATAAAATTAAAATATCATACGTGTCTTGAATTTTGTTTTCAAAATGCATGTAATGCTTTGTTCTGGTAGAGTTAAAGTACTAATGGTGAAACATATCAGTTCATGGAAGTGTGCATTTCCTTTTCTGCAGAACTGTGGCTGATTTAATGAATAATATTGAAGTTAAACAGCATGTTTTCAGAAAACGTTATGCTGGTCATTCTGTTAACAAAGTAACTCCCCCAACTACAGTCTAAGTAGGTTGTGGTGCATGAGATTTCAGCCATTTTGTAAGTGCACCTAAAAATGCTTCTGAACAAACAACTGTGTTACAAAAAACTGCCTTCATATAAAGTTATTCATTACAACTCTTACCCTGTAATGGTAAAAAAATATATAAATGTGCAATTGCAATTCTTGTTTCATAAGTTATTTTATAACGTTATATATATCTAGTCAACTGATACTTGTAAAGTAGTACATGGTTTACAGAATTACATATAAAGATTATTATTTTAATACATTTACCTGACATTTCTATTCATTATTATAATTTAACACATTAGTAATATTTCTCTTTGTACAAAAGATGCATGTATGCATTTCATAATATCAGTGCAAGAAATACTGCCAGATACACCAATCTGTTTTCACAAATAACTGTATTTATACAATGTAGTTAACCTTTATCTATCCATCTATCTATCTATCTATCTATCTATCTATCTATCTATCTATCTATCTAATCTATCTATCTTTCCCTCTCCCTCTTTCTATAAATATATATGAAACCAAATATTTTATTTTACTTGATATAAAACTTTGGCCTTCTTGCCATAACCTGGTCTACCCATTCAACCAGCTGGTCAGTCCTACACTTCTGTAAGTCTTCATACCTGTGATGGGACTCCTGTCTGAAGCGGGTTATACCTGTTAGGGTTGTCAAGTCGTCACCCAGCCCCTGCCAAATATCAATCTTTTTCCATGTGCAAAGTTTCATGCACACCTTGATCTTCTCTAGGTACAAATAATACAAAAGGTAAAGCATGATCAAGGTATCTTTTTAGACCAGCCAGGAGGACAGACTTGTGCCTTCACAGGATTTGCCATCTTTTGAAGAGCCAGAACAAGAATGAGGAAAGTATGGTGAGGGATGCATTACACAGGATTAAAACCACTTCCTTTTGGGTATGACATAACCTTAAACAAACCCATTTGCTAGTATGCTCATTACAACAGGTGCAAACACTACTGGCAACTTTCGTATAACCAAAACTGCTTTGTGACACACTGATTTTCCTGAAAGGAAAACACTTACCTTTCCTTTCAATGTGCCCTATTTTGTTTTTTGATATATGGTTAATAACGCGCGTTATTAAATGCATATTGACAAAAAAATATTTGTTTTATGTCATGTAGTAAAGTAGAAATTTTATATTTTTCTTTTATTTTCTTTTTTTTGGGGGGTGTTAATACTGAATGTGATTTTTTTTTTACTTTTATGAATTTATAATATATTGGAGTTACTAGGTTGTGGCAGAGAGTGTTAAATGGGCAGGGATTAACCTTCAGATTCTGTAAACCCAATATTCAGATGACTCCATTTTGATTTTTTAAACTACATTCTAATTTTGGCTAGTCTTGTGTCATCTGTGAATTTATCTGGAAAGCTTTGGATAGATGCAGAGTGTTCCAGATTTTGAAAATGTCTGCAGTGCATCCGTGTCTTTATGAAATAAGTTCATGAAATGCTGGACATGCATTCACAACCAGAGAAATGCTGAATTCTACTGATATACCTCGGGACGCTTTGTGTACTCCTGTAATTCATAGATGTGCATATATAAATAATAATAATAATAATACCAGATTCCAGCAGGAGTCACCACATGAAAAAAGTTAAATAAACGTAGTATCTTTTATTAAGGCATAAAAACACACAAGCGCTTTCACGTAGTTAAACTACGCTTCTTCAGGTGTATTCAACAATTAAAAACTTGTATTCTTATATACACAGTTTTTTGGCGCGCAAGCCAGAAAAATATTAGTCATTGCTTAATGGAATAATCAGCATAAGCTTTCATTAAAGTGACAGTATAACTATAAGACAAATAAACAAACCTGACTGTAACGACCAGAAGAAACAATAAAATAAATAGACAGATAACGTAAAATGTAATTACCAGTCCATATGTTTATAAAACTGTACCAAACTAGATATAGAAAGTACTAATAACATTCATATGTGAAACTGCTGTGAAGCAAAGGAAAACAGAATAGACCGGTAACGATCTATCATATAGCAGTAATGAACTGTTTTTAAAAGTTTATTTAACAAATATAGCTCAATGTAGTAAATAAAACTCTAATGGAGCAACTAACAAGGTAATCGCTTCACTATTGTTAATAAAAAATGTAACATTTAAGAATTGTACTCAACAATGAACCAGAAAATAAATTTCATGTATAAAGAACATTGTCGATAATTCAAAGATATATATCCAATATTCCAGAGTATAAAAAACATACCAATATAAATTTAAACAATTGTGACAGCAAATAATACCCTGTGATAGGAAAACAGCTCACTGATGTGTCTTCCGAAATTAAAGAGATACAGACAAAATGTTTAAACCATTTAAAAAGTCAGCAATCAATTTCCACGTTCTATAAGTACGCTCAACTAAAGTTCTTGTTAAGATGTACTAAAGAATGAAAGAGCAACAATGTTACTTATAAAGAACAACAAAGTAATCCTAAACGATCATGCTCTTTATAGTATGTATGTGCATGTCAGGTTAGTTACAAAAAAATGTATGCAGGAGCAATTTGAGGGAATGCTTACTGTCAAGAGGTACAAATTCTGATGTAAGCATCCTGTGAAACAAAATGCCTGTAATCAACTGCCTTGAAGCATCGCATATCCACAATAAATACTGCAGTATAAATGTACGAGATGTATCTAATTGTTAGGTATAAACCAATATTGAGCGCAAAACTAAAGTAAGAACCTGCATAAATTTAAACCGCAGTTTATTCTAAACAATGCCTATTGTGTTTATAAAACTCATAGGTAAAACACTATAAGTAACAATGATGTAACATATCTAAACGCAACAACTCATGTAAATCAAACCCAATAAATAATATCATAGCTGTTTATTTAAAATGGTACCTGTTGTGTTTATAAAACTCATAAGTAAAACACTGCATATGGCACTGATGTAATGTGTCTGAGCGTAATAATTCTAGTGAACCACTCCCAAGAAGTAAAGTAAGAACGGGGAGGGAACAAACTAATTGAACTATACCTGAAGCCAAATGTAAAAAATGCCGTAAAATCAATTATATTAATCTTACTAGTATTCATCATCTGTGAATTTATCTGGAAAGCTTTGGATAGATGCAGAGTGTTCCAGATTTTGAAAATGTCTGCAGTGCATCCGTGTCTTTATGAAATAAGTTCATGAAATGCTGGACATGCATTCACAACCAGAGAAATGCTGAATTCTACTGATATACCTCGGGACGCTTTGTGTACTACTGTGATTCATAGATGTGCATATATATTAGCCTAATTTGCATATAACAATGTCTGGGTGTAGCCCTTTTTTATTTTTATTTATTTCTTTATTTACTTTTTTTTTTTTTTTTTTATTACATATTACTGATGGAAATTAAGGGATCAAAGCACAGAAAGGAAAACTTCATCTATGAGGAAAACTGTGTCCTCATGGCAGCACTTAGGATATTTGGGTAAAGGAGAAAAAGGCAAGTGGAGAGGAACAAAGCCTGAGGTTAAGTAGTTATTGAAATCAATGCAGTAAGAAGCAGAAAGTGGACACTGGCACAATGGAGCAAATCATATGGTAGTATGTCCTAGAGGCAAGACCAGGCAGAATGCAATTGTTCATACTACTAAAGGGGTGCCTCTTAATTTTATTAACTTAACACCAGATGATGAAAAACTTTTGTCCATCCATGGGGATGATTATGATACATAGCATGGTGCAACAGGAATACTTAGAAGTGGTGTGGACACTGCTCCATGTAACCAATGTCTGCAAGAGCAGTTACATTCATCAACTCATGAAGGCTGCCTTAAAATGTATATGTTTTATAGACAGAACTGAATGCTGCCAAAGAATGATGTCATTAAACAGGTCACAATTAATTTTTATTAGGTGAGGGTTCTGTATCAGCAAGTAGTGAAAATGAAGGCAGTATGCATAAGTTTCCCACTTGCCCGCTTGTACCGTATGCTGTTGCATTATTATTGTTATTAATGTTTTCTAATAATTTCATTTTAAAGAGTCAGCATCAGAAACAAACAGTTCAACTATAGCATTAAATATTGATGATGTCATCAGCAGACTGGATATTGCTGCTATTGCTGATGACAACATAGTTACATTTATGAGGCAGACTGAGGGAAGTGGCAGTCATTCCCCAGGTGTTAAGGCAGGATTTCTCACCTCACAGCAATTTAGTAACTCTGCAGAATGTGACAGTGCAAGTCACAGTCATGCCAACATAACATAGCATTCATGGATGTACCAGAGGAAGACTCCTGCACCTATACACCCATATCTCCACATCCAGAAGAACCCTATGAGGATGATGGCAAAAATTCTGAGGCCACAGTGTCCACAGTAACACCTTTACAAAGGGGACCTGGGCAGAGGAATTACTTACAACTTACCCAGGAAGCATGTCAAGCATTGACTAACCAACAAGAAATGTGCTGTGACATTTTTAGGGCTCAGAGCTTTGCCACAGAGAGCCAGCTGGAAATGGTCAGAGTCCTCCAGGGTATGATTGATAATTTCCATCAGTATGTAGAAATGGCAGAGAGCAGAGATAATCCCATGGTCGCACTGATGTGTAGTATGGTGGCTCACCAAGCATTAGTTGCCACCTCCATCAAACACCAGTTAGGGCTTACCAGAGTCAAGCCGCATCCAGTCCTATGAGGGGCAGGTAACTGGGTACTGTCCAGACATGTGAGAAGAGATCACATGATACTACCATTGCTTCAGAAGACAGTAATGTCAATCGTCACAGTGAACAATCGCAACACATTTTACACAGGCCATGTCAATGGTCATATACACCTAGCAGAACCTCAGAGCTTCCCTGTGCCTGGCTTGGACACCTGTGACTAGAAAACATTGGAGTACATCTAAAACCATCTGTGGAACTACAAAGCTAGCCTGCCCTTGTTAAATAAATGCTTTCTGTTTGTTAATGTACTGCTCTTAGGATGTTACAACAGTAACCTGATATTTTGTAACCTCCGCTGATACTACAAAAGCCATTCTGAGTTTGCCAAAATATTTCTAAGTTTTGCAAAGTTTTTCTGTGTTTGTAGACATGTCCCTATGTTTGCTCTTTTTTTTCAGGAATTTATTTCCAATGATGCCTGATAATACTACTTTTGTTGTAAAGCATTTGTTACTGCACATGAGCTCAAAACCAGTTATTTTAAAATTAACAAGATTTTATTCTCCACTCTGGTACAAGCAGAAAGCTGATTCAACCCATCCCGGTTAAGAACTGTTGGTGGAAGGATTATCGTGTGTTTATCAGACTGGCCAAAGAGGGTGCCTCATGTTTACTGACAATCATTTAATTTTTGAACAGCCAAACACAGTGTGTGAGAGATGTAGTTACCCAGTGTCACTGGAGGCAAAGCTCTTATATACACACATAAGAAATGCAAACCAGGCTGTCAGCACTGCACCCAAAACACTCAATACAAACACTGAGGAACAACACATAGACCCACATATACAGAGGTACTCACGTGTAATCTACCCAATACCCAAAACACTCACTTTCAACACTAAGAACAAACACGTAGACTCACATATGCAGAGGTACTTACATGTAATCAAAGCAAAACTCCAAGACCTCCAAAAAATATCTCTCAGAAACCCAGCACACACTCAAAAAAAGACAGTGTTTCACTCAATGCATAATTCTGAAAATCATGTTAGCCCCACTTCCAAGCCCATAAGGCAACACACCACACAGCTACACATTCTAATTATTGGATATTCTATTGTAACACATACTGATGTCCCCCTCACCTGGATAAACAAGGAGAAGATCACAGTGAGCTGTCTAGAGCCAGGAGCCACCAGATAATTCATGCACTTAGGACTTTAAACCACAAGTACCAGCATGACAGGGTTATAGTCCATGTGGGTGTAAATGACCTATGATGTACTTGACTGAACAACATACCTCTCAACATGGAGACATCAAAAATCTGGAGAAAGACCCATTAAAAGTAGGTACAACTGCCAGAAAAAAATCTAGATGTTAATTAACATAAAATGTACATGCATAATAATATGGCTCCACCCACTCCAATGGGATTGTGGGATACCAACATTCAAACACAAGCTGAAAAACACAAAAATACCAAACTATAACCTTAACAATAGGGTTTTATTTACATTAACATTTGAACTTTTATAAAGCTTTTCATAAAACGAATGTGGTGTGGAATGTCACACCTCTAGCAGTCTATACACATCTTGCATTCTAGAGCATTTTCTGAAAAATAAAAAAGCATAAAATAAATAAATATAAATTTTTTTGAAAAATAAGAGCTATTAAAAGTGTACAAATAACAATGTTTTAAGAAATATTCTTTACAGAGATAATAGTCAGTGCATTCACAGTCTTTTCCATAAATACTGTAAGATATTAGACCCCAGATTAAAATTTCACAAATTTCAATATCTTGAAAACTGTACAAGCTAAAAATATATTGTTGGGACATTTTTTTGTTAGCCAGGCATAAGCTATCTCATGACAACAAGAAATTCCTCTATACATGCATGTTTACTGAGATATTTATAGAAATATATAAACATGTGCTTAATTGTATAATTAGCAAAACAAATACAGGATATCTATCAAGATATGCAATTTGCAATGTAAATAACAAAGATAACTTTTCTTCCACAATATCTAAGGTTTCACTTAATGTCATGCAACAATTTGCAAGTCACTTGTTTATTGAAATATTAAGTACATATGAAAATAGTGCTTATTTTCATAATTACTAATAAACAACTAGCAATATTTCTAGTATACATTGATATAAACCAGCATTGACAGTGAATTGTCCTGTCTTTCATGATGGTGTTTTACACTATACACCTCAATAACACGTATCTCTCTCTCTCAGTTATGAAAATGTGAACTTAAATTTAAAAATATAAATAATTGATGGCAACCAAAATTTACTTTCTCCACTGCAAGACCTCCCAGACTAATAATCTTAGTATCATTTTTGTTAATAACTCATTGCCCTTTCTAATATTGCTTATTATTTGCTGGTAAGTTACTTAGTTAAAAGATGCCATACCCTAAAAAGTTCTGGATGCCATAAGGCGATATGGATGTGAACTGGAAGTATGCAAAAAGGTGTTTAAATAACTCACATAAATATATAAATATGCTTAATCATCTGTATTATTTAAATATATTAACCAAATCAAGTGCAGTTGTTCTATTTTAGCAGAGCTATATTACAAGGTATAGCTTCAGAGAGCAGAAATCAACTGAAATGCAAGCAAAATGCTTTTATTTCAAAGTATGTACAAAGAGACAACTACAGTGCAGTATATCACAGTGCTAATACAAAGATTACATAGCTAAATATATAAATAGGAAAGGTGATAACCAAATGTACATTGAAATGTGTTGCCTGATCTCAATGATATAGAGTGACTTATTATTTAGAAACAAGCATTCAGTAGTTGTCAGGTCATTCAAACTTCATTAGCAGATCTGGCAGCATTTATAAGGAAATGATAAGGACAGGACAGAGGCAGATATGACAGCTGCTAAGCTAAGGCATATTGCATGGATCTTGCAGACTTCATAGGATCATAGGAAGTTACTAGGCTAATGGCCCTACGGCTCTTATAAGCCTAGCCACATTCTACCCATATTTCCCCGATCAGCACCTATTGCACCTGTCCAAGAAGGATGCAGGTGGAACCCCCAGATGAATTTACGATTACCCATCCAATAGTCCAGATTGTGTTTGAAGAGGCCATTGAGGTGCTCTGTTTGACATGAACTGGGAGTCTGTTCCAAAGGTGTGATAACCTCTGAGAGACAAATCTTTCCCTCCAGCACGTTCCATTAATGTCACATACCAGGTTAAAGTCTTTCCTGCAAGCAATACCCTTACTTATGAAATTACGCAACATAGAATGCCCTTCTTACCACTGTGCAGACATGGTGGTCAAAAGTAAGGCTGCTGTCAACCTGTGTGCCCAGATCTCTTACCACTGAGTGCATACTTAAGGTGTTGCTATTGATGTGGTAGTTATCAGGAACATCTCTCTTACTGAAAGGGATGATAAAACATTTTTTTTGCATTGAGTTTGCAACCATGACTTTGGCACTAATCATTTGGTTGTGTAAGACCTTCTTGTAGGATGTTGACATAATTTGGAGATTCTATGACTGTTCCCAGTTTGCAGCCATCAGCAAACTTTGTCAGCCACAGACCTTTACTTTTTGCTTGTACTTAGGAAAAATAGGTTCCAAACAGTAGAGGTCCCAGGACTGATCCCTGTGGAACACCACTGGTTACAGCTCTGCTGTTGGAGGTGGATTCCCCTATTTTGACTATATGGGTTCTATCAGTGAGCCAGTTCGTGACCCATCTAATGATATAAGGGTTAATACCTGGCTGGGTGAGTTTGTCGATGATGCCTGAGAGAGGGATAGTGTCAAACACATTGGCTAAGTCTAGGTAGGCTGTATACACAGATTTCCCCTCATCCAGGACCTTGATGACTGTCTCAAAGAAGTCCACTAGATTTAACAGGCATGCTCTCTCTTTGACAAATGCAAATGGAGTAGGGTCAAGTGTCTGGAGATTACCTATATCTTTGTTGATAAAGTCCATGATGATTCACTCCATGGCCTTGCAGATAAGACTAGTCAGGCTAATAGGTCTATAGTTCCCAGGGTCAGTAAAAGTACCACCTTTGTGCAAGGGAATAATGTTGGCCATTTTCAGTTCAGCTGGGATGAACCCGGTGCTTAGACTATGACTGAAAAGAGTACCCAATGGTGTTGCTAATTCTTGTTGGAGCCAATATAGGACACAGTCTGGGATGGTATCCAGTCCCATATATGCTGTGTTTTTGGCATTAGAGAGATCATTTATGACCTGCTCTTTTTATTAGATAAATATGCAAATAATGAGCAAAAACTGTGAAATGGGCTGTTTGCTTGCCAAGACCAGAAAAACCTAAGCCTTTCACCAAAAATAAAGAACAGCAGGGTGACATGGCTGTATATGTTACACATTTTTGTACAGTTTAAGCTCATACAGTCTATTTGAACAGTTGGGTGTAGACGCACTGAGCCTTCCGCTCCCTACCTCTCAGACCTAATGGGATACTCTGAACACAAAATAGCAGTACTGTTTCTCATTCACAGATGTTATGCACTCAGTTTAGCCCTTTGGTGGTTCCTACTTCTGCCTCAGCCTTTGGTATTAAGATTATTATTATGTGAAAGGTTCACTTTAAACTTCTTAAGTATACAGAGAAGGAAATGCCTCTGTGACTTTACACTTATGCATCCTTGAAGTTCCAGACACATTCAAATACAGGCAAAACCAGAGGTTTCAGGAAAGCTGGCATTTAAATCAATTTCTCCTAAAATAAAATGAAATAACATATTTTGTCTACTATTTGTACTACTGTTAATTGTACATATGTACATTGTTCTGCATTTGATGTTAATCCATGTTCATGTTCATTCTTACTTACGGGCACACTAATGAATTATGCCAAACTGACTTTAAGGACTTGACATTATAAATTTAAGAATCACTGTTTAATCCCTGGATTGTATATCATGGAAAACTGTTTATTTTAAAAACTGTAAATTTGACTAGGGCATATCTCTCGACTTCTTAGTACAAGAATCTGGACAAAGCCTAAAATAATGGGGGATCAGAGGCTCACAAATAGGGGCACATTTTAAATATTGCTCTTATAAACTTGTAAAGTTATTATAGTAATAGGATATGTGTTAGTATGCATTTTTTTGAAAGATATGAGGTCTGAAATTCAAACAAACATATGTCATTATTTAGTGACTTTTTGTACTCAGTGATTTACTGGAAAACCATACATTTTATGAGGAACAAATAAAAAAAAATGAGGCAAAAATCCGGACATTCTGTGAAAATCTGTACAGATGAGAGGTATTGACTCGGGTCATCTTTCTACACAACAAACCATTTATTACAAGTCATAGCTAAGTCAGAGTAAAGCCTGCATTGATAGTGTATTGCTTTGATAAAATTAAAACCAGAAGTTAGGCCACGTTACATAGTCCTAGACCTAGCCACACCCCCTCCCAGCTTCTCTAGGGTCACAGCTTTATTTTCAGAAGGTCATACAAATGGAGCAATGTCTAGCAAAATCCATACTGTGCAAAGAGACAGTAATCATATCTCTCAAATCTCCATATCTTCGCAGAATGTCCAGCTTTTTGCCTCAATATTTTTTGGTCTGATCCTTATAAAAATTGTGGTTTTCTGGCAAATCAGTGAGGCCTGAATTTACTAAATAATGTGAGTCATTTGAGTTTTAGACTTCATGTCCTTCCGAAAATGCATGGTAGCACATTTATTCTATCATCTTTCTAAGCTTATAAGAATGATATTTAAAATGAATGCCTATTTTAGGTCCTTTGTCCCCCCATTGTTTTGGCTTTGCCCAGATTTCTTATGCTAAAAGGTATTATGGTAATGGCCATTGAATTTCTTACTATTACATGCAATTTTATATGTATATAAAATAGTAGAAATAACTTTGGGTGTTTTTGCTGAAGTATTTGTAATGTGTGTTGGGATTATTATGTATGGTTCATAGGTTCATAGGTTCATACTAGGCTATCTGCCCTAGGGCATTTATAAGCCTAGCCAGAGTGTGTTTGGCTTTCGCCACCCATTTTAAATTAATTTTGCTATGCCCTTTTTCGAGGTTAGTATACTGTGCCTCTGTCTAACAGTGACACAGAAGTGATACCCGGAGTAAACCTACGATCCCCCATCCACTCATCAAGATTCCTCTTGAAGAGAGTCAATGAGGGACTCTGCCTAACCTGGACTGGGATTTTATTCCAGAGTGAAGGGAGCCTCTGGGTTATGAATTTGTCCCTCCAGCATGTCCTATTTATTTCAGTGCTGAGGTTCAAGTCTCTCGATCGCGTAGCTCGATGGGATTTGGATTTTCTGAGGTGCAGCATGTCCATTAATTCCGGGTTGGACATGGCTTTATACATCAGGCACAGATTGCCTCTGAGCAGGTGGCATGCCACTGAGTAGAGCTGGAGTTTCTTTAACCGGGCAGCGTATGGCATTTGTTTGAGCCCTTTGATCCTCTTGGTGAGGTACTTTTGGGGTCTTTCCAGTTGCTGCAGGTGTCTGGTAAGGTACATCCCAAAAGGGGCATTGTACTCAATTATGGGCCTGATGAGGGATGAGTAAAGAGGCACGATGACCTCCCCTGATCTAGATGTGAATCCCTTCATGATTAGGTGGGCTGTATAAAATGTTTTTCTAACCACTTTGGCCACGTGGTTGTCAAATGAGAGATTGCTATCAACTTGGGTCCCCAGGTCCCTAATTACTTCTTCCATACTTAATGGATTACCACTTATATGGTAATTTGTGGGCACTTTGTTTTTGCCAAAGGGGATGACTATACACTTTTTGGTGTTTAGCTTAAGGCCATGGCTCTGGCACCAGTTGTCTGTTTCTATGAGGCCCTTTTGGAGGATGCTTGTGTCGGCTGGAGAGTCGATTATGGCGCCCAGTTTGCAGTCATCTGCAAACTTGGTCAGCCACAGTCTTTCCGTGTTGGCCTGTACCTCTGAGAAATATATACCGAACAAGAGAGGTGCCAGGACTGAGCCTTGTGGGATGCCACTTGTAACTGGTTTGGAGTCTGACATGGCTCCAGCAATTCTAACCATGTGGGTTCTGTCCTTGAGCCAGTTTGCAACCCATCTAGTGACATAGGGGTTTATATTTAAGCTAGTGAGCTTATCTATAATGCCCGAGTGGTGTATTGTATTGAAGGCTTTTGCGAGGTCCAAGTAGGCTGTGTGGACCACCTTCCCCTCATCAATGGCCTTGGTGACTGTTTCAAAGAAATCAACCAGGTTTAAGAGGCAGGATCTGCCCTTAACAAAGCCGAACTGGGTAGGATCCAGTGTCTGTAAGTCCCCAATATCTTTATTTATAAGGTCCATGATGATCCTTTCCATAGCTTTGCAGACCAAGCTAGTCAGGCTTATGGGGTGATAGTTTCCAGGATCCGTTGAGGCACCACCTTTGTGGAGAGGGACCACCATTGCTGTACGCCACTCTTAAGTACATATCCTGTAGTAAGGCTGAGATTGAACCGTAGTTTTATGTTTGGGTTTAGCTCTTCTTGGAGTTCATGTAGGATGCAGCCCGGGACACCGTCTGGTCCCATTGATGCTGTGTTTTTTGCATTGGAGAGGGCGGCTCTTACGTGAGCATCTGAGATGTCAGGGGGGCAGCACTCTGCTTGGATAGATATTTGCCCTTTTGGTGG
Organism: Protopterus annectens; assembly: GCF_019279795.1. NCBI lineage: Eukaryota > Metazoa > Chordata > Ceratodontiformes > Protopteridae > Protopterus > Protopterus annectens. Next base: position 1,959,591,640 of record NC_056735.1, read on the forward strand.
GGGGGGGGGGTTTGCACTGAACCTGTCAGCTAGGATGCTGGCAATGTCTGTAGGTTTGGTGTATTTTTTGTCATTTTGGACTAATTCTGAGCATATCTGGGAATTCCCACCCAGGTTCCTAACGTAACTAAAGAAAGCCTTGTGATTATCCTTAGTGTCCTGTGCAATTTTTCTCTCAAAGCTGGCCTTAGACGATTTTATGAGTGCCCGTGGTTTTTTGCTAATACTGATCAGAGATGCCTTCCCTTTTTGGGATTTTGCTCTATCATGTAGTAGCTTCCTCCTTCTATTGTATAGTTTGTTTATGGCCATGGTCCACCCGACAGGACGTCTGCCTTTGGAGGATTGGGTCTTGGTTTTATTTGGGATTGCATGATCCATGCATTCCTGAAGGTGTTCATAGAATGCGTTTATAAAGGATTCTGCGGTCTGGGCCATATTTTCCACAGGCCCCGGGGCTTTGAAGGATTCCACCTCGGTTTTGAGGAGTGAGAAATTTGCTTTAGAGAAGTTTTTCACTGTGGTTTTCTGGGCAGAGGGTGGGGTCGGGATGTAAATATCCAATGAGATTAGTTTATGGTCTGATCTTACCAGTGAGGGATACACTTCTGTTCTGGAGCATAGAGTCCCCATGTTGGGGATAATCAGGTCCAGTATGTTTTCCCCTCTTGTGGGAGTGGTAACAAGTTGTTTCATAGCATTTGAGTTTATAAATTCTGGGAACCTTTGGGCTAGGGTGTTGGAGCTAGAGTAATGCTCTCAGTCTATGTTTGGGTAGTTGAAGTCGCCCAATATAATGGTGTTTGGAGAGACCTTCATATTTTCCAGTGTTCTCAGGAAGACCGAGTGGAGTTCTTGGGTTTGGGAGGGTGGTCTGTAGCAGGCTATAAACTGGAAGGCAGTTTTACCCACTGTTAGTTGCACATGGATAGTCTCTGATGCTTCGTGCTGTGCCACCAACCTGGAGGTGTGGGCATCTTTGACGAATATTTGGGGCCGAAAAGCATGGTATGAGGTATAACCTGGTAGTTCTGGGGTGCTCTCGGGAGCCTTGAACCAGGTTTCTGTTACTGCACAGATATCAATGTTCTCCATGCTAAGGAGAGTTTCGAGTGCATGCATCTTGAGGTTTAGACTTCTGGCGTTGAGTAGCACTACTCTTAGTTTCTTATCCCTTGTTATACCTATGGAGGTGGGTTTGTCTTTTGAGCCTTGCCTAAAAAAGGCACTATGGGGGTAGCAAGAGCCTTTGCCAATATCCAAAAGCCCAGGGGTGATAGGTGCAAGCCGTCCCTAGCGAAGCATCGTGTCTTGTCGAGCATGTCATCCCAGGCTGACAGGCATTGAATCCCCTTTGAATGACACCAATACTTAAGCCAATTGTTGAAATTGATCATCTTGTCTTCATATTGTGGCATCATTCTTGGTGAGGGTAAGATGCTATTCAAGGTCAGGGTCATACCGTCCTGGGCTACATGCTCAGAGAGCTCCTCTATGTCTCTTTTCATGTAGTCCAGGGAAGTACGTCTCAGGTCATTCACACCAGCATGGACAATGACTGAGTCATATTTGTACTTGCCTTGGAGTGACCTGAGTGCTTGTGTTATGTGGCGGATCCTAGTGCCCGACAAGCAGCTCACCATGACCTTCTCCTTGTTCAGCCTGGTGAGCGGGACGTCAGTGTGCCTGACGATAGAGTCACCTATTACAACTGTATCAGGTGTGTTGTTTAGCCTTAAGGGCTGTGACTGTTCGGCACACTGGCTTTGTGAGCTATGTGTTGCAGGTGTTTTGTTTTGGGTGTGCAGTTGCTTGGGTGTCTGCTTTGTAGGTCTCTGCTGCTTAGGCAGATTTTTATTCAGAGCCTCTGAGTATGTTTTTGAGTGTTCATGTGTTTGGTTTGCTGTCGTGGTAGGTCTTTGTGAGACTGGAATTGTAGTGAGTGTGGTTTCCTTTTCCTCCTGACTGTTTATGCCAGTACTGAGTTGAGAGAGCTTAGCCTCCAGTTTGGCTATATGGTTGCATCTCTCACATGTGGTTGAATTTGTTGGGAGGAGGAGAGGGTTGTCTTTGTACATGAGGCAGTTGTAACATTGCCTCAAGATTCCCAGATTCACCAGCTGGACCAGAGAGGAGATTGACAACTGACCTTTGGACATGCTAGAATAGTGTTGGGAATTCCTTTATAATTGGAAAAAAAGGGCCAATGGGGAACAAGGTACTCAAGGGGAGTTTGAGAGGGTGTAGTGCTTTTAATTTTTTAGTGCTGACTTATATAATTGCTTTAGTGAGCAAGTGCCAGGTAACTTAAATGCAATGTGCTACAGGTAACTTAAACGCAAAAATTACAAACAGTAACTTTCATTCAAGTGAAACAAGGAAATAAGTACAGTAAGCAATGCAGATATCACTAGGGATCCACAGAAGCGCTGAAAAGCCGTGTTTTAGGTGGAATTAGCGTTTCAGGGAAATAACAAGCAAACAAACAACAAGCATACAAACAAAGCTAGATTCAGCAGGCCTGGATCTAGTCTATGCTACAGCAAACAAGGTGTACCAATTTCAGTAAGAAACAGTTCAAATATGCAGGCACTATAAGCCTTTAACCAGAAATTCCCAGCTCAGAAGGGCAGAGTCCAGCCTTTCCTCCCACAAGAGTGCAGACCACGAACCTTCTTAATGTAAAATAACTGGCCTGAAGCCCAAGTGCTTAAACCAGAACTAATACACTTTTAGAATAACAGACACTGAGCCCTCAATCAGCAGTTCCCAACTTAGAAGGATGTAAGCTACCTGTCCTGCCACCACAGTGCAGGCCACAAACCTTCCTAATGTAAAACAACTGGTCTGAAGCCCAAGTGCTTAATCCAAAAGACTTAGAATGATAGCTTCACTGTAATCAAGTTACTACCAAGCAGTAATAAATACAATTGAATACTTTAAAGAATGCCTGGATTAGTGCTCAAGTTATACAAACAAAGCTAGATTCAGCAGGCCTGGTTCTAGTCTATGCTACAGCAAACAAGGTGTACCAGTTTCAGTAAGAAGCAGTTCAAATATGCAGGCACTATAAGCCTTTAACCAGAAATTCCCAGCTCAGAAGGGCAGAGTCCAGCCTCTCCTCCCACAAGAGTGCAGACCACAAACCCTCTTAATGTAAAATAACTGGCCTGAAGCCCAAGTGCTTAAACCAGAATTAATACACTTTTAGAATAACAGACACTGAGCCCTCAATCAGCAGTTCCCAACTTAGAAGCATGTAAGCTACCTGTCCTGCCACTACAGTGCAGACCACAAACCTTCTTAATGTAAAACAACTGGTCTGAAGCCCAAGTGCTTAAACTAATAGGCTTAGAATGAGCTACACCAAGCAGTAATAAATACAACTGAGTACTTTTAAGATGACGCAAAAGCAAAATAAAGTAGGAAGAAACACAAATACAGTAAAAGCAGATAATTTTTTTTTTTTTTTTTTGAGTGAGCAAATGAGATGGGCCCAGGCGGAGTATCCAAGTGCAAATTTACAAGAGAGGCAGGCAGTTTCAAAGCCACCAAGATTAACACCAAGACAAAAACAGGGAGGTTGGGTGGGGACCTACAGTCACAACTTCCAGCTAGATATTGCTCAATGCAACACAAACAAATTACTTTAAATCGTGTATTATTTGATAAAAGTGCAGATAAAAATCTACTTAGCTCCACTCATGCAGGTCTCAGTTGGCCAAAGCTCACAGTTTAAACAGAAAGCAATTCACTGTACCACTTGTATAAGACAGAAACCGAATAACAATGAGGTAAACTACCCCCACTTATCACTGGCTATGCAGGTTTTTTAACAAGCCTTAACTGAAAATACCACTTGTATAAGACCTACTGAAAAACAGTCAACTTCCAGCTAGATATTGCTCAATGCAACACAAGCAAATTATTTTAAATCGTGTATTATTTGATAAAAGTGCAGATAAAAATCTACTTAGCTCCACTCATGCCCCCACTTATCACTGGCTATGCAGGTTTTTTAACAAGCCTTAACTGAAAATACCACTTGTATAAGACCTACTGAAAAACAGTCAACTTCCAGCTAGATATTGCTCAATGCAACACAAACAAATTACTTTAAATCGTGTATTATTTGATAAAAGTGCAGATAAAAATCTACTTAGCTCCACTCATGCAGGTCTCAGTTGGCCAAAGCTCACAGTTTAAACAGAAAGCAATTCACTGTACCACTTGTATAAGACAGAAACCGAATAACAATGAGGTAAACTACCCCCACTTATCACTGGCTATGCAGGTTTTTTAACAAGCCTTAACTGAAAATACCACTTGTATAAGACCTACTGAAAAACAGTCAACTTCCAGCTAGATATTGCTCAATGCAACACAAACAAATTACTTTAAATTGTGTATTATTTGATAAAAGTGCAGATAAAAATCTACTTAGCTCCACTCATGCAGGTCTCAGTTGGCCAAAGTTCACAGTTTAAACAGAAAGAAATTCACTGTACCACTTGTATAAGACAGAAACCGAATAACAATGAGGTAAACTACCCCCTGGTGTGGCAGTTATACTGTGATGCAGTTTCTGGTGTGAATGTAATAATTAAGTTCTTAAAAATATTTAGGGTCACCAACTTTTAAGCAAAAGAGGGAAACTTGTAAAACAGGTTACTTATCAGGAGACCCACTGTGATCTGACCCCTTTAATGGACTCCTGACATCATCAGTACTAAGCGGTTCCCATTGAATAATCAAAGCTGCTTGCGTAACTTGATATGAGAGTGTTTCTTGACACATCACCATAAACTTCAGACACAATAACAATAAACAGAAATGCTACTTGTTTCTTGCAGCAAAATGCAAGGAAATGCCTCCCCCTGCATTTGTAATGAGTAACTCTAGGACTACGACTAAAAATTCATAACACAGCAGTTGGAGACCTAGACTAGTGACTACCAGAAGACAGACTGCAAAACTGAAGTGCTGAGGCCTGTATAGCAAAATGTGAGAACAGCAATTATGTTTTCCATCCAAACTCTCCCTCTCACAGGCCACAAATGCTTGTGAATGCCTAACTACAGAGAAATGCAGTGTATCCAAAAATGGAAACCCCATAGAATATATCCTCAAGGCAGGCATATATATTTCCCTTTTGCAGTCCCCACCCAACAGTGGTGCCATGTGTTCTTACGAGAGACTCTCCTCTTCTCCAATGTGTAACCAGAACACCAAACCATGTTTACCAGACCAAAATTGTCTCACTTTTCCTACAATGTGACCAAGACACCTCCAAAATGGAAAGCAAAGCTGACATATAAACAGGTCAGATGGAGATTTCCCTGAACATGCAGTGCTATCAAGCATCATAAATACTATCAAACACATAATCAGAAACTTCTAGAATAATATAGTGATATGATTGTAAACAAGACTCTCTGTCACTTTCTCTCTTTGGATATTCCCTGAAGAGGGAGAAGGGACAAAAAAAAGACTCAGTATCAAGTATTATGTTGTTAAAAATCAAGAGGCACAAGCCCAACGGTCTGTTTATATTTAGGAAACAAGTTGAGCTGATATCATCGTCAGTTGCTCTGAAGTTCCCATGTTTTTGGCTGCAAAGGTCCTGTTGTACTATCAGCTAGTTCAATAATATAAAACTGCACCAGACTGCTTCAGTGTGGCAATATGGATCAACTTATCTAGAATGGAGGCGATATAACTACATTCAACCACTTATTCCCAGGCAGAATTGCACCATATCTACACCTTAAAAAAACAACCATCCAAATATTAACTACTATAAACTGTTACCTTGGACAACAGACAAGAAGCATGTAGGAAAGCAATGTTCTTAACTGCGGAATACACTAAGAAGCAACTTATACCATCTCAAAACAAGTATAGGCCAAAGGGTGGAACCACATACCTTAAGTCATCAACTTTTTTACTTTAGGATAACAACATATCTAAAGGTTAAACTAACATTAAATGCACACACTGAGTCCTAGACATTTGATGCACCAAATTTCTATATGGGGAGGGGTTGGTTTGATGTCTGTAGTCATGATACGCATGCTTCATGGATATGTTGGAAAATCACCCACCCACCAGAACTACCCAGATTCTTGTCTAAAATGAGAATGCCACAGCAAAACTATTACTTACAGCCCAAGCTGAGCTCTCCCTGGCTCTGGCCTGCATGGTTGCCCAATAAAAATTATAGTAAAAACAGTAGATGCTACTCTGTCTGCTTTTTCAGTATTTAGATACACTGCTGCCCTCGTACCTCTCAACTTCTTAGCACGCAGAATCTGTGCAAAGCCTAAAATAATGGGGGAGGGGGTCACAGCAGGATATGCAGGTGATGCACAATGACATCAGCATGTACATAAAAAATGAAAATAAAAAAAAAAAATCAAGATTTAAAGGGGGTATTTGGGAATGTGTGGCACCTTATTATTTCAACTCCAAAAATGGTAAATACAGAGGAATTCAGTACGGTTGAGAGGTATGCTGCACTACATGAAGAGACACATGATGGAGCTCTTTGAATATGTGTGGGTTTAAATCTAGCCTTGAGTGCACCCTACCTTCACCAATGATGATGCCACAGTATCAACAAAAAATTATTGACTTCAACAATTGGCTTAGTTTCTGGTGTCACAACAGGGTGAATCAATATCTGTCAGCCTGGGGAGACATGATCAACAAACCACAATGCTTTGCCAAAGATATGCATTAACTCCTCCCTGGTAGGATCTGACCACAAGATGATCTCCTTTAGTATTAAAACTAACCTAGAACCCCCATCAAACTCCAAACCTGTTAAGAACTTTGCTAAGGCCAATTTCCAAGCTCCTCCAATCCTGGATGACAGTGAGGCCTATACTGTGCTGTACACAAAAGCACTGAGCAATCACATTCATAGCTTCACAGAGGAGGAAGTACCTGTCTAAGTCAAACCTATGATTACTGTCAAAAATAAACCACCCTGGTAGACTCCTAGCATAAATAGGTTATTCAACAAAAGGAAAAAAAATCCTCTCCAAAGCCAAGAAGGAACAAACAAAACAGTGCAAAAAGACATTCACTAGTCTAAGCAAACAAATTAGAGAGCTATTCAAATCTGCCAAAGCAAACTATGAGGCAAAGATAGCCTCACAGGTAAAAGATAACCATAAGGCTTTTTTAATTATGTTTGTAACCTCAGGGGAAAAATAAATGCTCAGCAATGTGCAGAGTTAATCATGAATGGCAACACTTACAACCAGCCTGAAATTATAGCAAACCTGCTGGCCAGTGAGTTCAGTTCAAATTTCTCCCCCATAGCCTCCTACCACACCCAAAGAAATAATTCCAACATCCTCCTTCCAGTCAGTATGAGGGAACAGATCTTTACTGTGCTCACTAAAGCCAAAAGCACAGTCTCCATGGGTTCTGAAAGCATTCCAGGATGCTTCTTAAATAGCTTAAAACAGAATCTATCAGGGCCACTAGAAACCCTCTTTAACTACAGGATCCATATGGGCTTTGTCCCATAGGAATGGAGAACTGCAACAGTCATCCCTCTGCACAACAGGGGCCCAACAACTGACCTAGGGAACTACAAACTCATAAGCTTGACCAGACTTATCTGCAAGGCCATGGAGAGTATTATCATGCACCTGATCAATAGCAACATAGGAAATCTCTAAACACTGGACCAGACCCAATTTGGCTTTGTCTAAAGGAGGTCTTGCCTGCTCAGTCTTGTGGGCTTCTTCAAGAATGTCACTAGCGTCATGGTAAAAATGTACACATCACTTATCTAGACCTGACCAAAGCTTTTGACACAATCCCCCACTCAGGGATCATAGATAAACTTACTGAGTTAGGCATAACCCCCTGCAACTTCAGATGGATAACAAACTGGCTCACTGACAGGACACATGTTGCCCAGACAGATAAATCCACTTCTGATAAGAAGTATGTTACTACCAACATCCCACACGGCTTAGTTTTGGGGCCCCTCCTATTTGGTATATACTTCTCTGAAGTCAAGGCCAATGTTGGGGGCCTCTGGCTCACCAAGTTCGCCAATGCCTATAAGTTGGGAGCAATCACAGAATCTCCATATAATACTGAAACACTACAAACAGGCCTAAAATAGCAAACAATTGGTGCCAAAACCATGGTCTGAGACTAAATGCTAAAAAATTCTTAATCATACCCTTTGGTAAATCAAAAATCCCTGCAAATTATAATATTGACAGCACACCTCTAAAAGTAGACCCAGTGGTGAGGGACCTAGGAACACACATAGATAGTAACCTAAACTTTGACCACCAAGTAGCTACTAGTACTAAGAAAGTCCTTCTGTGTGGCACAAATTATAAGTAAAAACATGGTATCAAGGTCAATGGAAGTCATAGTGCCATTGCACTCAGCCATCATCAGGCCTGTAATTGAGTACAATGTTCTCTTCTGAATATACCTAGCCAGCCACTTACACCAACTGGAGTAGCCCCAGAGGTTTCTCACTAAATAAATGCAAAGCATAAGACGTGTCTTATGCAGAATGACTAAAGGCCCTATCTCTTTACTCTGTCTCATATTGTTTATTGAGAGATGACTTATGCCTCCTGACCTACAAGACATTCTCTGATCCAGCCCTGTAGAAAATGTTATATATTCACAAGTAAAATTATACAAGTATTGCACATTCCATGGACTTGAACCTTATTTGTGACTCTAAAAGGACTTGCTGGGGAGAAAGAGTCGTATCCTAAAGGCTACCACAAATATGGAATAAACTTCCCATCTTCGTAAAACAAAGCCTGTCTATCAATTTCTTCAGAAAGTATTTGGATAAACAGATAGGGAGCTGTAAATTCACTTTTGGAGTACTGCCCAAGTGCCTTATGGACAGAGGCAGTCTGTAAAATGACTCAGGTCTACATCACCCAAAGATCCACTATCCTGATGCTATCCCATTCCATATCTGGGGAATTAAGATATATTATTGTCATATTCTGTGTATTATAGTCTAGGATTGGAAAGGCTCTAATGCCATTAGCCTAGTAATTACCTATGAATGTTCCAGGTCATGATTATGGTCATGCAACTGTATCAGGTAAGTGACAGCAGGATCATCAAGGAGGTCACGACATCTGATTAATTCATCTTACAGTTCTAATGGTAGCTTGTCCTCTAAATCAGTTGCACCATCATCTGGCCTATCAATAGGAGATGTGTGTGACTCATTTGCTCTTGAACAATTGTAAATTAGATTCACTGATACATGTTTCTGCTTAGTTGGAATGAACTTTGTGGGAAGGAGTTTGCATATATATTCACTTCATCCCTGTAAAGCTATTATGTACACCACGAATGAGCATTAGACAAAATACAATGCTACATGGATTATTGTTCTTTCAGGCATCATTCACCTAAAACATTAAAATTGTAATGAAAAACAATTTCAGGCAAAATATATCATAAGGAAATGACCAAGTGCACAAATGATGACAGTTTATGAAATCAGAATTTATTTTGCATGACACAATAAAAATAATCTGATATGCAGTACAACAGAATAAATAAAAAGAAATAGCATACACATATATATATATATATATATATATATATATATATATATCAATGAAATCATATATTTGCAATGCATCACCTCAGTATTTCATTGTTGTCAGCATTGCATACTTTTGCAGGGTTAACTAATCATTAAAGCAGAAATTATTCAATACAGCAGATAAAAGTGTGCGTTATTTTTTATTTGATGCCTTTCAACATTACTGAACAGGAATCAGTGAGCAGTCAGGTATGTCAACAACATGAGTATTATTCAAACAGGTAAGAAACTATTTTAGGATGAAATAGGATGTCAGATGAACAGTGACAGCAGACCATGCACCACACAGCATAGCCCACAGATATCACTGCATGCATCAATTATACTCTATGTGTGCTTTTACAGTAAAGGAAGTATTATGTTGAATGTCATGGTCCATATTTCTAGACTAGACGGTGCATCTTTACCAATGCATTTGCATGCCAGTCACAAGCCTGCTGTATGGGGTCCCTTATTACTGCTGCCCACTGGTCATCTTTAATCATAGTGGGATTAGAACTGGGAGCTGCAGTGACTGCAAGGGTCACTTCACGACACTGGACCGGTGCATGATAATATTATGCAGAATGCAACAGGCAGTAACAAAGATCCTCTCCATGACAATAAGGGTCTGGGACAGAGATGTGCTGTATGTCTTCTACTCTGCAGCTCCAGAAGGATTACTCACTGGAGTCATGAGCCATGGTTCCAGTGGATATTGAGCATCACTTGAAAAAAAAAAATGAAAAGGAGACAGAGAGAGAGAGAAGCATGTGTGTGGAGGGGGGGCAAAACAGGAAAATAAACATTACTATACAGCAATATAGCTTAACATCACTAAATCCATAAATTCCATATAAAATATTTATTTTTTTCACTTACTAACAAGATGTTCACTGGACATCCTATGATGCAGGAAGAGATGGTAGAGTGAATTAATGTGTTAAATGTGGGAATCATGTGCATTGTCAGGATTCTGGGCAGAGATGGTGATGTACACCCATACATTACACAATAACTAGCAACTGATGGAACAATAGCCCTTCCTACTATGGCACCACTCCTTTTGTCGACCAGGAGGGGCCCTAATTGCAACTTGGGTGCAATCTATCCCACCTTGTACCTCGGGGAAATGTGTCAAACCATAAAAGGCACTCATAGTCTTGGCTTGATCCTGAGGTGACATGGGGAAATAGATGTGCTGAGCCACAAGTGTCAAGATTACATCCAGGAACCGCTGCAGCATCATCTAGGCAGAAGCCAGTGAGATCCCCAGTGTGTCCCCAGTCTGTCTCTGGAAAGTCCCAGTGCAAGTATAGTAAGGGCTATACATACTTTGGTGTCCATGGGAGTAGGAAGTCCACACATTCCTCCAGTGTCCCTTGGGGTCAAACATGCCCACTAAGGCATTATAATGTCCATGTCCACTCTAAAACTATCAAGGATTTTCTGGATGTTAAAGTTATAATGAGTAATCCTTTGCTTATATTTCCACCTTCTTGATGGGCAAGTATTCCTGGGTGCAAACAGTTTTGGCATGGCTAAGACAAGTATCTCAGACCTAGAAAAAGCAAAGCTCACCGCAATTGACTGCATTTTCACCGAATGCAACTCTGATAGATTTGGCAATGCTTCTCTTTATATAGCACATCTGTGACCAACACAGAAAAGTGGGAAAAATTGATTATGACTTGCAAATGGTGTAAAACATACATCATTAGCATATGAAGACTTATATAATTTCTCATTTCCATCTCATTATTTGCACATTTGCAGAAGTATAAACAAGGTCATTGTAGACTGGCGTAAATGACATCTATGAATCATAGTTGAGCTGCACACATTCATGCAAGCCTACAAAAGCCTTAACAGATTTTTGTAACTGATTATGAATACTGGTCATGGCCTGCAAAAGAAATCACTGCTTTCTGATATAACACAATAAGATGTTCTATCACTGTGACCTTTATATTAACATGAAAATATGTGCCCTAAATAGTAGATGCTGTATATCTTTGTACTCTGCACATAAACTATAATCAAGGAAGGTAACATCCCAATGCATGTCCAAATATACTGTATGTTAGCCATGAACCCCTAAAGTAAGGTCATCCTGAGCTGACTTACAAGACATTTCCTAAAGGGCACATCTGACTTTGTCAAAGCAGCCTCCAGCTATTTAGTGTTTGTCAGTGTAAGACAGTCTTCACAGTTATTAAGTTAATAACCACCAAGCAATGGAACCTATCAGGATTTGTGTGCAACCTCGTGAAAATTATTTTTTTCTATTATTTTGTCTGTGTGTGCTGTGAATGAATTGCAGGCTGACTGCTACCTGCATTTTGCATTCAATCTTGCTTAATGAGGTTACTTTACATGCACCATAACTAAGTACTTAGCTGCTCTCAGAGCAGTTAAACATCCTATTGCCATTTATGCATTTTCAGGGTGATCTTAAAGTGTAGAAGCCACGGATTATAAAGATCTCTACTTCGGAAACTTCATCTTCTGGGAGAAGCTACAAGTGGTAGTACACAGCAGATTTACCAATGTAATTGTAGCTCTTTTTTGCAGACTCTAAGCATGTTTTGTGACAGTTGTACATGGTGACTGTTAACTGTTAACAAGCAAGTAGATGTATTTGTCTAGCTTTTATGAACTCCTTCCTGATATCAGGGTGAATGAACAAAAGAATGCATTATGGAGACATGCACAGCAATGCAAGGATCATGCATTCAGTTTCTTTGTTATAGATGCTTTTGAAGTAGATGACTGGGGGGCATAGAAAATCAGATTAGAGTTAAAAGAACTGCAGTAGCAGTTAAACAACAGTGTAACTGATCCCTATGGATTAAATGACTCTGTGTCCTTAGAATATGTTTTAAAAATGAAATCTTTACAGTATTAGTTTAGTTAGTTTTTTTATTTTTAGTTGTGGTACTACATGAATTCAGTTTTATACACCTATTTCTTCAAGGAAATATAGTGTAGTGTTTTATACAGATGTTATGACTTTAAATGTGTGATGGATTAATGGAGGGGTAGTGCCAAAAGTTATAAAAGGAAATGACACATTGTTTTAGTAACTCTGATGAAGTCCCAGTATGTGAGGTATGAAAGTGTTTAGTTTTTATGTGCCTGTGATCTTTATGTACATGTGGATTAAAGTTGGCGTGACTACACCAGACTGTGGATCACTTTTCATTCTCTAAGTCTCCCTCATCACAAGATTGTTATGTGGTGAGATGAAACTGGGTTTTTGAACACCAGTGCTAGAAATATTTTGGAACTAAGCTGAATTTTCTGGTTAATTATAGTAAAGCATACATTGAGACTACAAAGTAATGTCACAGGTGTATGCTTCCCATGTTCCAACTTTAGAGATTATGGGGAGATTTTATGTGGCTTTTGGGTACCACTGAATTGAGTGTAGCAGCATCGGGCTGTATTATTTGGTGATTTATGTACTGTGGCAGGTAATTACTGGGAAGTGGTCATTAGAACATAAAGTAGTGGTACTAGTGTACACTCCTTCTGTTGTTGGGGTCTTTAGTTTTGGAGTTACAAAGTGACTGTTTGTCTTGGCTCTTCTTCTTGCACCTTATACAGTGCTGAATTCCACCAATGCCTTTCATTCAAAAAACTATCTCTGGTAAACGGCTTGATGCCCATACAACTTTAACTGTCAAAAAATATCTCATCATTTCCTATAAGTTATCCTTCATCTTTGTTCAGTTTCTATCTCGGTGTCTTTGTATATTTCATTTTCTAAAATAAGTTGATTGTGTGAAATTTTGTGAATTGTTTTAGCCATTGTTGTTTGCTGTAGACCTTGCATATTGTGTTACCATTCTTGGAGCAACCACTATTAAGTTAATATATTATTTGTGCTGAATTTTCCAGAACTTTACAAAGTACTCCAGATATAGTATAACCAATTATATCTTTAAAAACAAAGCATACCTTTTATATTTCTACTTGCAAATGTGTCAGCATGCATCCAGAATGTTTCAGTTTTCCCTTCTTCATTCCAACATCAACTGTCAACTGTGAGATCAGCTGATAAATGTAAACAACTATCCCTATGTTTTGCAAGTATTAGTTGCTTTATTATTCAGAAGCATTTTTTTTCAACTTCCTTAGATATGTTATACTGCCACAAATTTTAACAATGCCTTTAACTTTCAAAAGTTGTTCTTATTCGGGTCCCCTTTTTAATGACGATGTTGCAGTATTATCAGTAAACACATACATTGCATTGCATTGTCTATCAAAAGTGACCCTGTGGTACAGGACTTATAAGTGCTAATATTTCTCCAAGGACTGCATTTAAATTATGATTTTCACCCAGGCTACTACAAATCCACTACATGAACATTTAACTTGTTAACCAGTAGAGAAAATTTGTAACCAACTCTTGTCTTATATTGCTGACTTGGTCTATGAATTCCATTAGATTTTTTGAACATGCATTTTCTCTGCTGAGCACACAGTACCTTGGTTTTCATCACTTTTCTATTGAATGAGGTAATCTTAAGTCAGTTGTTGTTTTCCCTTTCTGCTTTGCTCACACTTGATTTTTTGGGGGGCTTCAAATATGACAATGTGTTGTAAACTGCAAAGTCAAGTATTTTAGAAATACTTGTGATTCTTGCCCAAACCCATTAATCACCCACTTTTAGTTTTCAGAGTTTATGTAGAATATGGTGCCACATCTTTTAAACCATTCATTTTCATGTAAGGTGCCTTCCCTTTATGTTGGCTGAATGCTGCACAAAATGCCTTCTAATTATGTTTAATTTTCAAACCACATTCCATTTCTGTTAATTTTTGGCATGTGCACCTTAGATTATGCATTAGAGCTTATTTACTCCAAAATGTATTTGAAAAGACAGAGCTATTGTTTTCTTTCCCAATAAAAGTTTGATGTATCCTTTCTTGGTTAGATATATAGCAATGGTACTGAAGAGTGTCTACATTTTAAACACATAACCTTTTCGTTAATCCAGTAAGTGACAAGAACGTTTATTTCATACTGCTGAAAGCATTATTAGCAATGCATATTTCAAAATACCCATCATGTTAACAAATATCACTCTCGCTGTCTACTACAGTAGCTCTCTGGCTCTTCATTCCTTATCCATTATGCACAGAGAGCATTAAACTTAGGGCACTGTATAATTTACCTATAAACCTGAAATGCATTACAGACTACTCTATAAGTTAAACATTTGAACATTTTAAAATATGTAAGGCAGCCTAAAGATCAGTATTCCTCATTCCTTCTAGCATTGTTGTTGTTGTTGTTGTGTCTTTCGCCTTTTTCCCGGTTAGGGGTCGCCACAGCGGAGCTCTGGTCCGCTAATGATTGGTAGAAGATTTTTACGTGTGGAGTTACCAGCTCTGACACACAACCTTCAACGAAGGTACGCCCCATCACACGTCTCCACACAGAAGACGCTTTAGCTGAGAATCGAACGGACAATGTCTTACTGTGAGTCGACGACAATGCTATAAACATATTCTCAGATATGGCAAGTACAAGCAGATAGTCTATATATAATGAATTAATCAAAGTACAAGTCTATGTAAGTGTCATGTTTTCCTATTCACAAAGTATTTTACTTTCCCTTTAATCCAACCCCAATAAAAAACACATACTAATATTGTGACTCTACAGTTTATTTATATCTTTCACTTTGTTTGTTTATTGGTTAGTGGAATTCTCCAGAATGCATAGAGGAATGTCAAATGGAGGTTTATGCTATTACTTGAGTAATCTATACCTGTTTATTCATCAGTTCATTTTGCAGCCTTTACTACACAGTGCAGACTTTGGCAGTTGTATACCACATAGCTCTAGCTGTAGTATTAATAGGTTTGATTCTTAGTGAATCCTGACCTTAAACTGAATAGAGCCTAATTAGAGAAGGGGAACAATAATGACTCACTTTGAACCCAAGTAGGCATATCAATAGAGACTACAAAGTGCTTTATGCACTGGATCTTGGGGAATGAAGACAAACTGTGGATGTAATGCAATCTTTTATGTATGATATTGGTGTAAGTATAGTTCAAGTTGTTAAAGTCAGTGCAGTATATAAAAAATAGATACATAAGAAAAAAGTTATACAATATGGAGATACAGGGATGACAGCTGAAGGAAGACGTAGAAGTATTATTTCAGAGAAAAGATGAAGAATAACTGAAGCTGCCACTCTATTGAATCAGAACAGGAAGGTAACAATAACAGAATGTAAGAGTACCAGAAACAAGTTAAATAACATTATTTTATATGTTGTTAACTAAGATCTCTGATATAACCAGTAGGGAGGTACATAGGGAAGCAATGTTGCCCAAGTGACCTTGTCTGCCATTAGAATCTATGCTAGTACCAGTTCTCACTTTCATATTTTACATCTACAATATATTTCATATTTCTATTTGTATACGTCTGTTGTTTTGATGACAGCTATAATTCTTGTAGTATCACAGTCATAATGTTAAATGAACATTGTGTCAAAGAGAACATGATCATTTATGTACTTGAGTCAAATAACAGACAGCTTTTTTGAATGATGGAATAAAAATCTCTGGTTTAGTAAGTAGACTAGTGACCCAAATGGCCTAAAAGCATGAGTGTATGTTTGAATGCAACTAAAGCTATTGCATTCACTCCACCTGTAACAGAATGCTTTTGCGATTATCTTATAAAAATACCATTAAATAGTTATGCTACATGACTTTTTTGATTGAAATCTAAAGAACAAGGAATGCTATGACTTCTGAATTGAGGAATATTAAATGTACAGCTAGTAGTAATTTGAATACCATCAGTACTAACACACATGAAGTAAATCCATAAATGGGTTACATAACTTCCTCATGATCAGTTTTAAGAGGACATGAATGTTCTAGTGGGATAAACATGCTAAAAATGACATATCAAGTAAATAAGATACAGGTGAAAAGAATAAATTATCATCCAATGTATTGAATATTCCTGGTTCTACAAGTTGTAGCTTGCTATATTTGTGATAGTGGCATGGAAAGGCATCAGTGCATTAATATTTGGTTCCATATGTCAACATTTGCCACTTAGTGGTTGATAATACAGAAATAATATGTTGCAACTACTTCAGTAGTTGGTAATACAGATATAATATGCTGTAACTACTTCAGTGGTTGATAATACAGATATAATATGTTGTAACTACTTAAGTTTCCCAAAACGTAAGTAGCATAATTGCATTAGATAGTATAATTTGAGTGGTTTGGTAGCACTGCAGTTAAATCTATTTGTCTTTAGCACTGCAGTGTAGTGTGTGCCTTTAATAGCTATGCCATCATTACTATCATATGCATCTAAAGTGGCTGGATCCTACCATGTGACTCAGTTCCAAATTTGCAGACCCTTTCCTTTTAGTAATACTGGTAATGTACATTATGCACAAACCAGATGTCCATCACTTGTAATACTGCAAGTGAAAACCAATGCTGATCAAAATATTTATTGAAAGCAGTTGCTAAATCTATTACTAGTATAATGAACTATAATACAGTTGTCAGCACCACACTACAAGCTCCTACACAGTACAGAATGCAATAAGTTCCGAAAGTATGCTAATTCAGTATAAGAAAAGTTTGGATGTTAACATGCCAGAACTAACCAAAAAATAGTAAAAGAAGAATAGCCCAATAAAAGAACTCCTACATTACTGGTTAAATATATTTAATAGTGTAATGTTGTATTGCTAATACAACACATACAAGGATACAAAAATATTTTTTCTTTATTTAGAGTTTATCTGTCAACATGTTCACATCAATTCTATATTACATAATGCCTATTCAATGTGTGATGCTTGACTGGGTAATGGTGCAAAGATACAGTGATGTTAGATCACAGCATCAGTATATTTAAATCAGTCAGAAAAGGTAGAACATGGTATTATGATTATTATTATTATGATTAAGATTATTATTATATATTATCATCACCATCATCATCGAAGTTCTGATCACATGGGATTGTCAAAAAAAAATAGCAGTCAAGAAAGTAAACACAAGAAAACTAGATGCTGAAATCAAAGATCAAAAGTGGCACTATTTTTTGCAATTGCTACACAAAATGCTTTTAGTTTCTTATGTACTAAGAGACATAAAGTCATAAAATACCAAGATATGTGCAGTAAAACTAAAAGCACCCAGGTAGTTCTAACAGTAGTAGGAGCAACTGATTGATAAAAGGGAATTTTCAAACATACTTGGATATGCTACCAATACAGATACCGCTGTATGAAATACAGAAGGATGCATTGCTGGGTAGACTGCTGGTGTTGACAAGACCACTCTTGCAAAATCAAAGAATTAATCAATACCAAGATTTTAAACTTTAATCATGTTCTTTCTTAGAAATAGTATCCATTCCTGTCAAGGCATTAAAAGCCATAAACAATTGGATATATTAAGGAGAGAGAGAGAGAGAGAGAGAGAGAGAGACCACTGCACTCATGACATGCCACATAATGAAAGGCCATATTACTGACTTGTGTATATGTATATATATATATATATATATATATATATATATATATATATATATATATATACAGACAGTGGAGATAAACATGCATCCAATGTAATAATAGTGGACTGACAATGGTACTGTTCAGCACTCATCATTACATGTGCAAAAACACCAGTCAATAAAGATGCCTGGAATATCCCCACAGATAGGGAAGGCTTAACACATATAGTCTTCCCTTTATTACTCCAAATGGATAATTCAAAACTCCTCTTTATTTAACATAATACTTTCTTCTAATATCTGACTACAATAACTGATCTCCTTGTTCACACAATGTCAAATTCTACCACTTTTTTAATTACTTAACTCCCTGTTGTTGTCTATCTGATGCACCAAAAACCTCTATTGAGAAAAAAATATCTGTTCTAAGTTGTCCTTCCTTTTTGCTTAGCTTGTGTATTATTCTCCTTCTATAGTTCTATATAAAGATAATGGCCTTGTAGATTTAGTTAATTTGTTTTGGTGACTTAAATGGTTTGGCAATATATCTGCAGTGATATACATCTATCTATCAAGTTTTGTCCATCTTGAGACATTGAGATAATTTAAGTTTTCTTGTTCGGCCAATTGTAGTAGAAGTAATGTTGTTTATTTGGCCTGTTGCACACAATGCCCCATGTTTTATGTAGGTAAAACAAATCGGCAGCTAAAGATGGAATCAGGGAGCACTTGTACTATACATGAACAGAAGATACAAGAAGTGCACTAGCCAAGCATACCATACAGGCAGGAAAGAAACACACGTTTCAGTTGACTGTGATGCAGGTTATACATCCAGATATAAGGATGAGAGACATTAAGAATACCAATGAAAAAGCTGAACAAAAATGGATCATACGGCTACAAGCAGATAAAAGTTTTGAGCTAAATGATTCCATCAGTTTGAAACCTTTTCTTAACGATAGGAAGTTGAAACATTAATTATTATCATATGTATACACTATTGTATAGTTTTTGTGCATTTAGTATTTATGTTTTAATATAGATTATATATTCATAATAGTATGAGCAAGATATATATATATATATATATATATATATATATATATATATATATATATATATATATAAAGCAAGTGTTTTATAGTTTCTTTATATAGTCATTTTAAGACGTTTTTAGCTTTATGTATTCAGTTTTTTACCTAGGTTGCAAGTGAAGGGTGTGGATACTAATTGATGGAAGTGGTTGCCAAGACAATTGATTTAATAAGTACTAGAACATGTAGTAGGTTTTTACTTTAAATAGATGATTAATGTGGGTGATGTTATGACAGTCTGAGTAAGCATGGTGGATCCATGTGAAAGCGCTTACTGACCTACTTAGTATTTTCCTTCTCTGTGTGTTTTTTGTCAATATTAAAGTTTTATCTAGCTGAAGCCGTGCTGCTGTATTCATGGATTTTTATTTGGATGTATAGCATATGTTTATGGTTTACCATTAAGAATATATATAAAACACTGAGATGACTGTTTGCCAGGAACATCACCAAAGATGAACACAAGGCAAATAAGTGGGATGCAGGAGGTGTGCACAACTGAAGTTGTCATTGGACAGGTAGTATATCATCATAAAGATAAACAGCATGGAATATTACCGTCAAACAGCCACTACCACAAGGCATCTTAGGTTCATACATTGTTACTAGGCAACAGCCACTAGGTCCCTTACAAGCCTAGCCATACACAACAAACCGTTTGGGTACTATGTATCAAAACTGTCTATATGGGGGGTATGTCAGTAGGGAGATAACTAAGGCTCTGTAGGGGGATGTTGGTTAGGATAATACATTTATTATTGACAGACTCTATCCTTGCATGTGTGGGACAGAATGGGGGTAAATTTATGATTTCCCAACCAGTTGTCAAGGTTTCATTTAAAATGGGTCAAGGATGAACTCTGTTTTACATGGATGGGGAGCCTATTCCATAGTGGGAGGATGATCTGGAACACATACTTTCAAGTAAGTTCAGATCCCAGGATCTAGTGTTTCTGGTGCTGTTTATTTTGCACATGTGCAACAGATCCATCAGAACTGGGTCTGAGGAAGCTCTGTAAGCCAGGCAAAGATCCCTTCACAGCAGCATGTAGGACACATAATACAGAGACAGAGCCATTAGGTGATCACTATAGTACAGGGCATTCATGCCCTGAATTCTCCTGGTGGAAAACCATATTGAGCATTCCAAACTGTTGCAAGTGTTGGGTTAGATGCATACCAAACAGGGTATTGAATTCAATGATGTCTATAAATAAATGAGTAGAGTAGTACTATAACTTCTTTGGACCTGCATGCCATACCCTTACCTATAAGTTATGCAACATAGAATGATTTTCTTATTATCTTAGCTACATATTGGTCAAAGGTCAGATTGGTGTCTACACATGTTTTCAGATCTTTTACTACTGGGTCATCTCTTATATGCATTTTATCAATGGGGTAATTAATTTGGGTTGAGAGTATCCCAAAAGGAATTATAATGCATTTTTTCACTGATTTTTAGGTAATGGCTTTGGCACCAGTTATTTGACTGTGTGTTAAACCCACTTGTAAGATATTGGTGTCTTCCAGGGAATCTATAATAGCTCCCAATTTACAGTCATCTGTGAACTTGGTGAGCCTGAGGCCTTAAACATTACCCTTAACTTCTGAGAAGTAGAGGCCAAACAGGAGCAGACCCAGTACAGAGTCCTGGAGTACTCTCCTGCTGACTAGTACCTTGGTGGAGGTGGTCTCATTGATCCTGACTTCTTGGGTCCTATATGTGAGTCAGCCAGAAATCCAGCAAGTTATGTAAGGATTTAGAATGCAACTGCACAAGAACAATTATATGGCTCTCGTTCTAGGTGTTTAAAAAACTTCTTAATACAGCCAACACACTTTATAAACAAGTTTTGCTTAAGTGCGATATGTAATAAAATATCTCAGCATAATTTAAGCCTCTGATTTGATTTAGCTTACTTTTGCATATCGCTTGGTGTAAGACTAAGAACTCTGAATGAGCTTCATCCTTTAGCCCTCAAGTTGTTTCCTTTCATCTCCACCTACCTCCATAGAATTCCTGTGCAGTTGGATTCAGAGTTATCTTTTGTGTTTTGTTAAAGATCTTGTCAAAAATGCCTAAGTGGGGTATTGTATTAAATGCCTTATTCATGTCAAGATACACAGTATACACTGCTTTACCCTCAACCATTGCCTTGGTGACATTTTGAAGAATTCTACCAATTTAAGCAGGCATAGCCTTCCCTTAACAAAGCTAAATGTGGATGGGTCCAGTGTCTGTAGGTTGCCAATGTCCTTGTTTATCATTTCCATGATAATTTATTCCATGGCTTTGCATATTAGGTTTGTTGAACTAATGAGTCTATAGTTCCCTGGAACAGATGATGGCCTGCCATTGTGGAGGGAAATGACTGTTGCAGTCCTCTGTTCACTTGGAATGTAGCCTGTATCAAGGTTGTAGCTGAAGAATACCTCAAGTGGTCTTGACAGGTCATGTTTTAGACTGTCCAAAAGGAAACGGTGGATATTGCTGGAACAGATTAGGGCAGTGTTCTTGGCTTTAGTGAGTGCTGCCAGCACCTAGTCCCTGCCAATGCCTGGGGGAAGTATGCTGGAGGGTATTTCCTTTGATGTAGCTGATGGGAGTGTGGGAGGAGAAGTCTGAGCCAAATTAATCAGCCAGTAGATTTGCTATGTCATCCTGTGCATTATCATTGCAACATGACTCATTCCATGTAATATATGTGCAAACATACAAAGCACAGTGACAGTGACTAGACAACATACATGCAGCATCAATGCTGGGGAAACAGCAGCATAGGTAAATATATATATATATATATATATATATATATATATATATATATATATATATATATATATGTGTGTGTGTGTGTGTGTTTGTGTGTGTGTGTTTGAATTCAGTCAGATATGGGAAGGCACACATGAGTGCTGAGGGTGAGGCATGTGCAGTACCATGTTAAGATGACATAAGTGTCAAAGGAAAAATAACTTCAAAATGATCAACACATGGCAGGTTCTGGTTAAGGCACTTTAATCTTGCAGCAAGGAGACAAAAACGTGCTAATACAGAGTTTGTCTAACTAGAATCAGGAAGTGAAGCTATTCTTATACATTTCATACAAGGTATTGCCTACTAAGTTGACGTGATAAATCACACGTTCTTTCAATATTATTTCACAGCAGCTGTTTGTCCATGATTTTCTGCTGGCATATCAAGTTTACAAAAAAAAAAACTTCCTAAGAAAAACAACGTGGCCTTGATGACCACCAGTCAGATACAACTTCTCACTATGCAATGTTACCATTCAAGGTACTATGGCTAATTCGAGCACAAAGCAAGTACAGATTACAGTTCATTTCTTCAAGCAGTCTTTGTTTGGTGTATCTTTTCTTTTTTGCAGCTGTGCATGTTCTCATAACACGAACAGAGCTGATTGTTCATATTCAATCACATTATAGAAAACAGTATTGTTCTATTCATTCACTATTCATTCATTTTCCTAACCTAGCAGATAATCACCTGCTTCTCAATAAATTTCCAAAAGGCATAAACATGAATTTTGCTGTGCTAGCAAATACTAGGTCAGAGAGTATCTTGCAATTTCAGAAAGCATACTGCAGTTTGAAAAAGCATCTTATAATTTCATACAGAATTAAGCTGTACATAAAACAGAATGAAATGTGTTAATCCTTTTAGCTTCTAATAAGCACTAAACATATACATTAATACATATTTTTCTAACATTCCCCCCTGTTAATACTTTTTATTCTATTTTTAAAAGCATAAACAGTTGCTTCTTCTCCTAACCTCTTTCTGCTCAGAATTTGCAGTTAAGAGTGTCATTCAGTTTAAACTTATGAAAGTGTTTCACTCTTCAACAGTTCTTCAATTTCAGTACTTTGACATAAAGTTTAAGAAACTGACATGTCTATAAAATCTTTGATCAATCTTATCATGCAGGGAATACCACAACAAACACACACTCCTAATAGGAGTAATCCCACACAAATGGCAATCAGGATGTTCATTAGGATGCTACCTCACCCCCCAAACAAATTCTGGAAAAAGTCCGTCAGTGGGTTTGGGCCTGGTTTGGTCATGGTCGACACTTGCTGAATCACCTCAAGATGGTCGTTTATCTCATGCTGGTTGTCAGGAATATATGAACAGCACTCCTCTTTTATTAAAGTGCACGTACCACCTTTCACCGCTAGGGTGAAGTCAAGAGCCATGCGGTTTTGAAGCACCACAGTTCTCATAGCGTTCACTTCATCAGTCATTAATTCAAGAGCAGAAAAAGTTGCATTACTCATTACTTCGAGAAGTTTGGACAGTTTTCTCAGCTCCCAAATCAATTTCACTGCGCCATATGCTGGGGCTATACCTGCCCACGATATAATAATGTCACTGAAGTCCATGTGTATCAGTTTATCTTTGTTTTTTACGGAATTATGGTTTCTCCAGCCTGCTTCGATTCGTCCCACTGGATTTTCAGGCCTTCTGATTGGATTTCCGGTTTTCTTGGTGACCTATCTGACATTTCAAATTTTTCCCTGAGGCAAGACTGCAGTGTCGTATGGCCGGAACCAGGTAACCCAAAAAACAACTGCCGGACCAGTTCTCAGGTAACCATTTATATGCCTTTTTCCCACAAACAAAGTAACAATTCTCTACTTTAGTATTAATATACACTTGCCCTGCATGAAACATTTTCTTATCAGTAATAGATAGTTGTTTTAAAAGAACAGGATTACATTGTATCTCATCAATAGTTTTATGGATCGACTCAAGATATGAGTCATAGTTTGCATCACAGATATAACCTGCATTATTGGCCTTGGTATAACATTTGTAAGGAACAGTCACATTACAATTACTCCAACCTACCTGAACAGTATCATTTTTGTAAAAACATACAATTCCCTTTTGTGTAACAGGCAGATACAATGCTATTTTGTCTTGTGATTTTACAGCTGTAGTATCAAAAAGCAAATTTTCCCAGGTCTCATTGACCCCTAGGGGGACAGCAGTCATTAATAATCCCCTGTATACTGTTGGTATAGCTGTGCAGATCCAGCAATTTGAAACATTAAAAGTTTCAGCATACACATATTTAATTGCTTGGTAAATGTTAAAGTTCAGATGCCAGTCTATGAGTGATTCACGTTTATTCAGTTCAGCTCGTGTGGCTGGAAAAAGGAAAGGCCACAACAAAAAGATTAATGTTATCAGTATGGCCAACAGAATGATCATGCAGTACTTCTGAGGTTGTTCAGCATTTCTATTTGCTCCATATCTGGTCATTTTGTTCTTGTGTAACAGTAACAAGTTTTTTGTCCAGTTCAAAGTTTTTAACCAATTTACAGTGTGTCAGATGAATCCGGGATGCTCGCTCTGCGATCTTGACTGCAGTGGGTGTTGACAGTAGCACTTGGTACGGCCCTTTCCACTTCGGCGTGGTCCAATTCCTTTTCTTGATAACCTTCACCCAGACCCACGTCCCTGGGACTACTGCTGCTTCTGATGGTCTGGTTTGTTCTTTATCTGAAACAGAATTTAACTGCAAAAGTTGTTTATTACTTAAAAGTCGTCTCATATATTCTGCAAGTGAACTGTCAGCTTCCTGGTCTGCAGGCATGAGAGGTTTCCACTGAGGTATATAATATGCCCTCCCAAACAGTATTTCATAAGGAGTTAACCCCTTTGCATTTGGAACAGTTCTCATGCTCAACAATGCCAGAGGCAGGCAGTGCACTCAGTTCTTCTGTGTCTCACTAATCAATTTCCTACGTTTGTTTTTCAAAACCCCATTATGCCTCTCTACTAATCCTGCAGATTGGGGGTGGTATGCACAATGGTTCTTTAAAGAAATTCCGAAATATCGACTCAACTGTTGTATGGTTTGATTTACAAAGTGTGTGCCATTGTCACTGTAGATCTTTTCCAGTATGCCAAATCTAGGAATAATTTCTTTAACAAGGACTTTTACAACAGTAGCTGCATCTGGATTTTTGGTCGGAAAAGCTTCCACCCATTTGGAAAACATATCTATAATGACAAGACAATATTTCTTATGTTCACATTTGTTTAGTTCTATGAAATCCATACAGATAGTATGGAATGGGTACAGTGGTGTTGGGAAAATCCCTTGCTTGGGCTTCAATGCCCCTTGTGCATGATGCCTGTTACAAACATGGCATGCTGCACAAAATTTTTTTGTGTAGTTTGTAAATCCATATGCAGTGAACACTCAGTTCACTAACTGTACCATCCCCCCTGTTGAGACATGGCACTGCCCATGGATCAACAAAGCTGCATATCTAAACAAGTTAGACAGCAAAATTGGTTTTCCTTCTTCGGAGATGTACAGCCCTTTCTCAAGAATTGCTCCTCGTTTTATCCATTTCTGTTTTTCTACATTTGTAGTAAGTGTCTGCATTGTTTTCAACTTTTCTAAATCTAAAATCTCAGAAGGTTGTAATTCCTCACTCAAAAGAAATTCTTCCGAAGCTGAAGCTTCCTGTTTTGCAGCTGTATCAGCTCTCACATTACCTTTTGAAATCCTATCCTGTTTCTTGGTATGAGCTACACATTTACAAATAGCTACTTTCTGATGTAACTGAATAGATTCTAACAAATCTAAAATAAACTGTGCATGATTAATCGGTTTACCAGTAGATGTTATCATTCCTCTATTTTTCCACTGTTGTGCAAAAACATGTACAGTAGAAAAAGCGTACTGGCTGTCAGTAAAAATGTTCACACATTTACCCTTTGCTAAGGTACATGCCCTTGTCAAAGCAATCAATTCTGCTGCTTGTGCAGGTAAGTTGTGTGGGAAAGACTTTGCTTTTAAAATCTCAGTATCAGGAACTACTGCATACCCCAATAGATTCAGTCCTGTAGGACCCCTTCTGCATGAGCCATCCACATAATATGTCACTTCGGCATCATCCAAGGGAACATCCGTTAGATCTTTTCTAGGCAGTGTCTTTTGCTCAATCTCCTGCAGGCAGCTGTATGGTGTGCCATCTGCAGGGGTCGGGAGCAAGGTAGATGGGTTTAAAGTTGTACATCGTTCAATTGTCATATGAGGTTGGCTCAAGAGTATAGTCATACAGGAAAGATGTCTAGCAGGAGAAAGATATGCTACTTTTTCTTGCAGTAAAATAATTGCGACTGTATGATGCACTCTCAATGTGAGAGGGTGGAACAACACTACTGAGGCCGAAGCCTGTACTGCCATTGCAGCTGCAACTACTGCTTGTTCACAATGGGGCAGGGATTGCACCACTGGGTCCAGCTGTGATGAATAATAAGCTATGGGGCATTGCTTATCCCCATGCTGCTGTGTTAATACTGATGTCATGTAACCTTGTTTACAATCTACAGTTTGGAAAAAACTTTTATGATAGTTTGGTAATCCTAAAGCTAATGAGGATGCTATCAGTTGTTTCAGTTTGCAGATAGCTGATTCTGCTTCTGGAGTCCATTGTAATAAATCTTGTGCTGTCATAGGCTTCTTGTATATTAAGTTGGTCAATGGAGCAGACTCCAAGGCATAGTTTGGAATCCAACTCTGACAGAAATTAGTCGTGCCCAGGAAGGACATCATTTCCTTCTTGGTAGTCAGTTTGGGTGCTTGTAAAATTGCTATTTTCCTATCCTCATCTAATGTTCTGCCTTCTTTGGATATTACATATCCCAGGTATTTAACCTGCTTTCTCCAAAGCTACAATTTGTTTTTGTTTACTTTATGTCCTTGAGTGGCTAGAAATTGTAGTAATGCTATGGTATCTTCTCTGCATTCTTGCTGGGTGGGGGCTGCCAGCAGGATGTCGTCTACATAAAGTAAAATTTGGCTGCCTCTTGGTGGGCTAAATCCTGCCAAGTTGCTTGCCATCTCCTGTGCAAATATTGTTGGGCTTTCACAATACCCCTGTGGTAGTCAATGTATGTATACCTTTTCCCGTGAAATGTGAATGCAAACCAATGTTGGCTGTCAGGGTGTATTGGTATCGAAAAGAACACATTGCTAATATCTACCACAGAGAAGTACTTTTGTTGAGGCTTCAAATCATTCAATAGGGTGTGTGGATCTGGCACCATAGGTGCTCTAGGTATTACTGCGTCATTTACAGCTTGCAAGTCTTGGACCATACGCCATTCTCCGTTTGCTTTCCTAACAGGAAATAAGGGTGTGTTACATGGTGAATCGGGAGATTCTACCAGTACTCCTTCCTTAAGTAAAGCTGCTATTATAGGTTTGATTCCTACTTCTGCATCCTTTCTTAAGGGATACTGTCTCTTTTGAGGTCTGAATGCTGATTTTGGCGTAATAGTAACTGGTCCTGCTGTATGAATTAGTCCTACATCTGATTTCCCTGTTGACCAGAGAGTTTCTGGTATGCTCTGTAAAGCTTTTTCTTCCTCTTCTAGTAAGAGTGCTAATCAGCTGTCCTCGCTAGGACTGCAAGTGTACAGCTGGGTGTGTCTGTGTTATCCAATTTAACTTCTGCTTCTGTACACCCTGTTCTGATAATTCTAACTCTGTTTGTTTTTCCCACTTTGTGACTTTTTCTCCAAGATCTGCCCATTTCACATTCTTGTCTTTAATTAAAGTAACATGTGGTAATCGATTAGATTTATAGAGTGCAAAGAATTCCTGGGGCAATGAACAGCTAACTACACTGTTCCCTTCTGTGTCCCAGTACAGATTACGTAATGCTAATCTGTTTGCATGGTTTTTAAACAGTTCTTGCTCATATTCCTTATCAGGTCCTGGTGTGCTACAATAATACAGAGTACAGTGCAACAAATGCTGTTTATCAGTGTCAAGGGAGGGGGACTTACTGATGGCTATGTTCATCAGTTCTTCGGTTACTGCCCCTGGACCAGTCGTGACTAAGTCCTGGCTGTACCAATAAAACGTTTCACCCTCCGGTCGCACCACAAAAGTATCCATTTATCTCTGTGCTTCCATACCCTGCATAGTCGGTACTACTGCTATGCCAAATATCTGCATAAGTTCTCTGCACAAAAGGTTCACTGGGCATTTTGCAGAAACAACAATTTTGCTTTTCTGGGTCATCCCTGAAACAGGGTCAGTTATTGCTATGTTATGGGAGAGTGGCCCTCGATACAGCTGTCCATTAGCTGCTTTCACTAATATGTAATCAAGTGATTCTGAATTTTCTGGTAGTTTGGAAGGATGTATCAGGGTTCGTGAAGCCCCTGAGTCACACAGGAATTTAACTTCCCTCCCCTCTACCAGAAGTGTAACTTCCGGTTTTGTGTCTGCTAAATAGAGCTCTAGGCTCAATAATGCTAAGTACAAAATTTCACTTTCTTCACCATCGGTGATTTCTTGTACTTCCTCTATTTCTTCTATCACATTCTCTACTCCCTCTATCACATTTGCATTTGTCTTTTCTTGGTTATTCCCTTCTAGTGATTCTTGACTATCATATAGTCAGTCCTCACCCTCCTTATCTTCCATGGCTACCTTCTTGCTTTGCTTGCAATCCCTTGTTAAATGTCTTTTCTTTCCGCACTTAAAACATTCACCCCTTTTCTTTCTCTCTTCAAACTCTTCTGATCGTTTATCAGTTTGTTTGTTTCCCTGGGCATTTTTCTTGCCCTTTTTCCCTGATTGTACTACTTCTGCTCCGTCTTCTACAGCAAATACTTGGGTTTTCTTTTTCTTTTTGTTATTAAAAGGCCTTTCGGCATGTCTTGCATATTCAAGTAATGTCTGCAATCTACTTGTATGGTGATCTACCATGTGCTTTGTAATAAAGCTGCTAATGGGTGCAATACTGCCTTTAAAAAATGCATTCTTTAGCCGCTGCTCATATGGGGAATCATGTGTCTGGTCTTCAGGTACTTGCATTCCACAATGGTTATTAAAACACTCTAATAATCTAGCATAATATCTGTCAACAGTTTCACCTTCCTGCTGGATGCATTGATTAATGCAAGTCCAGTCTGCCCTAGGCTTCCATTTCTCACAGATTCGGTCTGTTAGACCTTTCACTCTGTTATCCAGTTCTGCGTTGCTATGTGGGAGTGGCTTGTGTTCTGCGTCACGGGGATTCCAGTTGCCACTGATCATGTGCCAATCTGGACCTTCGATCTGTCTGACTACTTTTTCTTCTTCTTCTCCATTTAAATGGTAACTTAGCCTCATGCCCTGTAAGTCTTCTAAGAATTTTCTAAAATTAACTTTTGGATGGGGAATTCCCTCTGTGGCTTTCCAGATGTTTTCCGGTGTCCATGGTCTATATACTAGGAGAGTCGGGTCCTGTCCTGCCTGTCCTGCCTGAGGATTTGGTACTTCTATGAGCGGACATATCTCTTCTTCACTCATAGCTCATGAATTTTTGTTCATTTGATATAACTCAGTATCCCCTCTTAAGTTACGTGTTTGAGACCTAGTCTCGATGAGATCTCTGACGTATGGTTTTGGCTTTGCAGTGACAGCTGGGTATAGCGGAGGTGGATCAGTTTGTCAACTCGCTTCATATTCTGGTGCGGGAAGCGGAGGGGGCGGAGGGGATGATGCTATTACTAAATTATTGTCTTCTTTATCTAGAAACATAGCTTTTGAATTATTACTTTTTTGTTCTTTACGATTTGCTTCCTCAATCTACCTGTGTGCCTGAGGAATGCCCAATTGACGTTGCTTTTTTACCCGACCTTTTGCATCAGCTTTAAGCTGTTTGACAAGTTTTATAAGTGAGGATTTTTCTAATTTGCCATTAAATTCATATTTATTAACCCATTTTGTATAGTATCTAACATTGTCGGCACGCTGTAATTGCATATATTTTGCATTTTTGGTTACCGGTGGATCTTGGGAACTTTTTGTGCACTTATTACCCATATTGTTCTGACTGTTAAAAATGGTACGTAACCCTACTTATT
This sequence comes from Protopterus annectens, assembly GCF_019279795.1. Taxonomy (NCBI): domain Eukaryota; kingdom Metazoa; phylum Chordata; order Ceratodontiformes; family Protopteridae; genus Protopterus; species Protopterus annectens. The sequence continues at coordinate 1,959,621,789 of NC_056735.1, forward strand.
TTCACGTGGTACCATGATTTTTTGTTTCACAGTTTATCTAGAATAACTGTCTTACCTATTCTGTTTCCCTGATCTATGACAAGACTGCAATCTTTCTGTCCCTGACTTGTACAAAACAAATCTCCTGATAGATATTTCCAATCAAGTCCCTGATCTAAAACAGAAAAAAAAGGTAAATCTCACCTTACCTGAGCCTCCGTGATTGACCGTCTCTGGTTCGCATACCAACTCATCCTCCAGTCGCAGTTCAGAAAAGTGGCTGGCCTCTTTTGAACAACAATTCAGTCAGAGATCTTTCAAAGCAGAAGAACCGATGTCGTCTCTTCCCCATACGGTTTCATGCCACCTGGCCCATCTGACCTTAGGCAAAGTGAGAGTTTCCGGTCCGAAGGACCAATCTGTCAAAGTAAAAATAACTTCAAAATTATCAACACATGGCAGGTTCAGGTTAAGACACTTTAATCTTGCAGCAAGAAGACAAAAACGTGCTAATACAGAGTTTGTCTAACTAGAATCAGGAAGTGAAGCTATTCTTATACATTTCTTACAAGGTATTGCCTACTAAGCTGACATGATAAATCACAAGTTCTTTCAATATTATTTCACAGCAGCTGTTTGTCCATGATTTTTTGCTGGCATATCAAGTTTACAAAAAAAAACTTCCTAAGAAAAATAACGTGGCCTTGATGACCACCAGTCAGATACAACTTCTCACTATGCAATGTTACCATGCAAGGTACTATGGCTAATTCGAGCACAAAGCAAGTACAGATTACAGTTAATTTCTTCAAGCAGTCTTTGTTTGGTGTATCTTTTCTTTTTCACAGCTGTGCATGTTCTCATAACACGAACAGAGCTGATTGTTCATATTCAATCACATTATAGAAAACAGTATTGTTCTATTCATTCACTATTCATTCATTTTCCTGACCTAGCAGATAATCACCTGCTTCTCAGTAAATTTCCAAAAGGCATAAACATGAATTTTGCTGTGCTAGCAAATACTAGGTCAGAAAGCATCTTGCAATTTCAGAAAGCATACTGCAGTTTGAAAAAGCAGCTCATAATTTCATACAGAATTAAGCTGTACATAAAATAGAATGAAATGTGTTAATCCTTTTAGCTTCTAATAAGCACTAAACATATACATTAGTACATATTTTTCTAACAATAAGTGCCACAGGTATACCTGCAGAGGCATACCTGTGCATGTGGGAATGGTAGACAAAAAGGAAAGGGTATTGTAAATATCAGTTCTATATGTCTACTAGGAAATGATGCAAGCATGAACGCATGACATCACATTCTATCCATCTATCTATCTATCTATCTATCTATCTATCTATCTATCTATCTATCGATCTATCGATCTATCTCTCTCTCTCTCTATCTAATCTGTTTATCTATCTATTTATCTATCTGTCTATCTAATCTATCTGTCTGTCTAATCTTTCTATCTTTCTATCTAATCTATCTGTCTGTCTATTTATCTATCTATCTATCTATCTATCTATCTATCTATCTATCTATCTGTGTTATTCAAATTGAAGCTAGTCACCTAGGTCAGATAAATGACAAGAAAATCCAGTAGCATCACAAATTTGAACAAAAACTTACAGATTAATTTGTCAGTTGTCAGCACAGCAGCCATTATTGCCACAGGGTCAGAATGGCAAAACTGGTTACACATTGAATCAATTGCAAGTGTTACTCTACCACAGTTTAGGGTGCCCACACTGACTGCTCACACTGTGGTCTTATGTCACATCCAGAAAAACTCTGCTCCCGAGAACTGACTGTAATAGTACTAACGTGTGACACAGGGTGGGAAAGACCATGACTATGATGTGACCATCTGGGTACGACTGCTGGGCTCACAGTGGAGTGGCCAATAGCAGATGTGCATGCACACTGCAGCAAAGACATTGAAGTCAGAGAGGCCATGCATAGGTATAATGAGAGGGGGTCTGTATCTCCCCAGAGGAGGAAATATGTTTAGTGCAGTTAGGGCACATAACACCTGGTTAGTACTATGTTGCTGCTCTAGCACCACTGTAACAAAGCTTTCAACTGAGATTGCAATAGATAAGATGTTGTCATGCTATGCATCCAATGCTGCCAAAGCCTGTACTCATCTGTACTCTTGACCTTTATGTAACACACACAGCTGGTAGGCTACATGATTGGTGACATGGGCAAGTGCATGCAGGTTAAATCCATGACATCAATGTGAATGTTCAATCACCTGTAATAGTAGGTGGACACCCTCTGAGACATATCCATGCACACCAGCTATGCTCCCATGTGTAGTCTGATGGGCAGTATTGCTCCAACATGTGGAAGAGTCACCATCATTACTAGACTCCATATGGGACAATGGGTTATATTAATCAAGTCCATCATCTGATGCCCCCATATCATCAGAATGGACAACCACATTACTCTCTATATTTGTGGCTACAGCATGATCCATATGGCTGTCCCCTTCTGGGCTGGACAGTAAAACTATTTCAGTGGTCTGTCCCTTTTTTAATTTCTTCAAGTGTTTTGGGTTTCTAATACCATGATGGGAATGGACCCCATTCCTAAGTCAAGGCATAATTAAAGTTCATGAAATTATTATTGTTTTAATGTTTGATATTAGTCAGAAGTGCTCTTCACAGCACCCACAGTGTGCACACTAGGGACTCCTTCTGCAATTCATATGACTTTACATGTATCGTTAACATATCTAAGTATAATTGTAAATTCCTTTTTATAAGACCTTTTGCTCCTATTGCTACTACTGAAATTGTCTGGGTATCTTTCTTTCACATTGCCCTCATTTCTGCCTGCACATCCTGGTACTTTATAACTTTGTATCTCTGCACATAAGACAGAGAGACACAGAAATCACTTACTGTAATCATTCTACAGTATTAGAAATATGAAAGTATATCTTGAGTTTTTGATTTTTTCCTGTTAAACATATTGTCAACAATTTCACTTGTTATTATGTATTGTCTCTATTGTATTATTTGACTAAGACTATCTCATATTTTTTGATTCTCTACTAATTTGTTTGTGGAGCTTTTCTCCCCGGGCTTCCACTGTAAATGGACCTGGGCAAGTTGGATTATCCCGGTAAACAAATGTAAAATACATAAATAAAAATAAAATAAAATAAATAAATAAAGACATTGTAGTCACTGGGTGTAGCGCTTTCAATAATCAATGCTACTTTTGTCTTCTTTTCAAGGACTACTATATCTGGTTTTCTTGCATCTATTTTTGAACTGTTGGTAATGGATGATCCCATGTGATGAAACGTCATCATTTTCTATGAGGCTTTGTGGCTCATGTTTCCAGTGTTTTTCAACAAATTCAATATTATAATGTTGCACAATCCTCAGTGCAACAATCTTGCTACATTATTATGCCTTTCAGTATACAGTCCTTCTGCCATTAGTATATGACAACCAGCAACACGATGTGCAACTGTTTCCAATTCTGATTTACAAAACCTACATTTGTCTGTATCTCCCACATGTTCAATGGATTTTGTAAACCAACGTGTACGTAGTCCACTATCTTGAGTCACCAATATTACTCTTTCTTCTTTTAGTTTAAATTCACCTCTCCTTAACCATTCCTGCATTCGATCCTGATCAACATGAGGTTGTTCCAAGTGTTACCTATACCTGCAACTATATTTATGCATTTTCCACATTTCTTCCCTTCTCATCTGATCTTTCGCCTTATATCCTTTCTTTTGTTTTTGGCACATTCAGTTGTTACCTGATTTTTATGTACTTCTGGTTTGATTTCCATTCCCACTTGATGCCGATATGCTTCTGCTAAACTAAGCAGAGAAGTCATCTTAGACTTGTTCTCCTCATGTTTCAAAACTTTCACTACATTTGGGTCTTGTGAGGTGAGCAGATATGTATGCAGTCCCACTATCACAGATCTATATATGTAATAATTTCGAGGAGGTCCATACCTCCTTCAAAACGGGGAATATATAGTCTTGCTGTACACTGACTTTTATAAATCATTTGGTGAACATGAAGCATCCTTCTTGTTTTCCTGTCCAAACCATCTAATACCTTTTGGGGCCAATCAATCTCAAAAACATTAAATTAAGACAAGAAGTACAAATTGGTTTATAGCTTGGACTTTGTTCCTGGATGTCAGTGCTGTTTATAGTATTAATTTAAGTCTTCTAAAATATTCCTTACTAAGTTTTATTCACATGTGTTCATGTTTTATTGTTTATCCTTCATCAATTCCCAAATATTTAAACAATCCCTCTTGCTCAAGTTCTTTCACGTCACATTCCTGTCCCAAACTGATGTTTTCATGTTGCTGCAGGTTTCTTGCTTTAAAGGTTGCCTTTGCATATTTATCAAGACCAAATGACATTCTCATATCATCTGAAAACATTTTAACCACTTGCAGTTGTGCTTTCAATTCCTCATCTGATGAACTATACAGTTTTTAATCATCTACAAAAAAAAGATGAGAAGTCTTTACACTTTGATATTTTCTGGTAGCTCAATTAAAGCCATGACGTAATCTGTTAAGTAGATAGCTTAATGGGTTAAGGGCAAGACAAAAGAGCAGTGGTGACAGATGGTAACCCTGGAATATTGCCTTTGAATCCGTATCCCTTATAATATTGTGCCTTTATTATGGCTTAACTGCAAAGTGGTTTGCTACTGTTTCATGGTCTCTGTAATGTAGCCAATTAGTGTAGGGTGTAACTTATACATTTTTAAGTACTCCCTTATAAATTAATGTGGGATACTGTCACATGCTTTTTTGTAGTCTATCCATGCCATACATAAATTCTTCCCCTTTTTACAGTTATCCATTATGACTTTATTTAACATCAAATGATTCTTTGTTCCATATGACTTTCTTTTATTACTCTTTTGTTCTATTACCAAAATTAAGTTTTCTTCTAAATGACTATAAACTCTGTCGGCATCAATTCCAGTGTATAGTTTATGCATCGTCTGAAGGCAACTTATTGGTCTATAGTTTTTGGATAGCTTGCAGGTTCACTCTTAAGTAACAGTATTGTTTTTCCTGTTGTTACCAAGCTGGTGTATGTGTGGGGTGTGCATACAAATAGTTCTTAGTTAGGGTTAAATCGTCATGTAAAGATGCTAATACTTTTAACCAGATGTTAGGTACTGCATCTGGGCCTGGGGTTTTCCAATTAGGAGCATTTTTAACTTTGCTTCAATCTCTTTGGCCATTACTTCATCCCATTGCATATCCTGTGCATTTGAACTTCTTATTCTTTCTTTTACTTCTATCCATTTAGCATTTTTGTTATGTTCCACAGGGTCTACATACTAGCTATTTCTCCAAAATACATCCATGTATTCTTTTTTCATGTTGTGTCGATTCCTTTTGCATTGTTTCCCAGTTCTCTATACAAGTCTTTTGGGTCATCAATAAATTGCTTATTTTGTATTTTTCCTTTAAATGTATTTGTGTATCTTCTAAGTTTTTCTACCTGTGCTGATATTTTTAGTTTATTATTTGCGATGGTGAATGATAGTGAAGTTGTGGTATTGTATGAGGAAGTCAGGAGTGGTAGCGAAGTATGTAAGAGTGGTACAGGATATGTACGAGGGTAGTGTGACACTGGTGAAGTCTGCAGTAGACGTGACGGATGCGTTTAAGGTGGAGGTGGGATTACATCAAGGATCAGCTCTGAGCCCTTTCTTATTTGCAATGGTGATGGATGGGTTGACAGACGAGATCAGACAGGAGGCCCCATGATCTATAATGTTTGCAGACGACGTGATCTGTAGTGAGAGTAGGGACCAGGTTGAGGAGACCCTGGTGAGGTGGAGATATGCCCTAGAGAGGAGAGGACTAAGACAGAATATGTGTGTGTGAATGAGAGGGAGGATAGAGGAATGGTGAGGATGCAGGGAGTAGCACTGGTGAAGGTGAATGAGTTTAAGTACTTGGGATTAACAGTTCAGAGTAATGGTGAGTGTGGAAGAGAGGTGAAGAAGAGAGTACAGGCAGGGTGGAAGGGGTGGAGAAGAGTGTCAGGAGTGATTTGTGACAGACGGGTACCAGTAAGAGTGAAAGGAAGGTCTACAAGAGGGTAGTGAGACCAGCTATGTTGCATGGATTGGAGAAGGTGGCATTGACAAAAAGGCAGGAGTCAGAGCTGGAAGAGGCAGAGTTAAAGATGTTAAGATTTGCACTGGGTGTGACAAGGATGGACAGGATTAAGAATCAGTATATTAGAGGGTCAGCTCAGGTTGGACAGTTTGGAGACAAAGTTAGAGAGGTGAGATTGCATTGGTTTGGACATGTGCTGAGGAGGGATACTGGGTATATTGGGAAAAGGATGCTAAGGATTGACTGCCAGGTAAGAGGATAAGTGGAAGGCCTAAGATAAGGTTTATGGATGTGGTGAGAGAGGACATGCAGGTGGGTGGTGTGACAGAGCAATATGCAGAGAAAAGGAAGAAATGGAAACACATGATCTGCTGTGGCGACCCCTAACGGAAACAGCCGAAAGAGAAGATTTGCGATAGTGAACAATAGATCCCAATCTCTTCTGATACTGTGCATTGCTTTTATCAAGTCTATCTTTCTGAGTATTTTTGTTTATCTGTTCCCTGTTCTATACTCTTCTAACAATGACACTTCTTGTCTTAATTTCTTTATACTTTTCTATAGTCAATACTTCCATGATGGCATTCGATTTCTGCCCTTCCTTTCCCTTACTACCCTATGTTTATGTGGCGAGACTTTATCTGCTATTAATTTAGCTGCAGAGTAATATATCCTATTTACTTCTGTTATATCACATGAATCTCTATGGACAGTCCTAATTACTGTTTTCATTTGTTTTATCAGACATCTAACTTTTTGGATTTTATTGAGTTTTGTAGTCTGTTTCTTTTATTGATCTTAATATGTCTGTTCAGCTCTATTAAATCAAGCAACTCTTCTTAGATCATTTTCTTCTAAACTGAGGGCATATTCTTCATTCTCCATTTCCTGTGGGCATTCTATAGGTAGTTCAACAGCATCTTACTGTACCACATTCTCTTCGGATTCATCCTGTGCCATCTGTTGAGCTTTTATATGGGAACTCACTGGCATGTCGTCCCACAACATTGGCTGCATCAGAGTTGCCACGCTTTCTTGTTCTTTCCCTTGCTGTGCAACTCCATCTAAATGTTTGTACTGGTTTCCTATGCAAGGCTCCAAAGTATCTTCATCTAGCAACTGATCAGATGTTTCCTGCTCCACTGGTTTCACCTTAATTTGAGGATCCATTGCTCTATCCTGCTGTGATGTTTTCCGAGTTAGATTTTCTACACTAAATCCTTCACTTCACAGGTAATCCATAACCTCGGTTTCTATTTCTCCAACTTCTCTATTACTAATTCTCTTTTCTATTTTTACTCTTTCTTTTCTTATTTTTTGTATTGTAAAATGTTCCATATCTGGATGCCTTTGCCTGTATTTCTCTTCAAATATCTTTGATGCTTCAAAGACATGCCTCCGGAGCATTTCTCCCTGGGCCTCCGCTGAAAATTGGCTATGTTCCAAGTTGGACTTTCCCGGTTAACAAATGTTAAATAAATAAATAAAAATGCTGCTCCTTTTGTATTGATAAGCTTTGCCTTCTCTTTTGCATAAATATTACACCACATTAAATCGCTTCATCTTTCCCCATGTCCATATTTCTTTTTCAGATGTCGCCTGATCTTCCTGTTTCTCCTTCTTCTTACTTTGGGACTCATGCTGTGATATAACCTGTGTTGGACTTTCTACACTAAGACATGCTGTAGGTGGATTGGACACTCTAAACTGGCCCTAGGTGTGTGTGTATGTGTGTTTGTGTGTGCCTTCTGTGGGAGGTTGGACGCCAGGCTGGCAACTCGACACCGTAAAACTCCACTGCCAATCATGAATGGACAGGTGATACGCTGTGGTGAGCCCTAACCGGGAAAAGCCAGAAGAAGAAGAAGACTTTCTTCACTAAATCCTTCACTTTGCAAGTATTCCATAACTTCAACTTCTATTTTGTTAACTTCTATTTTATTAGTATTCTTTTCTACATTCCCTCTTATTTTATTTTATTTTATTTTTTTTTATTGTAAAATTTTCCATATCTGGATGCCTTTGCCTGTATTTCTCTTCTGAATATCTTTGGGGCTGCCTTTTTTGTGTTGATTTATTTGGCTTTCTCCTTTGCATAAATATTGCACCATATCAGATCTATCTTTCTTTCCCATGTCCATATTTATTTTTTATATCTTTTAGAAGTCTCTAAATTTTGTTCTTTATATTTTTGCGCTTCTTCATTTGCTTCTTCTTCCAAACGGACCAAGGTTTCTTGGTCTATATGTTTTTCATAAATCTGCTTTATTAATGAACACACATTTTTATTTGAAGCTAATGACAGTTTTTCTTGTGGAAGTATTTTTCTTTCCTCTGATTTCTTTTTGTATATCTTCTGTCTGGAAATTCTGGGCTTCTTCCATAATAATAATATTACATAATTTCTTTCTTAACCCACTTTATCGTCTTTATGGCTTTTTTGACCTATCAGGTTTTGTGATTTCTTTTGTGGACTGGTACTTCCTTCAACAACAGGGGGGGGGCATCTTCCCACTGGGCCTGGCATAGACCAATTTGTGACATCCCTGCACTGGCCCAGTAATCAAGGATCCTCAGTCCTCACCACTGGCAACAGTGAGAGATGTACACAATGGGAGGATGACAAGTACACACACAGTAAAGTACAATTTCCGTTAAGAGCACACAGAGATCACAGTCAATCTGGAGACTGGTTCCTCCCTCTTTCTCCAGATCCCCAATAAGACTCCCTACTGGCATAGCTATAGGGCTAAGATCTCAGCTGAGGGGTCAACCCAGGACATCCAGTACCCTCTCTGTCCAACCAATGCTTTGTGTCTCTGCCCAAGTAGCTGACACAAATACACTTTGAGATTTGATTTATATACAAACACACAGACACTCCTGGAGAATGCTGAACAAGGTTTACTAGCTATGCCCCCTTCTGCCCAGACTATAAGGTAGTTATCACTGCCACCAACCCCTCTTTATCAGCTACTATAAGGCCCTTAAAAAGGGTGGTCAATCCTACTGTAATGTTACTATTATCCAAATGGAAGTTTTTGACCAAGCGCCAGGCTATTAGGAGTCCTGTACAGTGTCACCATATACATATGCAAGTACGCTAAGAGCTTAAATATGTCTCACACATATCAGCCAAAAAGTTAGGTTTAAATATGTTTAATAATAAATAATAAAAGAACAAGACAATACTCAGAAAACAAACATAGTTACTTCAGAGTTCAATATCACAGGAAATATTTTAAAACAACATTGCAGGACAGTCTTAAATAAATACAGAAAACATCTAAACTAATATTTATTATATTTCTATCTATATCTAAAAGAAATTACTTTTTCCTAGTTCATAGGTTCATAGGTTGATGCTAGGCTATCTGCCCTAGGGCATTTACAAGCCTAGCCAGAGTGTGTTTGGCTTTCGCCACCCTTCTTAGATTAGTTGACTGTGCCTCTGTATAGTAGGTCACAGAAGATAGCCCATTTAAGGTTAGTTTACTGTGCCTCTGTCTAGCAGTGACACAGAAGAGATCCCAGGGGTACATTTACGATCTCCCATCCAAACGTCAAGATTCTTCTTGAAGAGGGTCATTGAGGGGCTCTGTCTGACATGGATTGGGATTTTGTTCCAGAGTGAGGGGAGCCTCTGGGATATGAATCTGTCCCTCCAGCATGTTCTATTTATTTCTGTGCTGAGGTTTAAGTCACTGGAGTGTGTAGTTCTGATGGATTTGGATTTCTCGAGGTGGAGCATGTCCATTAATTCTGGGTTGGACATGGCTTTATACGTCAGGCACAGATCGCCTCTGAGTAGGCGGTAAGCAACTGAGTAGAGCTGGAGTTTCTTTAGCCTAACTGCGTAGGGCATCTGTTTGAGTCCCTTGATCCTCTTGGTGAGGTACTTTGGGGTCTTTCTAGTTATAGCAGGTGTCGGGTAAGGTACATCCCAAATGGGGCATTGTATTCAATTATGGGCCTGATGAGTGATGAGTACAGGGGCACAATGACCTCTCTTGATCTAGATGTGAACCCCTCCGTGATAAGCTGGGCTATATAGAATGTCTTTCTAATCACTTTGGCAATGTGATTGTCAATGGAGAGATTGCAATCTACTTGGGTCCCCAAATCCCTAATTACTTCTTCCGTACTTAATGGATTACCACCTATGTGGTAATTTGTGGGCACTTTGTTTTTCCCAAAGGGGATGACTATGCACTTTTTGGCATTTAGCTTTAGGCCAAGGCTCTGGCACCAGTTATCCGTCTCTTTTTTGGAGGATGCTTGTGTCAGCCAGCAAGTCAATTATGGCCCCCAGTTTGCAGTCATCTGCAAACTTTGTCAGCCAAAGTCCTCCTGTGTTAGACTGTACCTCAGAGAAATATATACCGAACAAGAGAGGTCCTAGGACTGAGCCTTGTCAGACGCCACTTGTAACTGGTTTAGAGTCTGACATGGCACCTACAATTCTGACCATGTGGGTTCTATCCCTAAGCCAGTTTGCAACCCATCTTTTGACATAGGGGTTGATATTTAAGCTGGTGAGCTTATTTATGATGCCCGAGTGGGGTATTGTGTCGAAGGCTTTTGCAAGGTCAAGGTAGGCTGTGTGGACTACCTTCCCTTCGTCTATGGCCTTGGTGACTGTTTCAAAGAAATTGACCAGGTTCAAGTGGCAAGATCTGCCCTTAACAAAGCCGAATTGGGTAGGATCCGGTGTTTGGAGGTTCCCAATGTCTTTGTTTATGAGTTCTATGATGATACGTTCCATAGCTTTGCAGACCAGGCTAGTTAGGCTTATAGGGCGATAGTTTCCGGGGTCCGTTGTGGCACCACCTTTATGGAGTGGGACCACTGTTGCTGTACGCCATTCTTTGGGTACATATCCTGTTGTAAGGTTGAGACTGAACAGTGATTTTAAGTGAGGGTTCAGTTTTTCTTGGAGCTCATGTAAAACGCAGCCTGGGACACCGTCCGGTCCCATTGATGCTGTGTTTTTTGCTTTGGAGAGGGCAGCTCTCACCTGTGCATCTGTGATGTCAGGGAGGCTACACTCTGTTAGGATAGTCATTTGCTCATTTGGGGGGGAGGGGTTAGAAGTTTGCACTGAACCTGTCTCCCAGGATGTTGGCAATGTCTGTGGGTTCAGTGTATTTTTTGTCATTTTGCACTAACTCAGAGCATATCTGGGAGTTTCCACCCAGGTTTCTGACATAACTAAAGAAAGCCTTGTGATTATCTTTAGCATCTTGTGCAATTTTTCTTTCGAAGCTAGCCTTAGATGATTTTATGAGGGATCGTAGTTTCTTGCTAGTACTGATCAGAGTTGCCTTCCCTTTCAGGGATTTTGCTCTATCATGTAGTAGCTTCCTCCTTCTGTTGTACAGCTTATTTATGGCTGGGGTCCACCAGACAGGTCTCCTGCCTTTGGAGGAGTGTGTCCTGGTTTTATTTGGGATAGCACGATCCATGCATTCCTGTAGGTATCCATAGAATGCGTTTGTAAAGGATTCTGTGGTTTGGGCTGTATTTTCCACTGGCCCTGGGGCTTTGAAGGATTCCACCTCGGTTTTGAGAAGTGGGAAGTTTGCTTTTGAGAAGTTTTTGACCGTGGTTTCCTTTGCTGGGGGTGGGGACAGGATATGGATGTCCATAGTGATTAATTTATGGTCAGATCTTACCAATGAGGGGTATACCTCTGGTATGGAACATAGAGTCCCCATTTTAGTGATGATCAGGTCCAATATGCTTTCCCCTCTTGTGGGAGTGGTGACCAGTTGTTCCATAGCATTTGAGTTTATAAATTCTAGGAACCATTGGGCTAGGGTGTTGGGGCTTGAGTAGTGCTCCCAGTCTATGATTGGGTAGTTAAAGTCACCCAATATAATGGTGTTTGGAGAGACCTTCATATTCTCCAGTGTCTTCAGGAAAGCTGAGTGGGGTTCCTGAGTTTGGGAGGGTGGTCTGTAGCAGGCTACAAACTGGAAGGCAGTTTTGCCCACTGTTAGTTGCACATGGATAGTCTCAGATGCTTCGTGCAGTGCCACTAGCCTGGAGATATGGGTATCTTTGATGAATATGGATACTCCCCCTTCTCTTGTGGTTCGGTCCGAGTTTTTGGGCCGAAAAGCATGGTATGAGGTATAGCCTGGTTGTGCTGGGATGCTCTCAGGAGCCTTGAACCAGGTTTCTGTTACTGCACAGTTATCGATATTCTTCATACTGAGGAGAGCCTCGAGTGCATGCATTTTGAGGTTTAGACTTCTGGCGTTGAGCAGCATTACCCTTAGTTTCTTTTTCCTTGTGTTGTCTAAGGAGGTGGGTTTGTCTTTTGAGCCTTGCCTAAAAAAGGCACTATGGGGGTGGCAAGAGCCTTGGCCAGTATTCGAAAACCCTGGGGTGACAGGTGCAAGTTACTTACTATTAGCAAGGCAAGTGCACATGGTGAAGATGATGGATGTTTCTAGGTTAAAGACAAAATACAAAATGCAAAGTTTCTCTCTGAGAGAGTTCTTAAATTAATATCAAACATTACTGCTGGGTCAGCTTGGATGACATCACCCCTTGACACCTGCCTTCATTTCTCAGGCTAACAGAAACTAAGGTCTCTGTGTTAAAAATACATTTCTCTCAGATGTTTGCTCAGAACTGGAAGTTGTAAAACAAGTAAACACTTTTACATTTTAGACCTAGTAATTACTTCTCTCCAAGACAATAGAAAACCTCTAGCTCTAGACGTGACTGCTTCACTGAAACTGAGAGATAACACAATTGTAAAACAATTTCAACTTATTTTCTTAAAGTTTTGCAAGTTAACTCTGTATGTTCCAGCTTCTACTATTAAAACATACATTTGCACAGGTATATATTTTTTATATATTTCTGTTCTCTTCCAATAGGGTACACTGTGGCCACATCCATGAAGTTCAGTACTGTACAAACCCTGTCCAACACACACTACTGCACCAATAGTTTAATATACACATAACATATAGTTCTCTTTCATTTGTAAGACAAGCATATGCATCATGTTGATATTCACAAATGACATATGATTATTTACAAAAGTCCAGATAGCTGGGCTGGCAGTATCACACCATTGTAAGAATGTTTCCATGTCTTGAGGATTCTGCCCTGTCATTTTTCCCATCATGGCACCAGTACACCTTCCAGGATTGGGCACTTTTTTATCCTGGGTCTTGTGCACCCAGCTATCATTTTTTGTTTTATTTTTTTAACCTACTTCTGTCCATGATATATGCTATATAAAATACAGTCTATATATCAGTGTTATCTTGGTGAGATTTCCCAGCTTTAATTTTTCCAAGTCATTTGGGTTTCTAATACCATGTCAGGAATGGACCCCATTCCTAAGTCAAAGTATGATTAAAGTTCATGAAATTAGTATTGTTTCAGTGTTTCATGTCAGCCAAAAGTGCTCTTCGGAGCACCTGCAATGTGTCCAGTAATAACTCCTTCTGCAGTTCGTATGGAGTTACATGGATTGGTAACATATCTAAATATGATTGTAGATTCTTTTTTATAAGACCCATTGCTCCTACTACTATTGGAACTGTCTGGGTATCTTTCTTCCACATTGCTCTCATTTCTGCCTGCAGATCCTGATATTTTATGACTTTGTATCTCTCTGTACACAAGACACTGTAGTCACTGGGTGTGGTGATTTCAGTGATCAATGCTACTCTTGTCTTCTTTTCTTGAACCACTATATCTGGTTTTCTAGCATCTGTCTTTTGAACTGTTGGTAATGGGTGGCCCCATGTGATATAAACTTCATCATTTTCTACAATGTTTTGTGACTCATGATTCCAGTGTTTTTCAGCCACTTCAGTACCATAATGTTTGCACAATCCCCAGTGCAACAGTCTTGCCACATTATTATGCTTTTCAGTATATAGTCTTTCTGCCATTACTATGTCGCAACCTTCAACAAGGTGTGCAGCTGTTTCCAAGTCAGTTTTACAAAAACTACATGTTCAGTGGACTTTGTGAACCAACCTGTACATAGCCTACTATCTTGGGCTGCCAATATTAACCTTTCATCTCTTGGTTTGAATTTGCCTCTCCTTAACCATTTCTGTGTTTGCTCCTGATCAACATGAGGTTCTTCCAGAAGTCTTCTTTACTTGCAACTATATTTATGCTTTTCCTCATTTCTTGCATTCTCATTGGGTCCTTCACCTTAAATTCTTTCTTTTGTTTTTTGGCACATTCAGTTGCTGCCTGATTTTTGTCCACTTCTGGTTTGATTTCCATTCCTGATTGATACCAATATGCTTCTGCAAAATTAAGCAGGGAAGTCATCTTAGATTTATTCACCTCATGTTTCAAAACTTTCACTAAGTTTGGGGCTTGTGAGGTCAGCAGATACGTGTGGAGTCCCCCGATTGCAGATCTATACATATAATCAATTTCAAGGCCCATCCCTCCTTCAGAACGGGGAATATATAATCTTGGTACTGATTTTTATAAATCGTTTGGCGAGCATGAAGCATCCTTCTTGTTTTCCTATCTAATCTATCCAACACATTTTGCTGCCAGTCAGTCACTCCAAAACTGTGTTAGGACAAGAAGAGCAAATTGATTTATAGTTGGAATTTTGTTCCTAGATGTCAGTGCTATTTTCAGGATTAATTTAAGTCTTTTGAAATATTCCTTCCCAAGTTTTATTTGCATTTATCCATGTTTTATTGTTGATCCTTCATCATTTCCCAAGTATTTATACACTCCCTCTTGTTCAAGTTCTTTTATATCACATTCTTGTCCCAAACTGATATTTTCCTGATGTTGCAGTTTTCCTGCTTTAAAGGTTGCTTTTGCACATTTATCAAGACCAAATGACATTCTTATATCTTCTGAAAAAGTTTTGACAACTTGCAGTTGTGCTTTCAGTTCCTCATCTGATGAGCTATACACTTTTAAATCATCAGCAAAGAGAAGATGAGAAGTCTTTACACTTTGTTATTTTCTAGGAGCCAAATTATAGCCATGGCCTTAGTTGTTAATTAGACATCTTAATGGGATAAGGGCAAGGCAGAATAGCAGCGGTGACAGAGTCACCCTGGAATAGCCCCCTTTGAATTTTTATCTCTGTGATAATAATTTGATCTTTATCATGGCTTAATTGCAAAGTGGTCTGCCACTGTTTCATGGTCACCGTAATGTAGTCGATCAGTGTAGGGTATATCTTACACATTTTTAAGCACGTTTTTATCCATGAACGTGGGATACCATCAAATGCTTTTTGTAGTCTATCCATGCCATACTTAGATTCTTCCCTTTTTTACAGTTCTCCACTATGACTTTAACAACAAATGATCCTTTGTTCCATATGACTTTCTTTTATTGCCCTTTTGTTTAACTGCCATAATTGAGTTTTCTTCTAAATGACTATAAACTCTGTCAGCATCAATTCCTGTGTGTAGTTTATACATCGGCGGAAGGCAAGTTATTGGTCTATAATTTTTAGGGTAGCTTGCAGGTTCACTCTTAAGTAGGTGCATTGTTTCTCCTGTTGTTAACCAGATAGGTGTCTGCTCGGGGTGTGCATATAAATAGTTCTTTCTCATGTCTAAATCTTCGTGCAATGATGTTAATACTTTCAGCCAAAATTTAGGTACTGCATCTGGATCTGGGGTTTTCCAGTTAGAGGCTTTTCTTAACTTTGTTTCAGTCTCCCTGGCTGTTACTTCATCCCATTTCATATTCTGTATCTTTGGACCTCTTATTATTTCTTTAACTTCTATCCATTTAGCATCGTTGTTATGTTCCACAGTATCTTCATAAATACTTCTCCAAAATGTATCTATTTCTTCGTTTTTTGACAGTCATTCAATTCCTTTTACCTTATTTCCCAATTCTCTATAAAACTTTTTTGGATCATCAATAAATTGTTTATTTTGTACTTTTCTTTAATATTTATTTTTGTATCTTCTAAGTCTTTCCACCTGTGCTGAGATTTTTAGTTTGTTATTTGCAGTAGTGCATGATAGATCCTGGTCTGTTCTAATACTGCGCATTTTATCACATCTATTTTTCTTAGTATTTTTGTTGATCTATTCCCTCTTCTATAATCTTCTAACAGTGACACTTCTTGTCTTAACTCGTTTATAGTTTTCTCTATTTGATATTTCCATGATGGTATTTGATTTCTCCCCTTTCTTTCCCTCACTACCCAGTGTTCTTGTGGTAGAATGTTATCAGTTATTAATTTAGCTGCACAGTAATATATCATAGTTTCTTCTGTTATATCACATGGATCTCTATGAACAGTCCTAATTACTGTGTTCATTTGTTTTATCAAACTTCTGACTTTTTGGGTTTTATTAACCTTCTGCAGTCTATTTCTTTTATTGATATTGATATATCTGTCTATGTATATTAAATCAAGCAACTCTTCTCTTAGCTCATTTTCTTCCAAACTAAGGGCACAACCCTTGTTTTCCAATTCCTGTGGGCATTCTATAGAAGAATATATAGCATCTTCCTGTGGCACATTCTCTTCAACTTCATTCTGTGCCATCCATTGCTCTATCATATGACAACTCACTGGCCTATCACTCCTCAACCTTGACTGCATCAGAGTTTCCACAATTTCCTGTTCCTTCTGTTGCTGTCTAGCTTCAATCGAATGTTTAAACTGGTTTCCTGTGGAAGGCTCCAAATTATCTTCATATGGCACCTGACCAGTTGCTTCCTGTTCCACTGATTTCCCCCTTAACTTGAATATCTATTACTCTATCCTGTTGTGGTGCTTTCTGAATTAGATTTTCTACACTGAATCCCACACTTTGCAGGTACTCCATAACCTCAGTTTGCATTTCTTTAACTTCTCCATTACTAATCTCCTTTTCTACTTTTCCTCTTTTGTCTTCTTATTTTTTGTATTGTAAAGTTGTCCAGGTCTGGATTCCTTTGCCTGTATTTCTCTTCAAATATCTTTGGTGCTGCTCTTTTTGTATTGGTTAGTTTTGCTTACTCCTTTGCGTAAATATTACACCATATTAAATCTCTTTTTCTTTCCCATGTCCATATGTCTTCTTCAGATGTTTCCCAATCTTCCTGTTTCTACCTACTTTGGGGACTCACTCCATCCTGCTGTGACGTAACCTGTGCTAGTCCTTCACTTCGCAGGCACTCCATAACTTCAACTTCTATTTTTTAATTTCTGCTTTACTAATCTTCTTTTCTACATTCCATCTTTGTGACGTTATTTTTTTATTGTGAATTTTTTTTATATCTGGATGTTTTTGCCTGTATTTCTCTTTGAATATCTTTGGAGCTGCTTTCTTCATATTGATTCATTTGGCTTTCTCCTTTGCATAAATATGGCACCATATCAAATCTCTCTTTTTTTCTCATGTCCATATTTCTTTTTTATACTTTTCAAATATCTCCTGGTTTTGTTGTTTATATTTTTGCACTTCCTCAGATGCTTCTTTTTCCAAACAAGTCAAGGTTTCTTGATCTACATACTGTTTTTCACAAATCTGCTGTATCAAAGAACACAAATTTTCATCTGAAGCCTCTGACAGTTTTTCTTGCAGAAGTAGATTTCCCAGCTGTGTGAGTTTTTCAATGATGCCTGAGTGGCAAATTGTGTCAAAAGCCTTGGCTAAGTCAAGATAGGCTGTATCTAGTGTTTTGCCTCAGTCCAGGACTTTGGTGACATTCCCAAAAAAGTACACCAAGTTTAATAAGCATGATCTACCCTTAATGAAGCCAAATTTTGTCTGGTCAAGAATTTGAAAGACACTTATGCCTTTGTTGATCACGTCCATGATTATTCTCTCCATCACATAAGGCTGGTTAGACTTATGGGTCTATAGTTCCCTTGGTTGGTTAATGAACCTCGTTTTGTGCAAGGGAATTAATATTGCTCTGTTCTACTCTGCTGGAACAAAGCCAGTACTTATGCCATAGTTGAAGAAAGTGCCAACTAATTCTGCTGGGTCCTATTTAAGACCATTTAGTAGGCAGCCTGGGATGCTATCTGGTCCCATAGAGGCTGTGTTTTTGGCCTTGGAAATACTAGGTATAGGACTGGTGAGATATTTGCTTTCGGTATATTTGGTGGCGACAGAGGGGGTGACGTTTGCCCCATATCTCTATGCTAGCAGGTTGGTGATATCCTCAGGGTCAGTATGAGTGGTACCATCCACTACTAGTTTGGCACAAAGTTGGCCCTTCCCTTTTAGATTTCTGACATAGTTAAGAATGTCTCCTGATTATCTTTAGCTAGGGATGCTAGTTTATCTTTGTACTTGGCTTTAGAGGACTGTACAAGATAGATAATTTGCTTGTTCAAGCTGTGGAGGGTGTCTTTCCTCTGCTGAGTCAGTTCCCTCTTCTTCTTAGATATTACTTTATTCCCCTTGTTGTATAACCTATTTATGCTTGATGTCCACCAGTGTGGCTTGTTTTCCTGCGAGGATCTTGTTTTGATCCATTCAGGTTCAGTTGACTTTAAACATTTGGCATTTGTGTACACCTCTGTATAGAAGTCATTGTTGACAGTGGTAGCATGGGCTTTGCAATTATTTATGGCATTGCTTAGGAGGGTATTGTTTCCTTTGGAGAAATATTTCATCCTTCCTGCTCTTTAGGGGCTATCAGAAATGATCATTAATTCGAATGAGAATGAATTTTGATCTAACCTGACCAGGGAGTGCAACACACAGCGGTTAGTGCAGAGACCCCCTATTTTGGTGAGTACTAAGTCTAGGACATTTGAGCCCATTGTGGGGGTGCAGACTATTGGTTACAGATCATGTGTATTAACAAAGTCCAGAAACATTACGGTGAGCGTGTTTGTGCACATATATGACTCCTAACTGAAGGAAGGATAGTTGAATCACACTTGACCAAGGTGTTTTGGCTGTAAAGTGAATAATTCAAGTAGGTCCATGTAGGCAGAGTGGTTCTCATGGTTCATGGTGGGGGACCTATAGCTAACAATGATATCAAAGGGGGTTTTACTTACAGTTAGTTGGATGTGGAGTAGCGCTATGGACTTGTACTGTTTGACCTGTCTTGATGTGTATTTGTCTTTAATGAAGATGTATACACCTCTGACTTTGGTTCTTTCACACTTGTTTTGATGTCTGAATGTGTGGAAGGTATTGTAGCCTAGCATGGCTGGGGGGCTTTCTGTAGCCTTGAACCATATCTCTGTGACTGCACAGACATGGGCATTTTCTTAGGTAAGGAGTGCTTCAAGTGAGTGCAGATTCTGATTTACACTCCTTGCATTAAGCAGCATAACCTTTTTGTCTCATTGAGAATTTAGTTGTTTTGACATTGCTTAAAAAGGCTACTAGGGGGGAGAAAAGTATCTTTGACGGTAACCGAAAGTCAAGTGGCAACAGGTGAAGACCATCTGTGGCAATGCAGCAAGGTTTGTTGACCATATCTTCCCAGGCTGAAAGATACTGGATCCTACTGGAATGGCAACAGAAGCTAAGCCAATTGTTGAAGTCAATCATGTTTTGTTTATATTGAGGCATCATCCTGGGTGAAGTTGGAATGCTGCATACAAGTAGGGACCTACCTACCTGGGGCAGATAATCTGAGTGCTCAGTCATGTCTCTCTTCATATAGTACAATGAGGCACACTTTCAGTCATTCACTGTAACATGGACTATGACAGAGTCATAACTCTAGTTGTTGAGACACTTGAGTGTGTGCATGATCTGACAGAACCTGGCACCTGAAAGTCAGCTGACCACGACCTTCTCCTTGTCCAGCCTGGTGAGGGGGACATCTATGTGTCTCACTATGAAGTCACGTATGACCAAGACATTTGGTTTGCCTTACGAGCTTGTTGACTGAGACACTGTTGTGTGTTTTATGTGTAGTGGATTTTGTTGGGTCTGCAGTGTGTGCAGTAGGTTTGCCCTTGGGAGGTCTCTGATCTTTAGGTAGGCTTGTAGCAAGTACCTCCACATATGTGGGTTTATGTGTTGTGAGCGGGTTCCTATTGGAACATTGAATTTTCAATTGTTCGAATCACTAAAGGTCGACCTTTAATGATCGAACAATTGAAATTTTGAAGCCTTCAAAATAAACATTAAAAAAAAAGAACAAGTAAAGGGTGTAGGCAGGGGGGGCAAGCCCCCCTGCACCCCCCACCCCCCCGCTATTTAAAAATACCAACTCTGAGATCATGCTACAGTGTAGGAAAAGGAAATCTAGCCTTTCCACACTGTAGTTTATTAAAGTGCGATCTCGGAGTTGGTATATTTAAGTAGGGGGGTGTGGGGGGGTTCAGTGGGGCTTGCCCCCCCCTTTAACCTGTCAAGGTATGTCTTCTTTGTTTTCTTTTTTATTTTTTTAATTTCGAAGTTACGGAACTTCGATCATATGGTGTCGACCATATGGTATTCGAAATTCTGTAACTTTGATTTCGTAATAGGTAACCGTTGTGAGTTTGTCACGTGCAAGATATGAAGTGTGTGTGCTGACAACATGTTTGATATCTGTTTTTTTGTTATGTGAGAGAATTGATTCCAAATTCACAGTATAGATACAGCTCTCACTTGTTGTATTAGTTTGTTTTAGCAGTAATGGTTGTCAGTATACATGAAGCAACTGCTACATTGCCTCAGGATGCCCATGTCAATCAGGCTGCCAGGAGAAATGGTGGCAAAGTGTCTGCCCATTATGGAAGTGGGCTAGATTGACCAGGTTTTGCTGTAAGACTAACAAAAAGTGTCTTTTCTATGGAGGGCTAAGAGTAGAAAAATGTATTAATGTTTCACAATGCACAACTGAGTTGCTATCAGTGCAGCAGTGCAAGCCCTGAGCAGCTCCAGGAAATTGATTGCAAACCCGTCCAAACATGTCACTGGAATCCAAGCAAAGTTAAACAATTTTAAACAATTAACAAAGGAAAAGGCCAAGACTGAGCCTTATTCCATCAATCCCCAACTCAGATGGATCCCTGGCTGCACAATTATGCCACGAGGGTGTGGGGTCCTTCATAATGTAAAAGGGCTGATTTTAGAGCTCAAATGATACCAAACAGTATAGATTCAGCAAGTCTGAATTAAGCCTAGGCTATAAAATGCAGAAGTATTAGAACTTCAAAGTGCAGACAATCCCAATCACAACAGAAGAAAAATGGTTTAAATAAAGCAGCAGTTCAGTAGAATATTCCCACAAGACTGTAGACAAAAAACCTACCTAGTGTGAAATTAGTGGTCTGGAACCCAGACTAAGACATTTTCAGAATGACAGACACAATAAGCCTTCAACCAGCAATTCCCAGCTTAAAAGTGTGTAAAATAACTAGTTTGGAGGCCAAATGCTTAAACATAACAAAGACACATATAACAACAGACACAATAAGGATTCAACCAGCAATTCCCAGTACAGAAGGATACAGAATGCTGTCTCCACCCACAAGTGTGTAGACTGCAAATATTCTTAATGTAAGACAACTGGCCTGAAGCCCAAGTGCTTAAACCAAAAATAAGAGGCTTACAATAACAGTTACAATTGAATTTGATAGCAGACTGATGACAGTGATATGTCTTTCAATCTACCCATATACAACATGATATAGTTAGTAATCCCTATGTTATCTTGATGAGAAAGCCCTGTGGTTTGTCCAGCTGCTGCATGTGTCTGGTGAAGTTCATGCAAAAGAGAGCATTATACTGTAGTACTGTTCTGATGTATCTGATTACAGTGCTGAGCTGTCATACAATCCTGAGATCTGAATGTGATAGCATGTGCACCATACATATGTACTGGTAAACATTCATGGAAAAGTTATAAAGTAAAGAGACACATTGCAGTTTATGCCTTCACAATCCTTACATGACAATACACTAGAACATACTGACATGATGATGCTATCCACTGTACAATTTGGCAAGGCAAATATAAGTGACAGGTACAATTATCAGTTCAACAGCACAAATGCAGATATAGTAGGCACTAGAGTAGCTATGCAACCTTGCATCAGACACAACACTTTCATATCCCTGAATCCAAAAGAGATAAAACAGGGATATGGTGCAGTTATCATCACTTGCAGGGGTTCGGGGGGCAGCAGGAGGCCTAGGCTGACACAAAAGCTTGGTGAGTGTGTGTGAGGGAGAAAGGGAATCAGGCAGGTTGTGTGTGTGTCTGTGGGGGTCCTCCATGTGAAAGTGATGTGTGAGAGTCTGCATGAACACAGCCAAGCTCAGTGCTAGCTCTACATCTTAGTATATCAGACAGGTGTGATTCATGCATGGTAGAGGTGGCACTTCATAGTTGTCACCCCCGACCATGAGAATTGGCCCTGCTAGGAATTGCACTGGCACCTCCATGCCCAAGGTCAGATGCAGTGCTGCTTCTTGATCATGACCGATGTCTGCTGGATGTGCTCCCTTCACAAGAATGCCCAGGACCATGACCCCATGGCATGCATTGTCTGGGTGTTGACAGTACACTTAGTGATGGAGCAGTGGAAATACTGCCACGGGAGCATGTTCAGCCATGGCTACACTGGCTATCTGCAGATGTTGTGGCTGACCTAGACCCATGAGGATGCTATTCCACTCCCAGCAGATGCTCTATCACAGGCACTGATGGTTCCATGACAGACACACCTTGGTCCATCACAAACACCACTCATTCTAATGTGTCATTCATCCGATCCAGAGAATTGGGGGTCACATTGGAGGCAGTTATGCATGTCAGACTGTGTAACATCTACAACCCTGAGCATTTGTCATGAGTCTTGACTATATTTAGCTTTAAACTCTTACAATTACTCACTGAAATTGATACTTACACATCTGTGGGATGTCCCCTGCACTAAATTCCCCAATCCAACAGTCAAGGGTATCCTGCTTCTTCCTCTGGAGGTCATCGAAGTGAAGTCTGCATTGCTCACCAGTGTGGGGATACCTGTAGCACTGGTTAAAGCCCTGGCAATCCTATTCCAAGCTCCAGACTTGTACTCTCAGCCTGCATAGTCCTGCTGTAGCATCCAGGACACATTCTCCTTAACTAGGAGTCCATCAAACACTTTGGACTCCTGGACACCACACCTCTGAGCCAAAAGCACACACCCTATCCAGAAACTCCGGACATGCCTAACATAGCTCAAGCTCAATATATAATGAGCATTTCCTGCCAACTGCATTTTATATGCTAATGTTTTCCCACCTAGTGCACGTCGTCCACTTACTAACAGTGCACAAATTTTGGTTTTGCAACATTTGAAATCATTGAGCATCTTTTACCATCATGTAAACATGGTAGGTGAGGGTGTGCAATGCCAGGCACTATGTTTGCATGATGTTAAGTGATGCACAACAGTTGCAAGCACTGCAATTTCAAGATTATTTGGTATACAGGCACTTGTGTAAAAGTGCTAGTGAAATGAAAAATGTCTACAGTTCTACTAAGAATGTTGAGAAAATGGGTCTGCATGCTGCACTTTATAGCTATAATCTGCAATCACACAACAGTAAAACAAAATTTGTATACCCTGTACTTAAACCCCAGATAATGTGCACATCATACCTACATTTACCACCTGCTGCCATGGGATTAGTGACATCATATGCCCTATCTAAGTAGTTATTGTAAAGTTCTTGCTTTTAATTATAGAGCAATGCCACTTACTGTGTTAGCACAATAGCCAGTATTATTAATTGAATGCATCTGGTTTATGACTGTGGGTCCTATCTACAACCTGGGTGGACCATTCCTCCAGTTTATGCACTGCTGCATTATGAGCAAACCAGGTGAGCACAGCCAAACATGTTTATGCCAAATGGAACATTGCACAAACACTGGCCTAGCAGTAAATAACCGGCCTAGCAATAAATAAATAAAAAGAGACTGTCTAGAGTTTTGCAGAACATCCAGTTGTTTGCATCATATTTTTGGACTGTTTCTTGTAAAATGTGTGGTGTACTGAGAAATCACTGAATATCAAAGTCAATATATAATGACATGCATTTCTCTTTCTTACTTCATGTCCATAAAATGCATGCTAACACAAAGTAAATCAGTCCCTATTTTTGTCCCTTTGTCCCCACATTAGTTTAGTGTTTGACCACATTTCTTGCACTAAAAGATTGCGTGGAACAATCCACATTCAGTGTACAGGTTTCATCGCCAGCAATATTGATGTCAGTCGTTAACCGTATTTATGTGAGCTGCGCATCATTAATATTCATGGTGCGATGCCGCACAATGCCACATGATGAGCAGCATCACATATGTAAAAATACTCTGTGTAGGCTCTATGCAGAATCTACATGGAGTTTCTTGAATCCTGCTTCAGTTCTAAATTACAATTTTTTTTTTCTTAACTTGAAAATACATTTCAGCCAGAACACAATTTTTTTCGGGGGAAAAACATTTTTAGTTACATTGAATAAATCAACAAAAAGTACAGGCATGACTCTCTCAATATCATAGTAAGTATCTGCCAGTAAATGAATGACTGGCAAACAATTGGCAGTCTAATTGCAGTATTATATTCTCTAAAGTACACCCAATCAGTTTAATATTCAGTAGGATAGATAAATGATGGCTGAATGGGTCTTCTAAAATACACTGGTGACTGAGAAACTGTCAGCAGTCACCAAACCATTAAGTAAAAGTCCTTGTTTGTTGTCCTTCAGGAGTATGTTTGTAGGCAAAACTTCCTCAGCATATCTATATATGTATATATATATATATATATATATATATATATATATATATATATTTATATATGCGTGTGTGTGTGTGTGTGTGTGTGTGGGTCTACCTGAGATGGTCGACAGGACATATGATCGACACTCATTTTGTCTACAGTTCATTTGGTTGACAAGCAGATTTACCCCCCTCCTCAATGTTGTGCGACCTTGGAGTTGATATATATAGTTAGGGGGGGCACAGCCCCCCACATTGGGGGGTGTGGGAGGCAAAACCCCCCACATAAAATGCTTGTCGACCAAATGAACTGTCGACCAAATGAGTGTCGATCATATGGCCTATCGACCATCTTAGGTAGACCCGTTTTATATATATATATATATATATATATATATATATATATATATATATATACATATATATATATATATATATATATATGATTCAAATAACCCTATCATTTTGCAACCACATTTTTCTCCACAGAAAACCTCCCTGAAGCAAAAAAAAAAAAATTAACAACAACACAAGAATGGCTTTGGGCAGCACTTATTATTTTATTAACAAGACAATAACAATGCAAGTTTTCATGCTATTAGTACTTCACCAGTCATAATGAGTCAGTATAATAAAACAATTAATATTTTTTTCCATACCACTGCATGTCACAAATAAGCCATTGAATGTTTAATATGCCTATATTTTAATGCCAGTTTAAATGACACAGCATCATTCAAATCCAGATAAATGTCTACCCTAAATCTAAAAATCCATTAATATTTAACTATTTGGTGGTTGGCAAAAGGATTAAGGTGTTTACATAGTATAGGCAGAAGGTACTGGATTTGATCCCCACTTTGGGAACCACAGCTAGCCTTAAAAAGACACACTGGGGTCATTAGCGTAGTAATTTTGGACTGAGGGTTTGCATAATGGTTAAAGTCGTCCTCTCACTGATGCAAGGTGCAGGGCTTGATTTTGACCTCATGTTATTAGCTATGCTTAGAGTACCCTGCAGACTGATATATTCTAACTGCCATATCTCTGATACACAGAGGCTGACAGTAATGCCCAAACTTACATAGCTCCCCATATGAGCACTAGAAACTTCCTAACAGTCTAACATAATTTTTTTTTTCATGGAATCAAATATTTATACCAGTTCTTTACCTTATATTCCACAAGAGGCAATAGGTGTAAGCAAAACAGCACAATCAAAAACAGCCAGGAGGAACTTTCCCCTGACATTGCAGTCTTTCTTTTCAATTCTATTAAGACGCACTCCCCAACAAGACCAAGTCTCAGAGTAAGGAGAATTCCAAAAGTACACAAAAGAAAAAAACAGCTTATACTTGCAGTGTAACCAGCAGCAGAACAGTGGAAAATAAATAAGAAATAGCCTCAGTTACTCACAGCAGGAAAAAGAAAAAATAACAAAATTTATTATGTTAGTGCTTTCACGATATTCACCGCTTTATCAGACATACATTCTCTTAAAAAACAGAACCATTTAAAACCATACCAATTAATGACATCATAAATCAATTAACAAATTAAACAGACTTTGTCAAGCACTTAAAATTTTCAAAAACACTATCTTAAAAATAACAGTTTAGTGTTTCATCATACTTAATGCTTCAGACGTCTCTCTTTCAAAAAGGGTTTTAGGGAGACTTTGGCATTCAGTCCCGGAGGTCTGTCTGCCTGAAGTTTAATTATCCAATTTTGCTCTGCTACTTCAGTTTTGTTTTTAAAGTCTCCTCCCCTTGTACCTTCAACTAACACTTCTAACACAAAGAAACTAAAGCTATGATTCATTCCTTCTTTTAAAACATGTTGTGCCAAGGCACTAGTTTCTTTTGTGTTCCATACATCCCTGTAGTGCTCAAGCATCCTGTGTTTCAGCATACGATTGGTTTTACCAATGTATTATGCATAACATATTTTACAGAAACTGAAATAAACCATATTTTTTGTCCTACGATCAGTGTAAAAATTAAAGTCAATGTTAAAATGCAACATAGGGTGTTGATAAGATTCACCAGTATATACATATTTATATGCACTACAATTTCACATTTATGTGTACCAATTCTTTCTGAAGGAATTCCTTGGTTCTTATTTAGATTATAGCAAAGATACCTTTTAAGGGATGTGTTGTTCTTAAATGAAAAGCATGGTGTTTCACCTATCACATTTTCACATTCATCTACAGTTCTTAGAATGTTCCAATTAGCTTTCACAATATCACATATACTGTTAATATCACTGGAGTATGACAGGGTGACCCTAAAATAACCAGGCTTCACTCTTTTTAGTTGTGAATTTATTTCAAGTGGAGTCTCTTCTCCATAATATGGCCTGCATCTATTCTGCCTTTCTCTCCAAGCTTCTCTGATATTGCTATATATATATATATATATATATATATATATATATATATTGTATCATCTACAAAGCGTGTATAATTCTTAGTAAATGCATGGTTAGATAAAACAAAGTCCATTTCCCATTGAAATAAGCAAAGATTGGTGTAGCTGTTCACACATGGTGTGCCCATAGCTATGCCAACCCACTGCAGATAAAATTCATTATTGAATGTAAAAACATTGTTGTCAAGTATTAATTCTAACAGTGTACAGATAAGAGAAACCTTCCAGTCATTCCAATTCTTACTGTTCAGAAGCTTCCTGATACTTGATCTTCTCCATTCATTTGGAATGACGGTAAATAAGGATTCTATGTCCATGGTCACAAACCAGTAATCAGTATGTAAGTTACATGTTTGTATATACAAATTCTGTAGAAATGACTTAGTGTCCTTCAGTATAGTCATACATTGATCTAGAAAGGGATGTAGATTATTCTCCACATAAATAGTTAGAGGTTCAGTCACCCAGCCCTTGCTGGATACTATGGGACACATAGGTGATATATTCAGATGTTTATGTACTTTGGGCAGACCATACAGGTTAGGAATTAGTCGATATTCTACTTTAAAGTATTCAAATGAAGGTTCATTAATCAAATTGGTAATCAGTAGATCAAATACCAAAAAGAGATCTTCTCAATAATCCCTTTCACAGTGGAACCAGATACATTCAAGTATGTGTCAACGTCATTTAATAAAATGTTCATCTGCTGTAAGTAAAGGTCTTTATCTAAGACCACAATTCCCCCTCCCTTGTCAGCTGGTCTAATAACAGCACTAGATATGTTCTTTAATTCATGTAGTGCATCGTGTTCAGCCTTTGACATGTTATAAAACTTAGCTTTACCTTATCCACCTAATTTCTCTCTAATTTGTTTCTCGCACATTCCAGTGAAAGTCTCTACCATAGGGTGTGAGGGTGGAATGAAAGTACTTGCTTTTTTTAAATCTTCATACATACATGTCTCTTCCTTAAATAAAGCTTTTAATTTCAAATTTCGCCCAAACAGCTTTAGACATTTCAACACCTCCACCAAATCTGTTCTTTGGGCAGGTATAAAATTAAGATCTTTTGACAGTACAGAAAGTTGAGTATCAGTTAGTGAATAAGATGAAATGTTTATTACTAAACCTGTCTCTTCCAACACCATTCTTGGCTGTCTGAAGTGTTAGTGCTCTGTAGCCATCGCAGTCTCCCTCTCCTCCTTCTGCTCTTGGAGTGTTCTTGTATAGGGAGGAGGTATTTTAATAAAAAAAATTTCTGTTGGATTGCATGTGTGTTTCTGACTGCTTGGCCTCTGTAGAAGCCAATGCAATGATCTGCTGTCTCACAACTCTTTCAGACAGATTATTAGCACTGGCTCTATTAATCACTTGTACTGACTGTATGGACTCAGTGGGCTCGATTTGCATACTTGTAATGTCACTAGCATTAATAGCCAATATATCTGGTACTTCTGTTAAGACATTAGACACTGGTACTTCCCTTGACTCTTCTATTGGTTGTTCAACCCTTCTGTTCATTGCCTGTTCTACAGGCTGCAAATTGATAGCATTTCTGCTCCTGGGACAAGAAAAAAGGTCCCTTTTCCAAAATCATTGATGTCTCTCTGCAATTTCCGAATTTTAGTTGCTTGTAGCCTCTTCTCATATGATAAAATATTATCACAAAGTACATCAAGTTTCAATCCTATTACATCTTCTGAATAGCCATCTAGTATATCACTCTGCAAATTATTTATTTCTACTTGCAGCTCTTTTTCTTGTGGCAGAAAGAATTTAATAAGAAGCTGCATATATTGTGCACTAAGTCCAAGATTCAAGAGTTTCCAGTCTTTAAGTAGCCCTGGATAAGGCTGTCCATAACTAGGCATAGTAAGCACCCTGAGACCTCTGGGTACAACTTTGTGCTGCAGGGAGACCTCAAAGTGAAAGCGCTGCCATAGTAAGTGCTTATATTTATATAGTTTATTCTCCAATGCCCAGTACTTCTCATGGAAGCTTGAAAAACACTCTCATGCTGTACCTCTGCAACAGAGAGAGATACAATTCCATTTTGCAGCAAAGGATTAATGCTAGTGTTCAAAACATTAGCCCAGTGGCATGTTATGTTGATAGAACCATTCTTATTTGAGGTAGGATTATATGGAAGCTCAACTTGAATGTTAGCAACATCCCCTTCTGCCATGTCCAAGTACAAGCCAGCAAAATAGGAGTACATGAAAGAAAAAAAAGCTTATACTTGCAGCGCAACCAGCAGAAGCAAAACAGGGGAAAATAAATAAGAAACAGCCTCAGTTACTCACAGCAAGAAAAAGAAAAAATAACAAAATGTATTATGTTAGCGCTTTCACGGTATTCACCGCTTCATCAGACATACATTCTGTTAAAAAACAGAAGCATTTAAAACCATACCAATTAATGACATCACAAATCAATCAGCAAATTAAACGCACTTTGTCAAGCACTTAAAAGTTTTAAAAACACTATCTTAAAAATAACAGTTTAGTGTTTCATCATACTTTAATGCTTCAAAGGTCTCTATTTTAAAAAGGGTTTGAGGGAGACTTTGGCATTCAGTCCTGGAGGTCTGTCTGCCTGAAGTTTAATTATCCAATTATGCCCTGCCACTTCAGTTTTGTTTTTAAAGTCTTGTCCCTTTGTACCTTCAACTAACACTTCTAACACAAAGAAACTAAAGCTATGATTTCATTCCTTCTTTTAAAACATGTTGTGCCAAGGCACTAGTTTCTTTTGTGTTCCGTACATCCCTGTAGTGCTCAAGCATCCTGTCTTTCAGCATACGATTGGTTTTACCAATGTAATATGCATAACACACCTTACAGAAACTGAAATTAACCACATTTTTTGTCCTACAATCAGTGAAAAATTAAAGTCAATGTTAAAGTGCAATATAGGGTGTTGATAAGATTCACCAGTATATACATATTTATATGCACTACAATTTCTGCATTTATGTGCACCAATTCTTTCTGAAGGAATTCCTTGGTTCTTATTTAGATTATAGCAAAGATGCCTTTTTAGGGATGTGTTATTCTTAAATGAAAAGCATGGCGTTTCACCTATCACATTTTCAAATTCATCTACAGTTCTTAGAATGCTCCAATTAGCTTTCACAATATCACATATACTGTTAATATCACTGGAGAATGACATGGTGACCCTAAAATAACCAGGCTTCACTCTATTTAGTTGTGAATTTATTTCAAGTGGAGTCTCTTCTCCATAATATGGCCTGCATCTATTCAGCCTTTCTCTCCAAGCTTCTCTGATACAGCTATCTATCTCTGCAGCTTCATAACCCTTACTAAGGAATTCAGTTTTAAGATTTGATAGTGCCCTTTTCAGATCGACATCATCATTGAAAAGCCTCATTGTTTTGAAGATCTACCCCTTCAAGACATTTTTCTTTACATGTCAAGGGTGCATACTACTGTTATGTAGGATGTTATTTCTACTAACCGGTTTTCTATAGAGGCCTGTGTGTATTGTGTGTAGTTCCCCTCTACTAATCTTCACATCCAAGAAATCAATGTCAGTATAAGAATATTTATATGTAAATTTAAGGAAACTAGTGGTAGTGTGCAAATATGCAATAAAGTTATTCAGAAGTTCAATAGTGCCATCCCACAACAAAAAGACATCATCTACAAAGCATGTATACCATTTCAAATTCTTAGTAAATGCATGGTTAGATAAAACAAAGTCGATTTCCCATTGAAATAAGCAAAGGTTGGCATAGCTATTCGCACATGGTGTGCCCATATCTACGTCAACCCTCTGCAGGTAAAATCTAGTATCAGGAAGTTTCTGAACAGTAAGAATTGGAATGACAGAAAGGTTTTTCTTATCTGTACGCTATTAGAATTAATACTTGACAACAATGTTTTTACATTCAATAATGAATTTTACCTGCAGAGGGTTGGTGTAGCTATAGGCACACCATGTGCAAACAGTTACGCCAACCTTTGCTTATTTCAATGGGAAAATGACTTGCAGCTACACTACTGACTAAAGGCTGTAAACATGTCTGTTGCACTGAATCCATCCAAGACATTTCTGATGACATTTACAAATCAGAGTAAAAGAATGCAAGGTGACAGTGCAAACAAATATCAACACTGTTAAAAAAACAGCAGTTGTGTGGTTTAGGGCATACCTTGAAAAATGTATGAAAGAATCCTTTCTAGTTTTTCAGCAACTGTGCAAACCATTTTGCTCAGCAATACAATTGATCAAATGTAGTCTTTCATGGTGTGATTGAAGATTCATACTACATGTAATGTTTATAAGGTTGTATAAAGGTTGGGAGGGCGGCCTAATGGTTAAGGTGTTTGCCTTGCAAGCATAAGGTGCAGGGTTTGAGTCCCACAAGGGATAATTGGCTAGGCTTAAATGGCTCACAAAGACAGTTAGCTTAGTACTAACTTATAAACCTGTCTGGGTAAGTCAAATATGCTAATTAGCTTTAAATTCATTAGACTTTCTGAAAAACTAATTTTGACCAAAGAGCAAATGAGGTTAACAACATGATGCTGTCATTGTCTAATCTATGCTATGCACATGCCTGAGCAGCATAGGAGAGGGCATTAAGATTTTGTCAAGCTAGTGCCTACCAGTTGTGCTTCAGTGGGAGTACTGGTCAGTCAATGATGTGTTAAATAGCCACACTCTTCAAACTCACACTTTGAAAGGGTGTGTAACACAGGTAACTGTTACACACATTCCTAAGTTACACACATTGGGGGATATGACTGAAGTTTGATCCACATAGTAGCTATATCATCTACAATGTATGTGAGGTGGCTGTGCAAATATTACATACATGGGTGATGATTATTCGTAATAAGTAGAGTGATATCTCTAGTAATGTGAAGTTGAATTAGCTATTAATAAATATTCACATTAGAAAACAGTGTAATAGAGTTATGCCATGTTTTAAGACATTCAGTGTACATAGATTGCACAGTTAATACTTTACATGAATGTTATGAGTATGTCATGCAAAACTTGGTAGTACCCTCACCTTCATTTGCACTTTATCCCACTTTAATCTGCTCAAATTAATAAGAATTCACACTCATGACCAAATAATGTATTGCAACATAAAGTACCACTGCAGAAGTAAGATGAATTTAAATGGTAATTGAATCTGCTCTTAGTATGTGTTAATGTGATGCAACAAGTTAACTCATTCCCTCTAATGGAACTCAGAAGTTTGCATAGCAGTTTTCAATGGGCGGGTCCTAAACTTTTGACAGAATCAGATTATGTCCTCACATTTCAAACAAATGTTCATATCTCTGAAACCGTAGGGATTATGAAAGAAGTATGAATGGCAAACTCCCCAGCATAAACTATTTTTAAAGTGGTAGTATTCTTTAGGTTCTAGATCTTAAACTGAATTTTATATACCACTGTAAACACAGTAGCTATTACATTTGTAATATTTTGTAAACAACTTACATTAGCTGAGCAACCACTCAAGTTACACACATACTGTTAACAGTATTTTATTCATCTAGCTGACAGCTTGCATATGAGGCTAAGGAGTTCTGTTTGTGTTACTTGGTCGTTGAGATACTTAGAAAAATGTGGATATTATATTTATATAAATGAATAGCATAAAAACAACAGTTAACATTTATCTGCACTATAAAGAGTTCAAATATTAATGCAGTTGAGTTTGCCATTGTAAAAACTTTAAGATTAAATACTTTAAAACCTTGTTCATAGCATGATTTTGGAATTATTAGTGCACATATGAACAAGCAATATTTGACACCTAGAGGCGTCAGTAGGAGTTAACTTCAGATGCATCTGGAGGCGTCACTCAGATGTAATGAGTTAATGAAGTGAATAGTCCATTTCAATACCAGTGGTGCCAGGTTCAAATCTTATCAGGATTTTCAAGCATGCAAACATGTGTATTCATTTTAAATGAATAAACTTTTACATCTGAAAATGTTTGATACATATATATATTTTTTTCATGTGCCTCATAGGTCATGTGTACTGTGATTCCTTAAGTGTCTAAGCTAGACATGCAATGGTAGTGACTTCTGTATTGTCAGTCTTGAGTACATAGATACTGATGTATGCCCTTTAGATTAAAACCCTTTATCATGCACATCACATAGGTATTCACAGATGGAAGTGTTATCCATTAGTAAATGCTACAGAAGTAAATGGTATACAATGGCCCCAAGGATGCATAAAAAGAATTATGCAGATTCATGTTCAAATACTTTGTGGCAAATGGAATTGATCATTGTGGTTGGTCATTAATGCCCCTCAGAAAATATTAGTTCTTGTATTATGGCAAAAACTGAGAAAATTACTGTGCATGTGCAAAGATTTGCCACCATTAACACAAATAAGCATGGTTCAGTGTGGGTCATTTAGCGTATTAAACACAGGCAAACATGATGTCAGAAGATTCATTTTCCATACTTTTTAAATAGCTCACTGTGTGAATGATGTGGGTACCTTATTACAGTACAAAAGTATTGAATCTACACAAGGAAGAGTATAATTTTAATCTATTTTGCAGAATTATGAATGTGATCAATTTGTAATGTTTTAATGTAACCATGCTGCTAAGTAAATGCCTTCAAGAAAAAATATGATGATACTTCATTATATGCAAAACGTTCTATGGCTCATTAATACCATTTTGTTATATACCCCCTTACTGTAGTATTACTTTTTACATGTTTGCTTTTTCATTCTTACACACTCATCCTGCCATCATGCATAATGATAGCCGTGATATAACTGCATCTGTGGAATGACAAGTAAATACCACAAGTTACAATGTTGGTTGTGGCTTACAGGGGCTCAAGTCTGACTCACATTATTCACTCCATTACAAATTTACATTTTGTCTATAAACAATGATTAGTGTATAAGTACTTCATTATGGACACTTCTGAATGCAATCACATGTTTATTAACCATAAAGAGACTGTGTTCACATAAAAGACACTGTTGCATAGTAACAAAAGGGTTTAGTCAGCAATGCTGAATTTTGACTTTAAAATGTAACAGTTTGTATTCTCAGATTCATTCATTATGTGATGCAGAAGTTATAACTCATTACTATGGATAACACCAGTAATAATGTTACCCAGGTGTGTGTCTCTGACTGTTCACCTCAGTAATATTTTAAAACATGTATCTGTGCATACTGTGGCATATGAAGTGAATTTCCAAAGAAAGACTACAACACCAATGTAATCAGTTGATTAAATTATAAAATAACACAACAACTTTGAAAATGTACTCAACTTTGGAGGCATATCTAGCTTATACTCTTTTTTTATAAATATGCTTGAAATAAGCATGGGTTCACATCCGCTAAAGTGCAGTATGTATACCACTGTCACCTACAATTTTTTGCCCCTAAAATAATAATAATGATGTTATTTACTTAAAAAAATCATATCACCCTTGTACCAAAAAGTTCTAAACTAAAAATTCCAATTTATGCTCATTTGATGTGCAACAGTTGTCATAGAGCAATTTCCCTGGTCAGGGATGACCATGGGGAAATGGCCGTGCTCCTTTCAGAGCAAAAACTTAAAAAACTGCTATGCGTGGTCATCAGTTAAGCAACTCACATCCACAGCATTGCATTTCAGTATGTGATTCTGATAATATAAAAATAATGCCAGCTGCTTCTGTTAGTTGCATGTACTTTATTGGCTCAAAATATACAATATATGAGAAGTCCTTTCCACAGCACTTAGTGTATAGCTGTATGTCACTTAAGGTGGGATTATTTCTCATTTTGTTCTCATTCTGAAGTTGTGTGCCATTGATCAGGTACATTTAAAACCATATTTTCAGAATGATATCAATGACTGCAATATTGTTATCAGTTGAATTTATGCCTTGGTATTATTCTGCACATTTTATATACTTAACGTTTACATGTCACTGCTGTACGCATATGCAGAAGACTTGCTGGTAACAATGGATGCTGCAGTGACATGGAGGCTATCACTCAGGGATACAAGGGCTACACTTCACTGTGTTGCAGATGTTGCTGACACCCACTATCATCCTGCTGTATCTCTGTCCTCACTTCCATTCTGAAGATTTCTTTCATCTATGACTTGTCAAACACATGGCAATGCAAGTTCCTCTGTGACTTCACCTGGTACAGCATTGATGAGGACCATATCACTTATTCCATCATGACTTCCTTTCCTGTAATGTCAACTTAGCATCACTCTTATCTTACCAGAACACTTCATCTGTGGTAACATACATATCACTTCACACACACATGGATATAAGAGTTTGTACATCACAACAAACTACTCCTTCTACTTTTACTGTTGTGTGATGCTCAGCATCGAGTGTTCAGGTACTGATATTTAAGTAATGGTAAGTGACACTTAAAGTCCTGTCTAACACCAATGAAAATTTGCCTTTGGAACATTCATACTCTGGCTTTCTACTAGTGTGCTATTGCTATTATAACTGTAGCAGCTTCCATGTTTAAATGTACTCATGATGTGATGTTCAAATTGACAATATGGTTTGTTGAGACTTTTGGTAAATTTATTACTGGTGTCTGTTTCACAATGCACTTTTGTCAGTCTTACATAAAGTTGTCACATGCCCTTCAAATTGCATTTTTATGGCAGCTTTTTTATAGCTTGCTCTATGGCATTAGTGATTGCAGTATAAGTCACGATAATGTCAGTTAACGTTTAGGTGTGTTCATATCCAGTGAGCTGTAAACCATGTCTGTGTTTAAAAAAACAATTGGTAACATGCAGGAATGGCTTACAAAACAGATGCGATGTATGAAATTTTACTTGATTGTAACACTTTCACAGGTGGAGGATTATGATCCCTTTTATGGAAAGTTATATGCATTTACATACACTGATCATGTTCTCCCTACAAATGTGTACTTTCCAACAACTAACCCATGTCAGGAAAATGTGAGCTCAGGAGTCTGATGTTTAAATCCAGTGATGTGCATGTGGTATCAGTGTGTAAAAAAAGCAACTGATGACTTGCAGAGATAGCTTACTCAACAGAGGTAATGTGTGAAATTGTACTTGGTTGCAATAGTTTCACAGGAGGAAGAGGACTTTGATATCCCATGTCTTGTATTCCCTTTTAAGGAAGGTCATATGCATTCACACACACTCATCATGCTATCCCTTCAAATGTGTGCTTTATGACAACTGCTGTATGACTTTTTCTGTGGCACCAGTAGCTAGTGTACAAGTCAAGAAAATGTGAGTTTTGTAGGCATGTATTCAAATCTATAGTGATGTACATTGTATCAGTGTGTAAACAGTGATTAATGGCACACAGTCATGACTTCCTAACTAGATATGCTGTGAGACATAGTAGTATTTGATGGGTGTTTTGTGATCCTATAAATGCTGTGCCTAATTTCACAATGTCACAATGTACCTTTTGTATCTTCTGTATTTTCTGTTGCATGATGGGACCAAGCAGCATCACTACTACAGGCTGGTAAATAGTAAATATAATTTATCATACTATTTCAAAAACTGCTGAGAATTTGCCATCAGCTGCATAGATATGTTAACCAATGTTCTATGGTACGTAGTCGTAATGTGCAAAAAGTGATATAGGCATGAGTAAATATATATTATGTCAGCTGTAACAGTTTCAGTGTATCTCTGATGTGATGTTCAAACTGTCTTAAGGTATGTTGAGGCTTGTGATTCACAAATTACTGTTGTCTAACAATGCTTTTTAGTCTTTCAAATGTCACACTCCGCTCAAATGATTCTTTTCTGATAGCTGCTCTACAACTAGTTCTGTGATATCAGCAGCTAATACACTGATCATGACAATGCAGCTTATCAAGGCAAAGGTTTGAGTCCAGCTTGGTATACATTGCAACAGTATATGCAACAATCTCTGATCGGCAATACTGACTTACTACACAGATGTGTTGTAGCAAAGTCTACTTAAATTGGACACTTTTATGGGGAAAGGGATTTGATCCTCTAAGTGTTGCACTCACTTTTAACCATGGTCATATTCACACACACACATGCACACTCTGTTGTTGACAGTCCTCCAAATTACTGCTTACTGACAAGTGTTGCGTAACTTGTTCTGTGACATCATTAACTACTGCACAACTCAAGGGACTGTGAGTTACACAGACAGGGCTCAAATCTATCATAATATAACATGTGGAATACTGGCAACTGTTATTGTTATATGGTAATAATGCTGTCTAAGCATAACATGTGATAACATGGGAAGTTCTTCTGACATTTTCCATGCCTCACTCAAATCATGAATTGCTTCATACAGTGGGTGGTAGCCTTCACTCACCATCTGTGTTATGTCATTTGTATCTGTTCTTTTTATATTCTACAGCATTATTTGTAACTTTGCATGTCTCTGTATTCACACCTTTTCAAGCACCTTCTGTTGTGGTGTATTATAGGCATGTTCATGAATTTGTATTAGCAATATGAATGGCAATGTGGTGGAAACCAGGTATGTACATTTTGTTTTCCTAATACCCCCTGAGGTATATTTTGCAGCCACCTCTTTCCTGAGTACTCACTTAATCCGCATTGCTAATATCCCATTATGGTGAGTCTATCATTGAACAAAGTCAGACATTCAGACCCAGGTGTGTACATTTTGTTTGCCTGATATCATCTGTACTCTAACCTATTAATGCATTACTCCAGTCATCATTGACACAAATCTTTCTGCAGCATGCCCTAAAACTACAGTTTGGAGCTAGTCTGTGACATCAGCAAGGGTTCAATGTCATTCCTAAATTTATCTATATGTTTATGCCAATGTGTTATTAATGACTATTTACAAGATCCGTGTAGTTCTGCATAGATGTATGATGTGTTGTGGGGGATTTGCAACATGACCGCTTCACTGGCTATCTTTGTTAAGATGTTTCTATACTACATTGCAGTGTGGGAGTTCTGGGTTTGCTTACTTTTAGGTCTGTTTCTTGCTCTTTTTATTGAAAACTGCCTGCTCTTGTGAAACATTTCACAAGTATGTGTTTTCATGACACCTTACACTATGGCATCTGAAGTATCTCATTTTAAAATTTCAATGTATCCACTGGCATTGGGACTGCAGTGCAACACTGACCCACCTCAGGACAAACATCTTTCATTTTTAATCTCACTTTATGGTATGGTTTGGGTGCATGGCTAACACTTCCCATTGTTGTTAGGTATGTATCTGTTGTTTCATCATGTACATAGGTTTATTTTCATATTTCATTTCTGCTGTGTACATACATAAGTCTCATCTGTTCAGAGTTTCATAGCTTACCCACATGTTTACTTCAAAGTTATATGGTTTGTTCATGATAATATTTGTGGTTTTCTGGAAAATCCTTTTGGAGTGCAGTCTTTAAAATAATCACAGACATTTGTGTTTCAAAATTCATACCATTCAGAAGCAAAAACTGTTATTGTAGCCAAATTCATCATGTATAAGAGCACTATTTATAAGTTGTCCCTAATTTTGTGCCTTTATCCACACATTATTTGTGTGTTTGGCCAGAACACTTGTGTTGAGAGTTTCTGAGTTGTGATAATTCAATCTGTCTTAAATGGCCATATTGTCCTACATATTTTTATGTGGAACTATTTCATGACTGTTTTGTTATGCAAATCACCTTGCAACTACTGTTGACCCTCTCCATGATTTCTGTTAATGAACTCCATTCCAGCCTCCAATGTCCATTTTATGCTTAGCTTTCTCTTGCTCATCATTTCTTGTTTTGTCTGGTGATGTTGCTCACCTCCCTACTATAGACCTGTGCACATGCACACTTGCTTTGGATGTTTAAATCATGTACACAGGTATGGCTGTGGAGTTGATCAGATCCTTACTATGGACCTGTGCACATACACGCTTGCTTTGGATGTTTATATCTTGTACACAGGTATGGATTTAGAGCTAATCACATCCTTACCATGGACCTGTGCACATGCACACTTGCTTTAGATATTTACATCATGTACACAGGTATGGATTTAGAGCTGATCACATCCTTACCATGGACCTGTGCACATGCACACTTCCTTTGGATGTTTACATCATGTTCACAGATATGGCTGTGAAGTAGCTTAACTTATTGTGAGCAAAAGCCTGTGCTGTGGGCTTGAGGAAAGGCTCCTTGTCATGCTATGTGCTTTGGCTGTATGCATATCTGATTAGCAGTGCTCCTCCTCATACAAATATGGTAAATCATGCTAGCTTGCCTGCAATGTTAATGAATCCCTGGTATATTCCATCCCTAAATATATGTTACATTCCTTCTACTACTGTGCACTCACACAACATAACACTTATATAAACACTGGGTGGAATTCAATAAAGCCTACATGGAATGATTCTCCATATAGGCATAATGGCCCCAATATGGGACA
Organism: Protopterus annectens; assembly: GCF_019279795.1. NCBI lineage: Eukaryota > Metazoa > Chordata > Ceratodontiformes > Protopteridae > Protopterus > Protopterus annectens. Next base: position 1,959,661,476 of record NC_056735.1, read on the forward strand.
TGGCTGACTGACCAATCCATGAAACAGTGCTGAGGGGCGAGCACGAGCGTGCAGACAAGGAGGTGTCCGCGGAATTCAAATAACCTCATAAGCTGATGAAAACCATGCAAATGATGTTGATTTGCATTGCAATAAGCAGAAAGGCACCCGTGTAGGTGCCATGTTGGTGGAAGAAATGTAAGCAGATACAAACTGTGTACCAGACTGCAAAATTCACACAGGGGCTGTAAAAGGCTAGGAAAAAGGGGGGATATGGTTCCGTAAGCATGCAAATGGCCAAAACTATGGGCAGCGAGTTCTGAAAGCAATGCAAATCAGTAAAATATTATAATGTTTTAATACATATATTACATTTGTGCAGTGCTGCACAATGTACAAACATGCCTTTATGGAAAAAAAAAATAAATAAAAAGTGTGAAAAGTAAAAAGTACACATTTGCCAGTATATTGCATTATAGTGCCTAGCATGCAGAGTACTACAATGGCGGGTGTCAGTGGTTGCTATGGAAGCAGGCGCTGGTGTAGTGAAGTATCCAGAGTATACTCAATTAGCTGTATGTAAATGATCTGGGGTTATTGAATAGCAAAAAGGGCTTCAGTGTCTGCAGATACAATCCAAGGTAGGGCTAGAACCATGTATGTAGTGGTAGAACAGTTAGCTGACATCAAAAGGGGGTTTGTTAAAGTGGATTGGAGCTTAACGGCACCTGTCTGTGCTCAGCTAGTCACAGCTAAGCAAGGGAGTGTGTCTGATACTGCTGAGCATGTTTTAGCTAGTTTAAGAAAAGCTGAGCATGGCCATTGTTGTGGGAGTGTCAAAACTGCTGAGCACTGTTTACACTAGCACCGCGGGTTTGTGCGCTGTGCCCCAGTGCTTATCAGTGAAAGAATTTGGAAAAAAAGAAAAATAGCCTGGGAAAGCCAATCAGAAATGACTGATAAGCCCTGTTCAACAGACACTGGCCCATTCAAACCCCTAATAATATACCTAGCAGGTGGAATGCAGCATAATGAGACAATCACACAGGCTGCAACTGCAGCACACTACTATAAAGTATGCATGCAACTTACAATCTGATTTTCCCACATATTCTGCACCATTGGAGTACACACTTGGGAATTTTAACTGACAAAATGCTAGGGGCTCCTGCTGTTCTGTTGCATCTGTATGTACTTGAGGCTGAGGTCAGTAAAGATGATGATGCTGACAATAGGCCCAGACTGAGAAGGAGAAGAATGTTCAGGCCCAGGGTTACCTTCCAGGAGCTACATGAGCTGGCAATTGTAGAGCACAACAGGGTGGACAGGGACATACTACAAGAACTCACCAAGCTCTGCCACCCTCATCTCAAACCCAGAGCCAACAGAGGGGAAACTCATCCAATTGGAAACAAAGGTATGTGCAGCCCTTACAGTATTAGCTACAGGTACTTTTCAAAGGCCAACTGGGGATATAAAGTGGATCTCACAGGTATCTGCATCCAGGGTACTCCACCAGTTCCTGGATGCCATGCACACACATTCCAGTGAGCACATTTATTTACCCTGCACTCCTGAGGAGGAGCTCAGCAATATTCATCTCTTCCACCATGTAGCACACTACTCTTGAGGTACTCGGTGCCATAGACTGCACTCATGCACACATCAAAGCACCACCCAGTGAAGATGGTAGGGTCTACATCAGCCATAAAGGGTATCACTCCATCAACTGCCAGGTTGTGTGCAATGCCCAGGGCATCATCATGAATGTGTATGCTGGCAGCTATCATGACTCCCACATCTGACATGTCTTACAGCTGTACCAGACGTTTGCCAGGGGAGACATCCCATATGGCCATCTACTAGGGGATGCTGGCTATGCACTGGAACCGTGGATGATGACACCCATCAGAAATGCACACACACCTACTGAAGAACACCATAATGAGGCATACGCACAAATATGAGGCACACACTGCCTTGATATATCTGGTGGAGCCCTGCAGTATTCTCTAACCACATGTGCACACATGATCACAGTATGTGCCATGCTACACAATATAATCCTGTGGAAACAGCAGCGGCAAGAACATCACAGAGAAGGAACACACAGCTCACCACTAGTGCAAAGGTCCCCACAACCACAATGGGACTCAGAGGAGGAACCCCCTGAACTTATCTCTGTAGGCAGACATAGGTATGTCCAGTATGCCCTGGCCTTGGCAAAGAGGCAACTCATAGCACATGTACTGACAACCTAGGGTCCTAGAGACTGATACCTCACTCCAATCCACATACATAATAAAAAGAATGCCTGCCACACCACACGACCTGTACCTTACCATGTATTGACTGCGTACGACATGCATCAGACAGAGATAGGCCTGAGGCACTATTATCTCAACTGCTGATAGCACAAAGTAAGTCACTCTTCTTTATAACAAATGAATGGGGTAGAAAATTGTGTTAGCATATGTATGGATCTGCTGCATGTATGCAAGGGAATAGAGTGGGCTACTGGGATAGCCACAGACAACTGACAGCTGTGTGGGACAAGAGGAACTCTCCATCCAATACTCACCGACCCATAATATGCAGTAATTCAAGGAAAAAACTATCTTGCACTTGTTGAAGGCTTACCAGTGGAAAAATGAAGCAAACAAAGAAGAAGACCTCTGGTATTCCACCACAGCAAAAATCCATGATGATAGAGTCCTGTGTCAAACAGCAAACAAATTTAATGAAAAAAGTAAAAACAGCATTAAAATTCCATAGTGATAAAACAAAAAGCGCTTTTAGCTATTTAGCCTTCTTCAGATCGTTATCTTTTTCTTGCAATATTTATACTAAAAACTAACCAATAAGGTTTGAAATCAATTGACTTCTAAACCAATCATGTCAATTCATTCTTATTCATTATTAGAATATCCAATAATCTTTCTTTGCACTACTAAGTAGCCAATATGTCCGTAATCCAACTGAACTACGTGAAATATCTTAGATAATTAATATGAGAGCAAATCGTCCCCCTGGACTAAACACTATAGTTCCATTGAAACCCATATTAAAAACTAGAAGGAATACTATTACAACTCAGAATCACTAGACTTATAATTTATTCATGTTTATTTAGATCAAACCAACATTTTTATTCATTTTTTCCTTTTAGCTGACATTATGACATAATAACAATAAATATATTTTAGTTTTGTTAGGTTCATCAAATACAAAATAACAAGCATATTAATAAGTTTAATATGTATAATAATATTCAGCTACTAAATAGATATTTATTAATTTTGATATGGAAAGTACTTTAGATCTGAATATAGCTTTTCACTAAGGATGTGCGCATGTTTTCGCTTCCTAACAGTGATAGTTTTACAACAGGTATATTTGGACATTGTTTTATATCAAGGCAGTGAATAGGGACGTTATTCCATATATTTATTTATTTAGTGAGCAATGGACTCTCTATTTAATATGTAGTAAAAGGATATAAAATTGTAATGTGCAGTTATGCATTTTTGTGCTGACGGAAGCAGGGTTGACATAGTGACCATGCTTTTGGCTGTGTCAGTAATATTTTAATAGTTTGGTAGTTATAGATAAGAATTGTTTCGTATACCTGAAGAAGTAGATAACTGCAAAAGATTATATATAAAAATTCCAGAAAGGCGACCTGTTAGTTGAAGTTTAATATAGTAAGTTTATATTTGATAAACAAATAAAAATTAAAATTAAAATTAATGGAAACAAATGCTTTTGAAAAAACTTTTAAAAAGCTAGTATTACACTTTGGCCACTGGATGGCAGCAAAGTGGAAACAGGGAAGCCATGCAATAATAAAAATAATGGAAACAAATGCTTTTAAAAAAATCTTTAAAAAGCTAGTAAAGCTAGTTTTACACTTTGGCCACTGGACGGCAGCAAAGTGGAAACAGGGAAGCTATGTGAAACTAAATCTATTGGAATGATACATTCAGCAGTTATAGCCAGTAAAAAAACAGGCAGAGAAGTGCATATTAGCATATAGCTGAAGTAGGATGGGCCAACATAGTATATTAGCATATTTTTGGCACCAATTTTAAATTATAGCTATTGGCTACTTAGTAGAGCAAAGAAAGATTATTGGATATTCTAATAAAGAATAAGAATGAATTGGCATGATTGGTTTAGAAGTCAATTGATTTTAAACCTTATTGGTTAGTTTTTAGTATAAATATTAAGCATTGCTACAAAAAGATAACAATCTGAATCTAAATAGGCCAAAGCGCTTATCGTTTTATCACTATGGAATTTTAATGCTGTTTTTACTTTTTTCATTAAATTTGTTTGCTGTTTGACACAGGACTCTATCGTGGTGGATTTTTGCTGTGGTGGAATACCAGAGGTCTTCTTCTTTGCATAATATGCAGTAGGTCCACAGCTAGCAAAATCCAATGCACTATGTGAGGGAAAGACATATAGTGGGGTCACAGGACAGATGCTTGACTGTCAGTGCTAGATTCCCCTACCCCAACACACCCGTGTCACCATACCCCACCCCAACTGCAGTCACAGTATGTTTGCAAGGTAATAGCAGCAGACCACACAATTCGTGGGCTGTCCCAATCAATCTGGGGATATGTACCATTTCCCTAATATGCAGGGGTCAAAGTGCTATGTTTGTCTGTGGTTGATAGTGTCAGGAAGTAAATTGCACTGTCTGGTGGTTGTTGTTTCTTAGTGAGTAAGTACATTACTATGGTTATAGACTGGCTGCATCTCCTGTTTTGCATGCGAGCTACACCAATGGTAGGAGTTCTACAGACTGTCCAAATGTCAGTTTGTGTTACTGCAAGAAAGCTGGACAAAGACAGATACAATGGAGGGAGACTGGGCCACAGAAAAGGACAGTACACTGCCCTGAGTAACCTAGATGGTGGCAAGTAGAACAGCAGGTTGTAACAAGTCAGTGTAGCACCAGAATATAAAGGCTGTCACGTAACTGTGTCAGTACTTACAACAAGTCAGTGGGCAGCATCCATACCTCACAAATGTACAGAGTTTAACAGAATGTCCACATTTATGGCTTATATATCAGTTCTCAAACAACCATATGCTCCGCAAGGATGGCATGCAGAGTCAAGCCAACAATGTAAACCACGAACGACCAGCAAAGAATGATAGTGAACACGCAGTAATGAAGAAATAATGATTATTTATTTATAATTCCTTCAAATCCAGACCGGTTTCGGCTATTCAGCCTTTATCAATGAATACAATAAAGTTTTTTTGAATGAAATGAAGCAGCCTGCATTTATACTAGTCTCTGATTACCTGGAAGCAATATTACAGCACCACCCAGTGGCTGGAGTAACAAAGTGCATGTTCCATTCTTGATTAAAGCATATGACCAGTGACATAAAAATGCCAGAGGTGTAGATATTAAGTCATATTTTTAAAGATAAAAATCAAAGCTCTGGAAGTAAGCCATTATATGACATCCATATTACAAGGTAATAGACCAATACCATAGTCACTATTTGTGAATGCATATCATAGTGTAAAAAAGCAGAAAATATATACCACTATTATATATATATATTTTGAAGGGCGATAACCACAAGTTCAAAAGAACTGAATAATAATGAACCAAGTACTGATCATATAATATATTGCAAAATAAGGCAAAAAGAGTATAGTGGCCTCATTCTCAGCTATATTATAGATTATAATAAATTGAAATAATATGCTTGTAGATAATACAAGTTCAACATTGTAATTGTACAATACTCAATGTTTAACACCAACATACCAGATACGAATACCAAACCATACATATACATATTCGTATCCTGATCAATTTTTTATCATGCTATATAGAGTATAATATGAGCGTTGGTAGGCCTAACCACCATTGAATGATTCCTACTAATTCTTGATCTATATGAATGTTTGTTGTTGTAACCATGATTATGAAATCCTCCAGTGTTCAGTGAAACTCACAGATGGTCATTCAGACCTGGGGGGAATAAACATCCAAGGTTGGTTATCCAATATTGTTCCTTGTGGTTTAAAATGGTGTGCCAACCCTGTTGGTTGCTCCTATCTCCCTGAATTTTGTCAATGATCATGAACATAAACTGGGCATTGGGATGTTGTATCGTGTGTCTGTATAAAGCATTTGTCTCTTTTTTGTTCCTCATGTCACTACGATGTTCTGTCATCCTTATTCTAGGAGACCTAGAGGTTTGACCAACATAAAAAGCTTTACATTGGCAGGTAGCTAAGTAAATAACCCATGTACTGCTGCAATTACCAAACACCCTGGTTTTAAATACCCGATTGGTGTTGGCACTGGTGAATTCTTTTAGTGTACTAACTTGTAAACAGGAGCAGCAGTGACCACATGGAAAAGTACCAATTAGTTTATCACCACTGATAGTGGTCTGATGATATATCGCACCTCCCATTCTCTATTTTTGTAATGTGAAAATAGCCCTCCGAAATTCTTGCCTCTTCTGTATGACATTTGACATTGAGGGCCTAGTAATAGAGACAAAAAAGATTTTGCTTTAAATAATGTCTTCTCATGGCCCAAAGAAAATAACTTTAGACATCAAACTGTTTCTGACAAGGCAAGGAATGTGCATACTACACCTTTAAATTCAGATTCCACCTATGCTGCAGTTACACAAGGCACTCCCTGTTCTCTGACAACTGAAACAGCTTGTATGCAAGAGGAGAAGAACACCAGTTTAACTATCCCTGTTTCTGAGTCCTCTGACCAACAAAACAGTAATTTAAAAGATAAAAACAGTAAATTAGGAGCTATTCCAAAGAAAACATATGCAGTTTTACCATCTACAAGTCATACTTCATCGACTCTAAGTAAGGAAGGAACTTCAAACATACAAGTGACTGAAAACACAGAAAGTATTTTTTTAGATGCCAGCAAACAAGGCGACTTCACTTTGAGAGTACCACTACCTTACAAGAATCGAATGAAACAATATGTACACAAAGGACAGTCACTGCAACTGGGTTCACTGGAAGGAGCAGTACATTCTCGAAGAGGAGACGGACTTAACTACAGGTTTGATTTTGAACCTTTCCTCTATTATTTTAACACGGAACAGTTGAATGTTTTAAATAAGGGCCTTTCATTTATACCTGCTAGAAAGGCTAATCTTACAGAAATGATTAAAGACCTTAAATTATTAGGCAGGAATTTGTCTCTAAAAGTTTTGTTCCCAAACAATGTTACAAATAATATGAGTGTGTTTAAACAGCCTAGCACTTTCATTCCTTATACTCCCCCGAGTATACAAAGATTCCTTGATATATGTGAAACATCTTTTAGGCAGATATATGATGATAATTTGAGTGACTATTACTATGGAAATCTAAATACAAGTGAATATAGAGCACTGAATGAACTAAAGAACTTGAATTCTGTCGTTATTAAACAGGCAGATAAAGGTGGAGGTATTGTTATTTTAGATAAGCAATTGTATGTACAACAAATGTATAAGTTACTGCTTAATAATGATACATACAGAGGAATCTCAAAAGTTACAGTGAATGCCATCATTGATAAAGTGTCTTTTCTGATTTTTGACTTATTAATTACTGATTTAATAGATGAACCACTGTTTAAATACTTTAATGTCTTGAATCCAACTATTCCTATGATTTATGGCTTACCAAAGGTTCATAAAGACAGAAATCTGCCACCAATGCGTCCCATAGTCTCAGGCACTGGTTGGTGTACAGAACCACTGTCTATTTATGTTGAAAGTACACTGCATGTGCTCTTGGACAAATGTGAAAATATTTTAAGAGACACCAAAATGTTTCTTGAGAAATTACATACTAGAATTGAAAGTTTATCAGATATTAATGACTTTGCTCTTGTTACTATGGATATAGAGTCATTGTTTACAAGTATCCCAAATACATGGGGCATTAATATGATTAGAAATTTTCTTACAAGAAATAATTGCTTCACCAATGAAAAAGTACAACTTATATGCAGTTTGTTAGAGATTATTCTGGAAAATAATGTTGTATATTTTGAAGAACAATTATTTCTGCAACAGATCGGCGTTGCCATGGGCACATCATGTGCAAATAGTTATGCTAATCTATCTCTTACATTCTGGGAACAAACACATGTCTTTTCTGATAAGAATCCATTTATTAGTCAGCTTTTATGGTATACACGTTTTGTGGATGATGTTTTTTTATTATGGAAAGGCAATATATCTGAGCTTATATTATTTATTAACTATTTGCATACAACTACTGATTTTCTGAGATTCACATACAAATTTTCTACATCTGAGATTGATTTCTTAGATGTACATATAATCAAATCAGAGTTGACAGGTTTTACCAGCAAAATTTTTCACAAACCCACGAAGAAAAATACATACCTTCACAAAACCAGTATGCATCTTAAACACATTCCAAGAAATGTGCTCAAGGGGCAGGTATACAGAACATTAAGATTACACAACAATGATAATGATGCAGTACTAGCTTTGAATAAATTGAAAACTGATTTTTTAAGAAGAGGATATCATATGGATGAAATAGATAGAACTATTTCTGATGCTTGGACACTCAGGGACTCTAAATGTAAAGCGTATTTTCAATCTTCTAATTCTATTACGTCAGATAGCAGTAATTTGAGAAATAATACACAAAATAATAGCATTAGAGCGGTTTTTCAGTATGCTAGTAATGTTAATCAGTATACTAATATTATTAAACAACATTGGCACATTTTACATGAGATTCCTTGTTTACATTCTTTCATTGGTAATGCACCTAGTTTCAGTTTCAGAAATAATCTAACATTAAAACAACAATTGTGTAATAAAGACGCCAAAAACTACCTATAATTCCAGGCCTTAAAGGTACTTTTCCTTGTAGGTCTTGTACTGCTTGTACACATATTCATAGTACTACACCATATATTCATCCTGTTAGATATTTTACACTATACTCTCATTCATATGCAGACTGTAAAACCACAGATGTTATTTATTTTTGTTTCTGCCAAATATGTCATGCCTTCTATATAGGAAAAACAAATAGAAACTTAAAGGATAGAATAGTGGAACACATAAGAGACATCAGAAATAACAAAACTACTAGTGCGCTTGCTCAACATGTTTTAAACACTGACCCTTCACACTCTTTCAAGTTCTTTGTTTTACAACATATACATAGAAATGTGAGGGGAGGAGATATAGAAAATTTCACAGAGAGCCGAGAACAAAGATGGATTATCAAGCTCAATGCTGATAGATATCCAGGCTTAAATGGTTGTACATCACTGGTTCCATTTCTTAAAGCTAGACGCCTTCAACACAATTAATTTTTTGCATAAAATAAAATAAAAAAAAAATATATATATATATATATATATTTCTTTTATTATATATTTTGTATTATGCATTTTTTTATATATTTTTCTGAGATTATTTAATTGTTTTAAAATAGATATGCATAAATATGAATATACTATGCACTTTTATTTATATGCATTTTTTTATATATATGCATTTTTAATGAGATTATTTAACTGTTTTAAATTAGATATCATAAATATGAACATACTTTACATTTTTGTATATATATTTTATATTCATATGCGTATTTTACAATATTCTTGTCATATATGCCTTTAAATTTTCAAAAGTTGTATGATGTCACTAATTGGAAAAAAATTTTTTGACTGAGAGTGATATAAAACAAGCAGTTGAACAGTTAATTCTTTGTCTGATGAAGCAATGAAGGTTGCGAAAGCGCTCACCTCTCCTTTTTACTTTGTTTAAATAAAGACGTTATTGTGTGGTACCCGGTATAGTGTTTTCTCTCATATGCAATTAAGTATATCCCTGACAATAGGTTGGTTCCTGCCATATGTGGTGACAAATCTCAAGATAGAATCCTGATGAGCATGCTCTGATTTTTTGTATTGTAACAATGTTCTCCTGTCTATGGTTTTGCTCCATGAACTAGCTTGATATATATCTATGTCTCTATATCCTCTGTCCTGAACTCTATGGTATAAATCAAGTCTGGCATGTTCAAATTCATCATGAGATGAACAAATGCGTCTGATACGCATAAATTGAGACTTAGGGATGTAGCGGATGGTGTGGTTCGGGTGCATACTGGAGGCGTGTAACAAGGTATTGTATTGAGGGTATTTTCTAAATGTTTTGGTACTTAGAGTATCATCTGCATTACGGTAAACAGTAACATCCAAAAAATCTATGGTACTTCTGTTACATGTAACCGTAAACTCAATACCCCAAATGTTATCATTCAGGTACTCCATAAATTCCTTTAGATATGCTTCATCCGTCTTCCACACCATCCAGCAATCATCCAAATATTATCGCCAGATATCGATTTCCACCATGTAAATATTGTGTGATTTGTCATATATCATACAATCTTCAAAATAGGCCATGAATAAGTCAGCATAAATGGGTGCAAAGGAAGCTCCCATTGCTGTCCCTTGTAGCTGCCAAAAGCATTCTCCATGGAAATAAAAGACATTTTTGTTTAATACATGTTCCGCCATGCAGACAAGTAAGGTGTTGAAGCCCGGAGGATATAAGTTTGTTCTCTCAAGCCAGTATTGCAGGGATTGTAATCCCGCCCAGTGTGGAAGACGGATGAAGCATATCTAAAGGAATTTATGGAGTACCTGAATGGTAACATTTGGGGTATTGAGTTTACGGTTACATGTAACAGGAGTACCATAGATTTTTTGGATGTTACTGTTTACCGTAATGCAGATGATACTCTAAGTACCAAAACATTTAGAAAATACCCTCAATACAATACCTTGTTACACGCCTCCAGTATGCACCCGAACCACACCATCCGCAACATCCCTAAGTCTCAATTTATGTGTATCAGATGCATTTGTTCATCTCATGATGAATTTGAACATGCCAGACTTGATTTATACCATAGATTTCAGGACAGAGGATATAGAGACATAGATATATATCAAGCTAGTTCATGGAGCAAAACCATAGACAGGAGAACATTGTTACAATACAAAAATCAGAGCATGCTCATCAGGATTCTATCTTGAGATTTGTCACCACATATGGCAGGAACCAACCTATTGTCAGGGATATACTTAATTGCAACTGGAAAATTCTTTTGGCTAATGACACTTTAAGGTCAATACTAGGCCCTCAATGTCAAATGTCATACAGAAGAGGCAAGAATTTGGGAGGGCTATTTTCACATTACAAAAACAGAGAAGGGGGAGGTGCGATATATCATCAGACCACTATCAGTGGTGATAAACTAATTGATACTTTTCCATGTGGTCACTGCTGCTCCTGTTTACAAGTTAATACACTAAAAGATTTCACCAGTGCAAACACCAATCGGGTATTTAAAACCAGGGTGTTTGGTAATTGCAGCAGTACATGGGTTATTTACTTAGCTACCTGCCAATGTAAAGCTTTTTATGTTGGTCAAACCTCTAGGTCTCTTAGAATAAGGATGACAGAACATCGTAGTGACATGAGGAACAAAAAAGAGACAAATGCTTTATACAGACACACGATACAACATCCCAATGCCCAGTTTATGTTCATGATCATTGACAAAATTCAGGGAGATAGGAACAACCAACAGGGTTGGCACACCATTTTAAACCACAAGGAACAATATTGGATAACCAACCTTGGATGTTTATTCCCCCCAGGTCTGAATGACCATCTGTGAGTTTCACTGAACACTGGAGGATTTCATAATCATGGTTACAACAACAGGCATTCAAATAGATCAAGAATTAGTAGGAATCATTCAATGGTGGTTAGGCCTACCAACGCTCATATTATACTCTATATAGCATGATAAAAAATTGATCAGGATACGAATATGTATATGTATGGTTTGGTATTCGTATCTGGTATGTTGGCGTTAAACATTGAGTATTGTACAATTACAATGTTGAACTTGTATTATCTACAAGCATATTATTTCAATTTATTATAATCTATAATATAGCTGAGAATGAGGCCACTATACTCTTTTTGCCTTATTTTGCAATATATTATATGATCAGTACTTGGTTCATTATTATTCAGTTCTTTTGAACTTGTGGTTATCACCCTTCAAAATATATATATATACTAGTGGTATATATTTTCTGCTTTTTTACACTATGATATGCATTCACAAATAGTGACTATGGTATTGGTCTATTACCTTGTAATATGGATGTCATATAATGGCTTACTTCCAGAGCTTTGATTTTTATCTTTAAAAATATGACTTGATATCTACACCTCTGGCATTTTTATGTCACTGGTCATATGCTTTAATCAAGAATGGAACATGCACTTTGTTACTCCAGCCACTGGGTGGTGCTGTAATATTGCTTCCAGGTAATCAGAGACTAGTATAAATGCAGGCTGCTTCATTTCATTCAAAAAAACTTTATTGTATTCATTGATAAAGGCTGAATAGCCGAAACCGGTCTGGATTTGAAGGAATTATAAATAAATAATCATTATTTCTTCATTACTGCATGTTCACTATCATTCTTTGCTGGTCGTTGGTGGTTTTCATATATCAGTTCTGTTTGTCATAACATTCACAGTTTTCTGGCAAACTATTGGCAAATTACTAAAGGTAGCTGTGAGAAACTAATAACAGACAGTTGAGATGGCAGACTTCTTACCCATTGGAAAATGCATGCTAATACAAAACCATTCCACCAGCTGTCTGGGTTTGTAAAAGCAATATTAAAATCCTGTCCCTATATTTAGGTGTATGTCCCACTGTTATATATGGCTCTGTCCACATTAATGACTGTAAGAGTTTGAGAGGCATGGGCAACATGTAGCCTTATAATAGTACAACACAAACTGTCTGAGGACTGGAGCAGACATGTGGCCACTATGCTGGACAACCTGCAAAACAGGTGCAGTCAGAGGTGTGAAGTCCATAACCCTATGTGCAGTGTTACATCTCTTACCCCAGTCACAGCATACCTATAACTACATAGAGCAGCAACTGTGGACAAAGCTAGGAACTGTAGCAGGGCAGGACAAAGGCCCACATATAAGGGGAAGGAGGAAATACTGGCCAGACTAACTTAGAAAGTGCAGAATACAACAGTTCATGTAGTAGCATAGGTTTCCAGTAATGTATGGAGTCGATAACCCAAATGTCTGTCAGCATTTCCTCACATCAATCTATAATGATCTGCCACTGAAATACCAAGAAATGACAGTGCTATGCAAAATGTGTTAGACATATTATGCAAAACTCTGTTCAGTCCAATGCACACTGTACATTCCCTAGATATGGGTCAGATATTAGAGACAGCACACAGCCAGGAAATTCCTCTGGCAGTATATCAGAGAGGTGCTGGACTGTTCCACCAGGTCTTGCAGACAATTGGCTGTAACACAAAAAATCCTGGACTGGAGTACAGGTAGCTCTGGTCTAGAGTCCCATTGTAATTAATGATGGTCATACTGGACATACTCCTACACTTAGTTAATTTCAGCCCATGTCTGAACCCACATCTGACTATAGAACTGTGATGTCCATATATCTTTGTGCATACAGAGAGCTATGTATACCTCAACTGTCTCTCCCTATTCCCATCAGACATGATTACCCTTATCTATCTCTATGTGGCACATATAAGATATAGCTGGATCTGTTGACTTTAATATAGACACACACACACACACACACACATGTATATATATATATATATATATATATATATATATATATATATATATATATATATCATATATAGAGAGGCAGACAGAGAGAGAGAGGGCCCAACCCAGAAAGGCATACTGTGATGTAGTGCTGCAGTCACTCATACACCAGTTGTAACCAGTGGGGCATGCAAATAGTATGGTGAGCTCTAGTGTATAATAGTAGGTAGGTAAGGGTTCTAATCTCACATCGGCCACTGTGTGTGTGTGTGTGTGTGTGTGTATGTGTGTGTGTGTGTGTGTGTGTGTGTGTGTGTGTGTGTGTGTGTGTGTGTGTATGTGTGTGTGTGTGTGTGTGTGTCTGTGTATATATATTCCCCATGCAGCAGAATGCACATGCCCAACCAGCCTATTTCTGCCAGCAGCTATTGATGTCATCCACCCCAACAGCAGTGGCAGACACTATATAAATGCATAAGGTACGTTGTGCATGCAATAACTATATAGCATTATAGTATACACAGCTCTATAGGTACTGGTTCTAATCCCAGCAGCAGCAAGTCAGTGAGTGCATGTAAGTATAGCCCCTTGCAACTGTGTGTATTTACCACCTCTGTCTGTGCAATGCCGATGCACTTTAAAGCTTGTGCCTACCTGTGAGCCCCCCATTGGACTACTTTTCAAGGCCTGCTGATGTCATCAACCTTAGATGCACAGTTACACACTCTCCAAACACCTAAGCTCTGTGGTCCATGCTATAAGTATGTAGCACAGTAGTGTATACACCTAAATAGGTAGGAGTTCTAATCCCAACAATGGCAACTCAGTGCATATGTATAAGTATATCCTTCTGCAGCTGTGTAGATGTCTTGGCTATGTGTTCAATGCAAATACACTTTAAGGCGTGTTCCACCCTGTTAACTCTCCCACTGGATTACTTTACAGATCCTGTTGGTGTCTTTCAATTTAGATGCACTGTTAGACACTCTCTAGACACATGAATTCAGTGGCGCATGTGATAAGTATGTAGCACTATAGTACATACAACTAGATTGGTAGGGGTTCTAAACTCATAACCAGCATCTCTGTGAGTGTGTGTGTGGGGGGGCATATCTCCTGTAACAGATTTGGCTGCCTTGTGTGTGCGATAGTTATACCATTCTGAGGGCCTGTTCCACCCTGTTAATCCCCCCATTGGATTACTTTACAGGGCCTGCAGGTGCCATTCACCTTAGATGCACCATTACACACTTACATGCATCATTAGACACCATCCAGACACATAAGCTCTGAGGCGCATGCAATAAGTACACAGCACTTTAGTACATACAACTAGATAGGTAGGGGTCCTAATCTCAAAACTGGCAACTGTGTGTGTGTGTGTGTGTGTGTGTGTGTGTGTGTGTGTGTGTGTGTGTGTCTGTGTGTGTGTGTGTGTGTGAAGCATACCCCATGTAGTAGTTTGTGTGTGCAACAGTTATACTATTTTAAGTGCCTGTTAACTCCCCCCATTGGCAACCTATTTAGCCCTACAGATGTCATCCACCTAAGAAGCACAGTTAGACACCATCTAACTACAATTGCATTGTGGTGCATGCAAAAAGTACCTCATTCTATAGTGTAAATAAATAGATAGGTAGGGGCTCTATTCTCAAAACTGGCAACTCTGTGAGTGTATGTATGTTTTGCATCAATGTTGCTGTCTGATGTGTGTGTGTGTGTGTGTGTGTGTGTGTGTGTGTGTGTGTGTGTGTGTGTGTGTGTGTGTGTGTGTGTGTGTGTGTGCAACAGTTATACTATTTTAAGGGCCTGTCCCACCCTATTTATCCCCCCATTGGCAACCTATTCAGGCCCTACTGATGTCAACCACCTTAGAAGGACACGTAGACACCATCGAACTACAATAGCTCCATGGTGCATGTGATATGTCTGCACTATTATAGTGTATCTAACTAGATAGGTAGGGGTTCTAATCCCAAAACAGGAAACTTTATGAGTGTGTGTGTGTGTGTGTGTGTGTGTGTGTGTGTGTGTGTGTGTGTGTGTGTGTGTGTGTATGCATATCCCCTTACAGCAGTGTAGCTGCCTCCCCTGTGTGTCTGTGCTATGGTTATACCACTTTAATGGTCTATGCAAACCTGTTAACCCCCACAGTGGCAATCTTTGCAGCACCTGCAGATATCATCCACCTGAATAGTAGTGGCAGACACTGCAAAAATATATAAGCTCTATGGCACATGTGATATGTATAGAGCACTATAGTATGTAAAACTAGGCAGATAGAAGGTCTATTCTAAACAAGGGTAGTTCATCGGTGTGTGTATATGTATGTATATATATCTCCTTGCAGCACTGTGACTGTGTTAGGGCCACCATCATACCTCTCAACCCCTTAGAGCAAGAAATCAGGATAATGCCATACATAAAAGTGGGACAAAGGCCAAATAATATGGACAATTTTTAAATATTGCTCTTACAAACAAAAGGGTGGCCACGGTGGTGCAGCTGTTACCGTTGCCACCTCACAGCAAGAAGTTCTCCGGTTTGATCTTCAGCTGGGGTGTCTTCTGTGCAGAGTTTGCATGTCCTCCCTGTGGTCGCGTGGGTTTCCTCCAGGTGCTCCGGTTTCCTCCCACATCCCAAAGACATGCCGTAGTGGGATTGGACACTCTAAATTGGCCCTAGGTGTGAGTGTGTATGCCTTCTGTGGAAGGTTGGGCACCGGGCTGGAAACTCGACATCATAAAACTCCACTGCCAATCCTGAGCGGACAGGTGATCCGCTGTGGTGACTCCTAACTGGGAAAAGCCGAAAGAAGAAGAAGAAGAAGCTCTTACAAACATAGAAAGTTGATAGCATAGCAGGCAGTGCATTAGCATGAATTTTCTGAAAGGTATGAAGTCTGAAATTAAAATATATGTCATTATTGTCTAACTTCAGTCTTTGATGATTTGCCACTAATTTGCCAGAAAACCACAATGTTATGAAAAACAGACCAAAAATATGTGGCAAACATCAGGACACTCTGCAGATATCTGTACAGGTGAGAGGTATGGCCACCACCTGTCCCACACTGCAGGTTTCAATCCATGTTTGGCCAGGTCTGACCTGTAAAAACAACTCAAACAATACAGAGTTCCCAAGAGTGTAAGACAACAAACATTTCCTAAAGTTGTCTAATAGTTGGATAAAGCAGTTATTGAACATCAGAAACACCTTAATATTATGAGAAATAGCATAAGCTATGGAAATGTGAAAAAAATAAGCTGTCATATTGCAAGACCAACAGAAGTCCTGTCCATTGCACTTGCTGTGTGTATGGTTTGTCCTGCCAGCTCTTATGATACCACAAGAAGTATCCCACATTGCACATTTGATAAGGTGGCACCCCTACTCTGTGTTGCCTATGTCTGTGCAATATGTAGACATGTGGAGGCCCTGTGAGTAGCTGCTGCCCCCAATGACCCACATGTATCTAGGCATGAATGCTAACTGCCACTGCCCACATTGGTAGGTACTGCCTAAGACTGTGGCGACTGTAAGGTGTGTGCTGTCTGTTATTGACCCACCAACTGATGTTAACACACTGCAACGGGGTCTTACATCAGGTATGGAATGGTGGCAAGGTCCTCACCTCAAGCTGAATGCAGAAAACAGTGCCATCATACCATACAGCAAGGACATGGCCCCACTATTTTCCACATCAATGGCAACCCCATAAACACACAACCTGTGTTGAGAAACCTGGGTACTCAGGTTGATAACGCTGTTGCATTCAGCCATCAAGTAGTGGCAGTGGTTAGAAAAGCCTTATACATGGTTCACCACATAGGTAAAGGGAATGCATCTAGAAAAAAGATGGACATTACCTCTGTATAGTCTTCAGTCAGTACAACAATAATTTAGTACCATGGCCCATTTGGTATGGCCTATCCAGACATCTGTAGCAACTGGAAAGGCCATAGTAATACCCACAAAGTAATCCATGGCATTCAACACCTGTTCCATGCAGACAGCCTTGAATCAGTAGTGCCCCACACAATATTTGACAGGTTGTCCACAGATGGGCTGCGGCATGCCTATATGACAATGTTGTGCCCACCCTTCAACAGCTGGTCTATATATGTGAGTCTAACTCTTCGAGCATTACCAGTATGACAGGCCTAAATCTGATATGCGACATCAACAAAACCTGCTGGAGAGACAAGTTTGTCTCTGAGAGGTTGCCCTGTCTCAGGAATGCACTTCCCAGATATGCCAAAGTACCATGCAGACTCTCATCAAGTGCATCCGTGATGAGTGGATGGGAAACCACAAATCTGTCCCAGGGGTTGCACCTCTGTCCTTCAATGACAGGGGCAATAGAGGCTCACAGATGATTCTGTCAGGGATAAAGATATTGCTAGGCTTGTAAGGGACCCAAGGCCATTACTGTAGTAACCTTCTATGATCCTAAGAACCTGTGATCCTATGGAACTCCCAGCTAACATGTATCAGGAGTAGAATGCTGTGTCAAGAGGTATGCATGCAAGATTACGTTGTCTGCCCCCATTGTCTCTCACACACTGTTCTACACATACACATCTAGGTAACCATGCACATATACAGCCGTACCTTGGCAATGTCAAATTTCTGCATTGCCACTATGCCATCCTGAGCTGCTTTATTTGCAGTAGGTCCCCACTGCATAGACACACAGACACCTGGAACAGAAACAGAATAAGGTCTGGGAGACAACAGTCAGTCAGCAATACTAACAGCAATACAGCACCATGGCACAAAGGTACATACACTGTGATATGTACACATTACAATTGCCCAGCAGACAGCACCTTACAGGGCATAACACTACTGCACAACAAAATGCCATTAAGTGTACTATATTCATCCTGTGCATCAGCCGCATATTAGCATGTCCCTGCATCGATGGTATGGATGATAAGGATGTGGCATAAGTATCATAAAATGCACAGGGTATGGTGTAGGGTTGCCAAAGGCATAGGCTGTGCCACACTGATGTCATTGTGTGTGTGTGTGTGTGTGTGTGTGTGTATGTGCTTTTGTGTGTCTGGAGGGTTACTGGTCAGCTGGGCCATGGAGAGGAGCTGCATTTGTCTGGATGTGATCTGCATGTGAAAGTAATGTGTGAGTGTGTGCATGTACACAGTTAAGCCATGTGCCAGTCCTACACAAAGGTATGTTGAACAGCTGTGTCCTGTACATGGCAGAATGTACAGTTCACTGTCTCCGGCCACAAACACGGGCACTGGTTTCAACAGGAGTGGCACTGGCACCACTAGGCCCAGGGCCAGATGCAGTACTATCTGCTGATAGTGACTGGTGTCTGCTGGGTCTGTGTCCCTCATGGGACTGATCGGGACCATGTGCCCATGGCCTGCCACATTGTGGTGTGAACAGCACCTTCCCTTCAGTAGTGCTGGTGGTACTGCCATTATGGGAGTGTGACTGTGCACAGCCATGTGGGCTCTCATCTCATGTTGCTAACCTACGTCCATGTATCCAATGCCCTACTCCCACCACATCTTCAAGTACAGACATTGCATGGTTAAGGAGTGACAATGTCTCACCCCACCATATATCCACTACATCAGTGAAATGACATAAGGCATCATCAGCGCTGTGGATGGAGTCATGCATGCCAGGCAGTGTGTCATCCATGACATTGAGCATCTGTCTGGTGTTCCCAATGTGTCTTTGCCTCCATGACAGACTGAAACATGCATCTGGTGACATGTGCAGTGACACCTCCGACAGATGCTGGATGGGCAGCAGTCTTCCTTTGAGCACCCCTGTCAATCTGATTGTGTGGGACCTCGCCAGCTGTCTAGCTATGGCTAGTGTCTACAGTCACAGATGCCATAGTCTCCACACTCTCCTGTTCAATGTCACCACCCTCTGACTGTTCAATATCTGTGGCTGCTGAGGACCGGGTATGTGTGGGCATACTGACTTGTGCAGGGATATTGGGGGAGGAAGTGAGATGTCAACAAATGGTACAGATTCAGCCCCCAACAACCCCCACCTGTGCCTCGCCATGGCCACCATCATCATCAGAGTCCAATAAGACACTGATATCAGGTTGTGAGGGGGACACACTCCAACCTCCATGGTCACCTGTGAGGGGGAAGACAACATGATTACAATAATTCCTGCACTATAATGCCTGCTGATCCACATACACACACACACACACACACACACACACACACACACACACACACACATACACATACATGTGAGGTGCCACAAATGCATTATACAGACCATACCTTATGACTGATGCCATGTACAACACACATACAGACCACAACAGACACAGACAAGACAGGCCCTTAACAACATGCAGTGCAGCTACATCCAGTTAATGTTGCTAGTACTATACAGCTGTGATATAAGTGACATGTCAGTGTATGTTCATAGGTTCATAGATTAGTACTAAGCGAACTGCCCTTGCGAGCCATTTAAGCCTAGCCAATTATCCCATGTGAGACTCAAACCCTGCACCTTGTGTTTGTAAGACAAACATCTTAACCATTAGGCCACTGATGGACATTCACCTACAACACAGTGCACCTGTTTCCATAATAGCAATGCACCCCTTTATAACAGACTGCCTACACCTTCACATAAAAATGTGCTAATATGTCACAGCTCCTGCAAATGTGCTACTGTGATTACATATGTAAAGCACTGCAGTGTGCCCCTCCACAAGTGAACATGCAAGCATTGCAATATAGCTAAGCTTAAAATTTGTGTCCACAGCAAACTGCCAATCTTTATCATGCCTAGGGTATAAATGAGCCATAATAAAACAGTTCCACACTCTCTGACTTCAGCATGATGGACTCCGCCCAAACTAGAGGTACCTATAGATTTGTGGGGGAGAGGTATTGTCAGCAGACACAAATGTGGCATTGGTACAGGATAATATGTGCATATGTCAACATGTACAGTATGAACTGTTATACTACCCACATTGCTGACATTCATAATATGTGTGCACACATGTGCATTACAACACCCCCCTACAAATGCAGATTGACCTGACGTATGTGTACAGGTATGCAGAGGATGCCACTATGAATGCTACAGAATTAACCTGATGAGAACTAGAGGCTTATCTGGATGCTCCTCAGCTGTGGAAGCTGTGCCATCCACCTCCACAACATATGGTGTGATTGAGTCTTGTGAGCTGGGGATTGAAACCAGGTTTGCCAGGAAATCCTCTGTGGCCAAGAGTGGTTGTTGTGTAGCAGGCCCCCCACCAGTACCAGCACAGTCCCTGGTCACAGCTGTGGCCCTTTGCCATGCATGATGTATCATATCAGTGGCTCAGTGTTGGACCTTCTCATAGCTCTTGTTGTGCTGGCCCACATGGTTAATTGATGCCACAAGGTCTGCCCACATTGCAGTGCATTCTTGCTGGTTATGGTGAGTCCTTGACAACAGGACCTAGTGATGGAGTCTCAGGGCATCAATTATGGGCAGTCTCTGCTTCTGAGAAAGGTGGACTCCTACAGCGGTACATCCTTCCCGAAATACATTAAGAGGGGGACATATTACAGGACCACATACATTGCTCACCATTATGTACACACACTGCACATCCACATTTGACAGCACTATTTACCACTAACTCCCACATCATACACCACCATCTATCACCACAGTATGTATGTGGCTATCAGCAACATAGTGGCAATACATCATGCATTGCCCTCCTCATCTTGATGTTTCCTGTTACTTGCAGCATGTCCTATAAGGTATTTAAATGCATTTTCCTCTTGCACCTATTACTGCTTGTTCATAGCCTGTCTACATTGTAGGCAGTGGTGTCAGCCTTCTACTGTTGTAGTAAGCACCTGGGCTGTAGGCCCACCCCTTAGGTCTCCCTGGCCTTTTTCCCTCAGATTCTGGAATATATGACTGGACAATGTCCTACAGTTTCCTCTGCCAGTACGGTTGATATGGGCAACCTGGCACAGTGTAGCTCCTGCTTCATGTACACAGATGGGCAACCATCTACAAACATTACCAAGGAACACACTGTATGAGAAATGTAATGACATTAGGAACCTACAGTCCATGCTCTCTCCCTGTCAAGCCCGCATATTTGTCCCCGAACAGGTTGTCGACACAATCAGTACACCTCACACACCACTCACACCTACACAACACACACACACACACACACACACACACACACACACACACACACACAAACACACACATGCACACATGCACACACACACACACACACACCCACAAACACACACACACACACACACACACACACACACACACACACACACACACACACACACGCAGAGGTCCTCAACATACACATCCACAAACAAAGGAAACCTCCAAGGCAAAGCCACACATGAACATCACAGCCCAACACAGCACATACCACACATAGTCCCACAGACACGATGGCATCAGCACATATCAAACATATTACACATAGCAGACTCCATTGTGAGACACACTGATGTGCTCTCACTAGGCTGCATATGTGGATGGTCACAGTTACTTGTGTGTCAGGTGACAGAATCCACCATATTGCATACGCACTGCTGTTTCTCACCTAGAGGTACTGTCATGAGTCTGTCACAGTCCATGTTGGTGTGCTTAACCTGAGATGTACCTCCCTGGACTCTATGCAGTGAGAAATGAGTGAGCACACTGATTATGTGCCCCAGGCAGGTATGCCCCTAGCCTTATGCAGCATTCCGATGTCATCCAGACTGATGCCACAATACAATCAGAAAATGTTTGACCTTAACATGTGGCTTGTTATCTTGTGATATTCCAGGGAGTTCCAGTACCTGAGAGCCTGGGATGAATTAGGAGTGTACTAGGCTAATGGCCCTGGAGCCTTTACAAGCCTAGCTCAAAGGATTCCCTGGCAATATGTCACCCAACATTATTTCCCATTGACTCTGTCCAAGTCCACTGAAATGATCCTTGTGGTGAATTTTCTATTTTCCATCCACTCATCAAGATTTCTGTTGAAGAGGGCTAGTGAGGTGCCCTGCTTGACATGTAAGGAGTGTCTATTCCAGAGCATGGGCATCTCTGGGTCAGGAACCTGTCCCTCCAGATTGTTCTGTTGGTTGTAGTAATGAGGTTGAGGTCTCTGGAGCATGTGGCATGGAGGGATTGGAATTTCACCAGATGTAGCATATCTAACAACGCTGGGTCTGACATGGCTTTGTAAGTCAAGCAGAGATCGCCTCTAAGTAGGCGATATAATACCGAGAAAAGCTGGAGTTTTTTTTTAGTCTTTCCTCATAGGGCAAATGTTTAAGGCTAAGATCCTCTTAGTGAGGTATTTTTGTGGTCTTTCTAGTTGTTGCATATGTCTAGTGAGGTACATGCCAAATGGGACATTGTACTCGATAATTGTTCTAATGAGTAAAGAGTAGAGAGAGAGACAATGACCTCTTTCTTCCTGGATGCAAAACTCTTTGAAATGAGATGTGCCACACAGAAGGATTTTCTGACCACAGTGGCAATGTGATTGTGAGAGGAGAAGTTGCTATACACTTGTGTTCCCAGATCTCTTATAACACCCTCTGTGTTCAGTGGACTACCATTGATGTGGTAGTTCATGGATCCCGTGTTCTTCTCCAAGGGAATGACGATATACTTTTTAGCATTGTGTGTAAGGCCATAGTTCAGACACCAGTCATTGGTCTCCGTGATGCCTTTCTGTAGAATGTCAACATCATTTGGGGAGCTAACAATGGCTCCCAGTTTGCAAATGTCTGCAGACTTAGTCAGCCAGAGTCCCTTGGTTTTGGCCTGGACTTCAGAAAAGTAGATGCCAAACAGGAGAAGACCCAGGCCCAATCCCTGTGGGACTCCACTCATGACTGGTCAGTAGTCTGACTTGGAGTCTACTATTTTCACAGAATGGGTTCCATCAGTAAGCCAGTTTGCAACCCACCTTGTGACATAGGGGTTGATGCCTAGTTTAGTGAGTTTATCTGTGATTCCTGAGTGAGAAATTGTATCGAAGGCCTTGGCCAGACCAAGGTAGGCTGTGTGAACAACCTTGCCTTCGTCCACAGCTCTGGTGACAGACTCGAAGAAGTCTACCAGGTTGAGCAGACATGATCTACCCTTCACAAATCCAAACTGCGTGGAGTCTATAGGCTGGAGATTCCCTATGTCCCTATTTATTAGGTCCATGATGATGCACTCCATAGCCTTACATACCAGACTCATCAGGCTAATGGGGCAGTAGTTCCCATGGTCCATAGTCTCTCCTCCTTTGTGGAGTGGGATGACTGTAGCAGTGTGCCATTTGATGGGGACAAAGCCTGAAGTGAGGCTGTGATTGAACAGGGTACACTGTTGTGGTGCCAGATTATTTTGCAATTCATGTAGAACACAGCCAGGGATATTGTCAGGTCCCATGGAAGCTGTATTCTTGGCCTTGGACAGTGTGATTTTAACCTGTGTAGCTGTACTTGGGTACCAGGCATTACTCAGGTATTATGATTGGCCCTTTAGGGGGTGAGAGGGGGCTAAAGCTGGCACTGAATCTGGCGGCCAGTATATTGGCGATGTCTGTTGGCTCAGTATATGAGTTAAAATGAAGAGCACCAAAGTTGCGAGCCCACAGTACTATTTAATGAATTATAAAAATAACAAAACAATGTTAAGCACTTTCATCAACAAGTATGACTTCTTCAGAACAAAGAATCATTCAAAATTCAAGTTTAAATACACAATACCAGTTAGTCATTGGTTCTAATCCAACCAATTCTGACAGTGAAAAATCACTTCTCATGAATATATAAATAATTAAAACGAAAGTATTTTTTTACACAGTTAAAATTGAAACATTAAACTCAAAAACCCCATTTACATTTTGTGGTCAATGGGGTTTTTGAGTTTAATGTTTCAATTTTAACTGTGTAAAAAAATACTTTAGTTTTAATTATTTATATATTCATGAGAAGTGATTTTTCACTGTCAGAATTGGTTGGATTAGAACCAATGACTAACTGGTATTGTGTATTTAAACTTGAATTTTGAATGATTCTTTGTTCTGAAGAAGTCATACTTGTTGATGAAAGCGCTTAACATTGTTTTATTATTTTTATAATTCATTAAATAGTGTTGTGGGCTCGCAACTTTGGTGCTCTTTATTTTATCTAGTTTTATTTAGAGCACTATTTGCACTACTTATTTGGACTCAGTATATGAGTTACCATTGTGTAGTAGCTCAGAGCAGATGTGAGCATTGCCTTGTACATTTTTGACATAACTATAGAAGGCCTAGTGGTTGTCTTTAGTATCTGCTGCAATTTTGTTTTTGCAGCTAGTTTTAGAGGATTTGATGAAAGATCTCAGCTTTTTGTTGAGGCTAATAAGGAAGTTTTTCCAGTCTTGGGACTTTGCCTTGTTCTGCAACAGTTTCTTCCTTCTGTTGTAGAGTTTGTTTAGGGCAAGGGACCACCAGATTGGCTTACTTTTTTTGGAGGAGAGCATCTTGGTTCTATTGAGAATGGCCCATTCCATGCATTTGTGTATGTGTCCATATAGTGCATTGGAGTATGATTCAGAAGTACTGCATTTATTTTCCATTTGCATGGGCATCATGAAGTTAGCCACTTCAACTTTTAGAAGCCCAAAGTTAGCTTTGGAAAAGTTTTTCACGTTGGTTAACTTTGAAGGGGTATGGGTGGGATGTGGATATCCATGGTGACTAGCTTGTGGTCAGATCTGACCAGAGAGGAGTGGACAATTAGTGCAGAGCAATGGTCGCCCATACAAGTAATAACCAGATTGAGGATGTTGCTACCCCTAATGGGAGTAAGAATGAACTGGTCCAGGGCATTGGAATTAATGAATTCCAGAAAACATTGAGCAAGTGTGTTGCTACTTGAGTAGTTTTCCCAGTTAATGGAGGGGTAGTTAAAGTCACCCAGTATGAGTGTGTTGGGTTGGACCTTAATATGTTCCAGGGTGTTTAGGAATGTTGAGTCAGAGTCTTGCAACATGGTGGGGATCTATAGCAGGCAACCACCTGGATTGCAGTCTTACCCAGTGATAGTTGTACCTGGAGTATTTCTGATGCGTTATGTTGAGGTACTAGCCTGGAGGTGTGTGTATCCTTTACAAATATGGAGACACCACTGCCTTTAGGGCTTCAGTCAATGGTTTGGGGCCAAAAGATGTGGTATGAGTTATAGAGTTATAGCCTTGTAGTGCAGGAGTGCTTACAGGTGCCTTGAACCAGGACTCCATTACAGCCAAATGTCAATGTTCTCTATTTTAAGGAGAGCTTTGAATATGTGCATCTTGAGATTTAGACTTCTAGCATTGAGTAGTATAATCCTCAGATTACATTTGCTTGTAGCTGTTACAGCTGTATTTTGATCTTCTGGACATTGCCTAAAAAAGGCACTATAGGGTGGCAAGAACCTTGGCCAGTATACAGAATCCCTGGGGCAACAGATGCAGGACATTTCTGGAAAAGCACCGAGGTCTGTTGATCATGTCATCCCAGGCAGACAGTTACTGGATCCCCTTAGAATGACACCAGAAACTTGGCCATTTTTGTTTATACTGTGGTATCATTCTGGGTGACAGTAAGATGTTACTCAGGGATAGAGTCATACCCTCCTGGGCTACATGATCTGAGAACTTTTCCATGTCTCTTTTCATGTAGTCCAGGGAGGTGCATCTCAGGTCATTCACACCAACATGGTCAATGACCAAGTCATATCTGTACCTGTGGTGGAATGACCTGAATGTGTGCATTATTATGCGGCGTATCCTGGCTCCTGACAGGCAGCTGACCGATACCTTCTCCTTATTCAAACTAGTGAGTAGGACATCAGTGTGCCTTACTATTGAGTCATCTATAACTAGTGTATTGGGTAAGCTGTTTTGCCTTAGGGGCTTTGGTTGTGTGTCACACTGTTTGTGTGAGCTATGTGTCTCATGGTTTGTGCTGTAGTGTGCTGGTTGTGTGCATTTCTGCCTTGGAGACCTCTTCTGTTTGGATAAATTTTTATTGAGAGCCTCCACGAAGGTGGGTGTGTGTTTTGTGTTATTATGCGACAGCTGTGAAGGTGTGTGGCTATGTTTTCCTTGTGGTGTGGTGTGGTGCTAGTGCTGACCTTCTCCTCTTGACTCGCTATTCCAGTCTTGGCTGGAGAGTGTATGGCTTCTAGTCTGGATATATAGGTGCATCTCTCACAAGTCTGAGTGTTGGGGGCTTAAGACGAGAGGGTTGTCAGTGTACATGAGGCAGTTACTACATTGCCTCAGGATGCCAAGGTTCACCAGGTTAATAGGAGAAAGTACAGGGAAAAGAACTTTGTACATGCCTGGAGGGGTGTGTAATTTATTAAGTATTGAGGCTATTTCCTTTATGGAAAGTTTAGTGCTGGTAGCAGTTTTTGTGCTACAGTAATTGCTACAAAAAGTCTGAAGAAGTGCTAGACTTAAGCTAGTTTAAGTGCAGAAAAGCAGAGAACTAGCAAGATTTAATGGAAAATTTGAAAAGTAGACTTTCTGGCACTGGTAATAGTTTACCCTAGCTTAATGCAGCCCAAAACAGCCAATAATGTACAATATCAGAGCTGGAAACCACTCCTCTAGTGGTATATAGGCTGCTCAGTGCTTACCACTCCCAGTGATAAGCAGAAAGGTTTCCCTCTATCACAGAAAGGTCTAGGCAACTCAGAAACTCCAATACATTCCTGAATACAGCAAATCTGAATCCAGACTATTCTATAGGTTCATAGGTAGGTACTAGGCTATCAGCCCTA
This sequence comes from Protopterus annectens, assembly GCF_019279795.1. Classification (NCBI taxonomy): domain Eukaryota; kingdom Metazoa; phylum Chordata; order Ceratodontiformes; family Protopteridae; genus Protopterus; species Protopterus annectens. The sequence continues at coordinate 1,959,688,996 of NC_056735.1, forward strand.
GGGTCAGTACAAGCTTAGCCAAAAAGGTACCCTGGCTTTCGCCACCCAAGAAAATTATTTTCCTGTGCCCTGTTGAGCAGAGCCACAGAGGTGATCCCTGGTGTGATTGTCCTATTTCCCATCCAATCATCAAGATTTTTCTTGAAGAGTGCTAATGAGAAGCTTTGTCTGATATAGATAGGTAGTTTGTTCCAGAGTATGGGAAGTCTCTGGGACAGGAATCTATCCCTCCAGCATGTTCTGTTTATGGTGGTGACAAGGTTTAGGTCCCTAGAGTGGGTAGCTCAGAGGGATTGGGATTTCTTTAAGTGGAGCATGTCCAACAGCTCTGGAATTGACATAGCTTTGTATATTAGGCAGAGATCACCTCTGAGTAGGCGATATGCGACGGAGTAAAGCTGGAGTTTTTTGAGATGGTCTGCGTAAGGCATCTGTTTGAGGCCGGTAATACTCTTTCTGAGATATTTCTGTGGCCTTTCCAGTTGTTGTAGATATTTTGTGAGGAAAATACCAAAAGGGGCATTGTACTCTATAATGGGTCTAATGAGTGACGAGTAGAGGGGAACAATGACCTCTTTTTTCCTAGATGAGAAACCTTTTGTGATGAGGTGTGCCATGTAGAAGGATTTTCTGACTACTGTGGCAATGTGATTATCAAAGAGAGACTACTGTCCACCTGTGTCCCAAGGTCTCTTATCACACATTTGGTGTTAAGTAGACTACCACCTATGTGGTAGCTCATGGGTGCATAGTTTTACCAAAGGGGAAGACAATGCACTTTTTGGCATTGAGCTTGAGGCCATGGCTTTGACACCAGGCATCTGTCTTAGTGAGGCCTTTTTGTAGGATGTCCACATCGTTAGGAATTTCAATTATGGCTCCTAGTTTGCAGTCATCTGCAAACTTCATTAGCCAAAGACCTGTGTTATCCTGTACTTCAGAAAAGTAGATACCAAACAGGAGAGGACCCAGGACTGAACTCTGTGGTACTCCACTTGTCACTGGTTTGAAGTCGGATTTGGAGTCTGCTACTTTCACAGTGTGGGTTCTGTTAGTGAGCCAGCTGGCAACCCATCTTATGACATAGGGATTTATACCTAGTTTAGTGAGTTTATCTATAATTCCAGAGTGGGGGATTGTGTCAAAAGCCTTGGCGAGATCAGATAGACTGTGTGAACCACCTTACCCTTGTCTATGGCTTTGGTGACTGCTTCAAAGAAGTCATTCAGGTTTAGGAGACATGATCTTCCTTATACAAACATGAACTTGGTGGGGTCCAGAGTTTGGAGATTACCAATGTCTTTGTTTATAAGTTCCATGATAATACATTCCATGGCCTTGCAGACCAGGCTTGTTATGCTAATGGGGTGGTAGTTCTCGGGGTCCGTGGTGGCTACTCCTTTGTGGAGTGGAATAACCGTTGCTGTGCGCCATTCAGTGGGCACAAAGCCTGAGATGAGGCTATAATTGAACATGGTGCTTAGGTGGGGTGCCAGTTCATTCTGTAGTTCATGTAGAATGCAGTCTGGGATGTTCTCAGATCCCATGGATGCTGTGTTCTTGACTTTGGAGAGTGTGATTTTTACCTGTGCAGCCGTGATTACAGAAACTTTGCATTCTTCCAGTATAGAGATTGGCACTTTAGGGGGTAAGGGGGGTAAAGTTTGCACTGAACCTATCTGCCAGGATGTTGGCAATATCAGTTGGTTCTGTATATTTAGTGCAATTGTGCTGTAACTCAGAGCAGATCTGAGTGTTGCCATTGAGATTCTTGACATAACTATAGAATGCTTTGTGGTTGTCTTTAGAATCAGTGGCGATTTTGTTTTCATAACTAGCTTTGGTGGATTTTATGAGGGATCTCAACTTCTTACTGAGACTGACCAGGGAGCTCTTCCAGTCATGGGATTTTACTCTTTTTTGAAACAGTTTCTTTCTTCTGTTGTTGAGTTTGTTTATGGCAGGGGACCACCAGATTGGCTTCCTTTTTTTTGGAGGATAGCATCTTGGATCTGTTAAGGATAGCATGATCCATGCACTAGTAACAGAAAATGGTGGGAAAATGAGCAAACAGAATTTTTTTTTTTAAAAAACAGCAATAAATACACTTAAAACAGCAATGAATTCACTTTAAACACAGAGCAGGCTAGCGAACTTGAGTGTGTACCAAAAAGCAGTAAAATGCAGTTAAAATAAATGCAATAACATATAAAATTATTAAAATAAAGTGCAGTAAGCAAAATTAAACAAGAATAAGTAAAGAAAGGTATTTAGAATGAACCAAAGTCTCTCTTTCTCCTTTCTGCTGCTCTTGTAGTCTGCAGGATGTCAAAGCAGGATCTGCTGAGCTAAAACAAGTGCAAACCCACGCAAACACGAGTTTTTAAAGCAGAAAGTTAAAAGGGATAGAATGCAGCAAATAAGGTACAATTTCAGAGCTGAAAACCACTCCTCTAGTAGTAGATAGGCTGCTCAGTGCTTTCCACTCCCACTGATAAGCAGAAAGGCTTCTATCACAGAAAGGTCTGGGCAACTCAGAAACTGCAGTACAGTCCTAAATAGAGCAAACCTTAATCTGGACTATTCTAGTAACAGAAAATGGTGGGAAAACGAGCAAACAAGAAAGATTTTTTTTTTTCATTTTATTTATTTATTTTTGGAAAACAGCAATAAATACAACAGCAATAAAGTCACTTTAAACACAGAGCAGGCTAGCACATGAGTGTGTAGCCAACAAAACAGTAAATGCATTTAAAATAAATGCAGTAATGTATAAAATGACTAAAATAAAGTGCAGTAAGCAAATTTAAACAAGAATAAGTAAACAGAGGTACTTAGAATCAACCAGTCTCGCTTTCTCCTTTCTGCTGCTCTTGTAGTATGCAGGACGCCAAAACAAGATCAGCTGCGCTAAAACAAGTGCAAACCCACGCAAACATGGGATTTTAAGGCAGAAAGTTAAAAGGGATAGAATGCAGCCCAAAACAGCCAATAAGTTACAATTTCAGAGCTTGAAACCACTCCTCTAGCAGTAGGTAGGCCATTCAGTGCTTACTACTCCCACTGATAAGCAGAAAGGCTTCCCTCTATCACAGAAATGTCTGGGCAACTCAGAAACTCCAATACAGTCCTAAATATGGTCAACAGACCATGATGCTTTGCCAAAGATGGCCTTCATCTTTCTCAACTGGCCTTCACACATTTTGTAATGATTTTCGCCACCCCCATAGTTCCTCCATTAGGAAAAGCAGTGAGGTTATCACTACCAACATGCAACTGTTAGCGCAGCACACATTGAAGGCTATGCTGCTAAATGCTAGGAGTTTACACATGACTCTGCCCTGAGTACAAGAATTCTTAACCCTGGGAAATGCTGACATATGTGTAGTCACAATCATATGGTTCAAAGCTGCATGGAGCACCTCAGCCTTGCCTGGTCATCCATCCTATCATACAGTTAGACCCCAAAGTGTGGGCGGTAATGCCATGTGACATGGGATTTTAGTATATATGAGACACATACACACCTCCATGCTGTACAGGCAGTAAGATGCAAAGGGGACACTGCATGGGGCAGTTCACCATTGCCAACACACCTATTCAAATCATAGCAAGCTACCAGCCACCACATATGACCAGGAAGCCCATTCTGCCTATATGGACCTCGTCAACTGTATTAGGATTTGAGTTTGTACCCTGATCCTGTTTACTTGAATGATCCAAACATACATTGGAAGACATACCCATGCCAGCACACAAATGGCCAGAGAGCCATCAACACTGGAATTACAAACACCTTGGTGCAGCTAGGGCCTACCCCCACATGAGGTGAAGGTGTGTTGGAGTTGATGTTACACACAATGGGTTACCACTGCAGCATCCCTACAGTGTCATCCTCTGTGGCAAAGCAACCATCATGTGGTCATGTTTGCAGTCACCATCTCCCACAATATCCATCTAGCTAGGGTCAGACATACATACACCTCCAACATGGAATACAGCCTCCTGGGGGGTGGTATACACAGCTTCAAAGCCACCAACCCCTTTGTTGGAATGGGCACCAATATCCACAAATACACACAGGTGCTATATGTGCATTTGTATAGATCCATGGAGTCAGGTATACCTGACAGGACTGCATCATCCTCTGCAAAGATATGTGCACCTGTCTGGTGGACACAGACCTCCCAACCGTTCCAAATTACTCGGTTTTTACCGAGTTTTGGGGTCCAAATGAAGGGGTGCCACGATTTCCGAGTGGCACCCCTTCATTTCCGATTTTTCTTAGCTTTTTTTTAAATTTTCGCGCTGTCGGAGCTGACGTCATCACGTGCGCGATGATGTCAGCTCCGTCAGGCTACCAGCCAGTCGGAATTGAGCTGAAGGAGCTCGTTTCATCATTTCCGGCTGGCTGACTTAAATTTTAAAACAGCGGGAATTGCAAGTGGCTGGCCGCGCTTGTGCAGGATTACTGAACAGAACAGGGAAGCCAAACACTTTCTGCAGAGCAGTTTGTTCACCGAGGAGCCAGGATTGGTTGTGCAGAGCAGTTCGGGGGATATGGTATGGCAGACACTTGTGCAGAGCAGTTCGACAGAGATATGGCAGCAACAGCAGCAGGGATTAATGGCAACAAAGAGCAGTTTACCAAGCCGGGAAGCTGAAGCGCAGAGCAGTGGATTAATGGCGACAGCAACTGAACAGAAGCTGAAACAGGTAAGGAACGAGTTTTGTGTGTGTGTGTGTGTGTGTGTATGTGTGTGAAGTCGCTTACATGATGCAAGCTTATTTCAGCTACAAAAAAGGCACTGGAAGGTATTTTCAGTTTTTAAAAAGAAATACTATTTCAAATGCTTGTAAGATATAGGAACGTTATCTAAATTAATGTATGGGAATCCTCTAGTAAGAGTTCCTCTCCCTGCTTAGGTCAATACATTATGAACGTCTCTATAACTGATGTTAATGGGGGGGGGGGCTGACCGGTGTCCTTTCGTATTGAGAGTTTTGATAAATTACAGAAGCTTCCAGTAAAGTAAAACGCGGAGGACAGATATGTGACGTTTCAGCTAGCCCTGACCCATCATACACCTTATTTTAGCAACTAACTACAGAGGTGCAAGAAAATAAAATGCAGGACGTTGTTAGGGCCTATCACCTAAGGGATAACTGACGTGTTTGAAGACTTGCAGACAGTCATAGCTATTACAGCGTAATTTTATCCAACAGCCTTAAGAACCAATATTGTTGATTAAGCTGCAGTACGTTTTTCTCGGTCTTCATAGTGTATGGACTATGGTATTTTGAAAGCAGTTTTGTGTCCTGACTAGAACTTTTTATTGTTGGTTAGCTGCTGCATTAGTAGACCGACTCATTATTTAACTTTTTTTAGTACCTAACTAGCTACCCAGGCACAACAAGTGTATGCTCAGATTATTGCTGCAGTCCGCTCCTTTGTGAATGGTAGAGGAGGCTCAGGTGCAAAAGTCTGCTCCTTAAGAAGCCGCTATTTGTGTGTGTGGACAGTGGAATCTATTTAAGTAGCAATCTGTTGTCTGTTTTAAGCGGTGTCTACTTTAAGGAGTGTGAGTAAAGTCGTACGTCCTGGAAATCTTTAAACAATAAATCTTTGCACATAAAGCTCTGCCATTAAAGGGGTGTAAACTGTATTGCAGTTTAAATCCATTTGTTGCTGAACCGGAACTAGTTGTGCTTAATGTAAGTCATCCTGCTGCTGAAATGAATGAATGTTATTAATTAGTTGTGTTTATAGTAAGTCATCCTGCTGGAACGAACGTTATTGCTGTTAGTTGTGCTTATAGGAAGTCATCCTACTGAAACGAACAAATGTTATTGCTGTTAATTCTGCTGCCCCACTTAGAAACAAACTGTGTGTAAGTCACCCAACTGCTATTCATTTGTTGCCCTAGTTGTGAATAAACATTGCTTCTGTTGCTGTTTATTCCTGCTGCCCTAGTTAGACTGTGCATCTGTGTGTCTATAAATTGCCCCAGTTATGTATACATGGTGGTTAGGGCTACTCCAGCTCAAACCCTGTACCTTGGGTACAAGGAGCAAGAGCCTGAATTCCCAACCCATACCACCATTTGTTGGCTTGTATAACATTTGGTCTGTTCCTCTTAAATTTGTGGGTATCCAGCAAATTCACTAAATGATAGCCATTTAAGTTTTGTCTTCCTATCTTTAAGGAAAGACATGGCAACAAGAAATGTATTCTACCAACTTTCCAAGATTATACAAACAATGTTTAAAATGTGTTCCTGTTTTTTGGGCTTTGCCCCCTATTTTTGGCTTTTACAGATTTCTTTGCTGCATATGTCTTCATGGAGAGAGAAGTTTAATGCTGCTTATACCAGGTATGTTTGTGTTCTTGGCACAGCAGGTACAGTGCTTGCTTTTGATGCAAAAGGCTGTAAGTTCTACTCCCACAGTAAGTAGATGGATTGCTGATACTGTACTATGGTGCAAGTTAAAAGGGAGTGATGCTGCAGTCCTGAGAATGCCCTATTTTGGCAGAGATGCCTAGTAACTATCAATCTGTTAGCAGTTTGCGATCCATTCCCTGTTGAAACGGTACTAGTTTATTACTTAATGTAACATAGGCAATTTATTCTTCATGGGCAACAGGCACTTTACTTGTAGATGAAACAAATATAAAGTTGTTTGCTAGCAGCGTCTTCATTAGTTACAGATCTCTTTATTGTGGAATTACTTAGCTGGCTTGTACTTCCTCAGATTGTGCATATTACCTGATACTGGTGGATTATAGAAGTTTCAGTAGACTTTTATGATGGAAATGTTATGAATTGGGCAGTTTTGTCATTATTGGTTCATTCATTTTGTTTCATTTCGTACTGGAAAAATGTTCCAAAAAAATACATGTTCTTCTAACAAGTATGCTGTTATAAAAGGAATATAATTTAATGCAGTCAGGAAGGTGTATGTTTCATGTGCAAGAGGTGTATGATTTGAAAACAGTCCAAAGGTAATCTTGACCAGATGCATTTTCTTTGGATGTGGGTTTTAATGCTGTTTCAGAGAATGAGCTTCAAGGGCAGAATCAGAAGTTTTAATGCTAAGTCTATTTTTATTGTGGGACTTTATTGCTTTGTTTAGCAGATATCTTTGTGATCTACAATGATTTGGATTTTATTTTACATTTTATAAGTAAAGCAGTATGTACATTAGTGTTTATGGTAAATGAGGCAAAATAGTCAAGCAATGGGACATTGGAATGGTGGCAGTAGGAACTCTGGGGCCATATTTTAGTTGACAGTTAAGTTTGCATTTAAAAATTGGCATCCCATAATTCCATTGGAGTGGGTGGGGTTACATAATTATTTATGCAAATTTTATGTTAATCAGTGTACAGATTTGTACCTATTTTTCATGGCCTTTTTCCAGATTTTTGATGTTTGCAGGTTGAGAGGTATGGGTGGACATCTGCAAGAAATAGTGTCTATAAAAGGGATGACATACTGCCGTCTAAGACAAAGTAGGAGCAGGTGCCATTTTTGGAGTGATGTCTCTTTAGCATGAACAAATGAATGGGATCACTCCTGGAAACCTGCACAGCAAACACAGAGACCACATTATCAACATCCAGTACAGATATTCATCTCCCCTTCTGCACATATGTCTGCAACATCAGAGGAAGTACTTGAATCTGCTCACTTGTGGTGGTCAAAGACACCAGCTATACCAGTGCTGTAGGTCTAGCATACTTGATGCCTGACAGTGTAAGCTTCGCCCCTGCCCCCCCCCCCATCAGTACATCAGGACGTCTTTAGTACCTACCCCCTTCTCCTATATGTAAGAAATAGGTCACCACTGCCATGTGAAAGTCATGGTATACAACCACCATGGGAGCCTATCACATCACAGGATGCATCCTACATTACCCCAAGCATGACCTTGCAACACCATAAGGCACTGTATTCAAAGGAGGCCTGACTACCACGTTTGTCCCAGCCATTTGAGGGACAACCACTGTCACCCCTTTACACTAAGGTGGGGCATCCACCAATCTGTCACATTATAAACCCATCAGCCTAACTAGGCTGATCTGTAAAGCCACAGCACAGTTGATAGTGAACCTCATTTACAAGGAGATTGGTGACCTCCACACACTCTATCACACACAGTTAGGCTTTGTCAAGGAAGAGCTCATGTGTGTTACACTTATTTGACCTCTTTGACATGGTCACCAAAGCAATGGGGATGGGGGTGAGAGTGCACACTGCCTACCTTGACCTGAACAAAGACTTTGACAGTATAAACCACTTGGCCATAATAGACATACACTGCCAAGTATGCATCACATCATATGCTAGCAGAGGGGTAGCACACTGGCCTGCTGACACAATCCACCTAATCCACATAGGGGAATCCACCTCAGGTGGCTGACCCATAACTAGCAGCATAACATGGTGTTCTGTGTTTATGCCACTGTTATGTGTGATGTACACTTCTGAAGTGCAGGGCACAGCCATTGGGCTATGGCCAACCATGTCTGCAGACAACTGCATGCTGTCACCGCCTTCTCTAGTGATGTGGACATCTGCCTAGGAGGGTCTCATGCAGACACATGACTGGTGCCAGAAACATGGCCTCAGGCTGCATACCAGGAAATGCAGTGCCAACCTCTTTGGGGAGAGTGACATCCACACATATTGTCACAGTACTAACAACATAGACACGCAATCAGTAGTGAGGGATCTGTGGACACAGGTTGATGGCAACATGACATTTCACCACCATGTTGCTTCCCTTGTAAGGTAAACCTTCCACATGGCCCAACTCAAACATCTACCATACACAGATAGGCTATAAGCCCATTCCTCTACCCAGTTTCATACATACTCCTCAGAGGTGACCTCTGTCTTGCAGACAAGGGAATCATGGACTCCACATTGTTGGGACTGCTGTACAAGTGCAACTGAAGCTCTACTCTATTAACCCACACACATGCTCTCAACCTGGTGTGTGACATCAACTGGGCTTGTTGGCAGCTCAGATGTGTGTCCCACACTCATCCTGCTGTGGAATGGACACCCTTTCCACATCAGGCAGGGTAGCTATTTACACCTTTGCAAGCAGAACCTGGATAACTAGATGGTTAACAGCACATACACCCTTGGGATACCACTTGTGTCCCTGCTGGACTGGGGCATCAGGTGCTGCCTTGCATACACATGGGCTAACATCTGGGCTAGGCTTATGAGGGCTCAGGGCCCAAAGCCTAGTAACCTTCTATGACCCTAGATATACCAGTTATGGCCTTTGTGCTGTGACAGACTGTGATGTTATGTGTCCACATCCACCACTGCCATATACTGTGGTATGTTCTCTATGAGCAATGTTACAGTACCATGTCATACAGCCACCATCCAACAGATACGTGAGTGGTGCTACAAGTGTATGTGGACATTCCAGCAACATCTGTGCTACACAATAACTGAGAGCAGTGCAAATGTGGTGTAGGGTTTCCTCCTCATAGGTGTCTGACATCTGCAATCTGCAGTACACAGATGTTTTTAGAGTGTGTACATGTGCCTGGTATATGTGGACTCCCTGGCAGATAAATGTGGATGTCTGGAAACCTTTGGAAAATATATAATGGCTGTCCCCAGACTGTGGGAAATGTGGGGAATGTGTCTGTGACATGCCAGACATCTCAGAACACACTAATGGTACATTAATATCTGGTACTGTATTCATTCCCTTACATTGTATGCTCAATATGTATACATTGCTGCTGAGGCAGAGCTGTCCCCCTCCCCACTACTACTGCCTATAACCTGCTGTCCTGCTGCAGGGGGTCACAAGGTATGCTAGCTATAGCTTTCAGGCAATGAAATACAGGTGTGGAGTACACATTGACCTAGCCAGAGTACATCAGGTACAGTCAGAGATACCTGGACAATGTTTGAGCTATGCTTGTATGACATTTACAGACTGAGAGGGGCTTACTGAGAGTATATGATGTGATATGCCAGCTGTATCCACCAGTAGTTACTGTCACTATTGTACAACAGCCAATCCAGTAGCATTTTTATATGAGCTGACCATTGCTGGAGGGCTCAGGGGCCTGAGTTGTGATCTATGTCACTGCAGACAGAACCAAAAGGGAAGACTGTAGGTACTTGACAGCTGACTAATAGCAACATGTCATTCCAAGATATGTTGTTGAGACCTACTGTTGACATTTCTATTTGCCATGACTGCATCCCTCCATCTGCATTCCATTACATGGGGAATTCTATGACATATCTGGTATAGTGCTGTACTCCTTTGTGAGCAGAAATCCAGTGCTAGTTTTCCTAGGACAGCACAATCTGTCTTCATGAAGAAAGTCACAGACCTGTTTACCATAGGCAGCAGCTTGCCTTTTGAAGGTAATGCTCATGAACAGGTGATTGTCTGTGCACCAATCTGTGACTCACACTTGCTAATAACATGCAGAACAGCTGAGTTGCATTTTCATTAGATAATGACATGGCAACACACTGCCATAATTAAGGGCTTCATGTATGGCTTGGCCATTTTCCTGGCCTGTGAGGAGAACATTATCGAGATGTGGGAGCTACAGCATCACAGAGGGAAGGTGGAAATACTGTCCACTGTTTGGATTGATGTGGTATGTCCACAGTTTGGCATGCAATGTTTGCCTGTTGTTAACAGACTTTCTGATTCTGTGGCAGTTTACTGTTTAACAGTGTGTGTTGGGGTCAGTAAGGAGACAGGCAGATGTGAGTGCCGTACATCATTTTTATCTGAATGTGCGTGCTGCTGAAATTGATGCTGGTCTACTAGCTGTGTATGTTTGCAGGGAAAGACTGTGACACATGTTCCTGTCACCTGACCATTCCCCCCAACCCCTTATGTATGGGTGTTGTGTGGATGCCCTGTTCAAGGTGTTTGAGAGGTATGGTAGGCCTGTAGCAGGTAGCTGAACATACTGCTGCATGGGTAGCAGGCTGCTGCTGCTGCATTCTGGCTAGGAATCATACTGGGTATTCTGAACACATTGGGAGACAGCAAGCTGTATATGTCAGTGAGGGAGCAGTATCAGCTCTGTTGTCACAGCATAGCCAGGGTGAGGGTACCCATAACAGTCCAGGTGAGGCATGTGTCTCTGGTACATATGTTAATTAATAATGCCATCCAGAAAGTGGTAGGTGACAATTAGGACACATATTCATATTTGTGACATGTGTCCCACCCTAAAGGCCTTGATGTCCTACTGTGGGTGGCAGTGACTGTGGTAGCAGCAACCAGTTCTGCTGGACATTGCAGGGCTCCATTATTTCTATGTTGTATTGACAAGCATGTAGTTGTCTTGCAACAGAATGGACTGTGGGTGTCCAGATGTCACACATGCTAGGAATGTAACAGATAGAGCTACTGAGTCATTATTATGGCAGGTGTAGTTACAAGACATATGTGCATGCATACAGTGTGTTACCCAGCATGTGTGTTCAGACAGGTATGACTTTTGACACGGACCTTTCTGTCATGATTTTATAACCTCAATCTGCATTGACTTGCCAGTACTTTAGCAGACAGAATAGGTTTTATGACAACCATTACATAAGTAGGTGGCATTCTGCAACAGTCTGTGCAGTTGTCAGCTCTACCTGATATCGTAGGCCTCATGTACATCCATCAACATGTATTTGGCTGCATACTAATTCAGTGTCTGCATCACAGGCCCAAGTACCCTGTCATTTATCCCATTATATGTAGAAGTAGTGTGTCACTGGCAATCAGGATATGTTTGTAAAAACACAAGCTTTTCTTCACAGATGAGTGGCCTAGTGGGTTAATGCACTATGCTGTAGTTGGCAGGGTGCTGGATTCAATATTTAGCAGGTGTGCTTATTTTTGCTGATGTGCATTATTGGAATTCATAATATGTTTATAGAAACACCAGTTACTCTACAGAGTTGAGTGGTGTAGTGGGTTAATGCCCTATACTGTAGTTGATGTGGTCCTGGGTTCAGTACTTGGCAGGGGTGAATAATTGTGCTGATGGGACATCAGTGGAATGCATGATATATTTATAGGAACACCAGTTTTTCTCCAGAATCGAGTGGCCTAGTGGGATAATATACTATGATATAGTTCAGAGGGTCCTGGGTCTGAGACTTGGTAGTGGTGATTATTTCATTGATGTGCATAACAGTGTCAGAATTAAATAAGATGATTAAAGCAGGTTTGCATGATGCAATACCAAGTGGTGCTTAGTCCTGCTTAAACCTGTGCTATTTCCAAATAAGAAAAAAGGGGTTATAGGAAATGAAATGGGGTCAAGCAGGGGGGAAAAACAATATGGAAGGCAGCTAGGGATGTGCAGGACTGGTGTAGGAAAGGACCATAGCTCTCCATTTCTTGTACAGCAACAGCTGTGCATGTTGTGGACAATTTGGAATTTGGAGCATCAAATCCCAGGGGGAGGGGTGTGGGTGACATAACTCTGTTGATTAATTGCTGGGATGATTGACTGACGCGGAGGCAAAATGGAGAGCTAAGTATGGGGCAGTATTTATTTTTGCAGGACAGATGCCCATTTTTTTAGAAGAGTGTGGAATGTTGTGGAAGGGTTGTAGGTATGTTTGGGGAGGTAAGTTGGGTAGGAGAGGTTATGTTTGCAGACAGACAAGACAGTGGACAGGGGAGGTGTATGACACATGAGGGGGGTAAACACCTTGGATGGTGAGGGTGTTTGGGAATTGGAGGAACAAGTGCCTCCAGATGGCAACAGTGGGACTGAGATCCCCACCCATGGGCGGTCACCACTGCTCCTTCATGGCCCCAAAGGTGGCTGTGCTGGGGGCTGGGCACCTGGGCCGGCCTGCCCCTCCAGGTGGGCCAGCCTGCCCTCGGTCTGTAGCAGTCAGTCATCCAAATTACACTGGATAACCCTGAGCACCATGCCTGGAAACTGTTGCCAGTTGACCAGTCCCTCTCCACACGTGCACTCAGGGCGGGACGGGTCCTGTTCCCTGAGGCGGTTCCACCCATTGGTGGTGCAGGACCAATGGAGGGAGCAGCTCCAGGTTGGGTCCCAGACATGCTGGGACCCAGTGCCATGGCCAGATGAAGTGGGATAGGTGGATCCACTGGAATCAGCCTACCCAATTGTGCCATGGTGTTGAGGTTTGTCAAAGTGTATAGGTAAGTCATGATCAGAACATTTCAAGGTTAGTTATAACAGCATGCATGGGTGCCAACTAACCCAGAACAATAGAATTGCATAGCATACACAACACAGGCATAAATGGAATAACAGTCAGTATAGTAACAGTATGCCAGTAACAGTTACGGCAAAAGGCCAACAATTTTGGTATTTCAACAAAGTATGTTAGTATGAAACCATTGTAATATATAACCAATAATACAACACAAGGTCCAACATTAGGTTTTGAGAACAACATATGTGAAAATGGAGCCATACCCATAGTATAAGAATGATAATGTGTAGTGCAGATAAGGGGTGGGGGGGAGAGAAAGGCATTCCATTACCAACTGTATAGGCTATATTTTTCACAACAGTACTGCTCAATACTCTACAAGAAGTCTGCCCTTACTTTATGTCTACAAGTGCTCTATAGCTTCTGTAGCAAGTACATACCTCTCAAGCTATCAGGATGGGATGGTATGGGCCAAGCTGCAACACCTGCAGGTAGATAACTACAGAGGGCTATTACATGTCAGATGAACATATATGGCTACCAAGGTGTACTTTGCACTGATGTTGTATGAGTGTGCTATTGGCATACTTCAACTGGGTTTATATCTGTGTCCAGGGTTTTTGACAGCAGTGATCACTATCCATGACAGAGTAACACTTGAGAGATATGTATCATGCACAGTACACAGAGTTTGCACTTATCCTGCCCTCATTGGCAGGCATGAGGTTAGACTATCAGCAGACATTCACAGATGCACCAGGCATACAGCTGTACCAACAATAGGCCATGTAATTTGTTTTATTAACTTGGAATAGTAGTGTACTTTGTGATGTTTTATTTAATGGAGTCTTATCACCTTGCTGAGCAATGTTGTTTATGCACTAGTACATGTGGACACAGACATTAATATACCCTTCATACAGCTACTAGAGACATGTATTTACCTGTAAAAGTCCTGTGGGGAGAATATCTGTTAACAATACATAACTGTTTCTACAACTAGTCAGTACTACTTGTCTGTTACTATAAATATATCTTAGTACATGTCCCTGGATTCAAACCCTAGTCTGTGTGTGGCAAAATGAACAACATATATATTGCTTATTACACTGAGCTCCTGGGCCACTGCTATGTGTTGATTGAGTGATATGTACTTAAAGCTCACCTGGTGACAAAGTCTGACCTGAAAATATAGGTATTGTCACACAAGACTGCAGTGACAGTTGAACATATATGCATGAGATTTATGCATGACAGAGATAGTAGGTGAACTGTGTATGAATACTTGGAATGCAGGTGCACACAATTAACCCCTAGTGGATGGGAATATACGTGATCTGTACAGACCATATCGGGGTGCTAGGTTGCCTACCTGACCCATATAAATTTGCAGATGGTATATTTGTAGTCTACAGCTATTACACTTTCATACTTACCTGCATCAGTGTACCTATGTTCAGGAATGCAAAGGTTAACACAAGACAATCCTGGGAGAAACACAATGTAATACCTTAGACAGTACTACACTAGGTTCAAATCTTAGTGCAGGACAAATATCATATTGCATTATATCTTGTAGTACAGCTCCACATCTACCCATTAGCATAACAGTTCTTTATTGGCCAACCTTTGGTCACTTCATGGTGTTATACCCGTGTTTACTTCACAGCACCTGTAATATTCAATGACTTGAACAACAGCCCAGAATACACAGAACATTTGGCAGAGTACAGATTTATTGAGGATGACATGACACAGTGATTTGGTATACATCTGACAATCTTCATTGTTCTGCACTTTAATTAATGCAGCATTGAAAGCCAGCTGTTATTCCACAATCTATGCAGTACTAACTTTATTTCTGCACAATTCTGATTGCAGTTGTACTGTATTTACTGTAGATTAGGAATGCAGTTAATTTATTCCCTTCACATTTTTAATGCCGGTGTACTTTATTACCAGAACATGTGCATTATTAATACAGTGTACACATGTTATTCCCAAGCATTATTAATGCTGTATTAACTTTCTTTCCATAACAACAGTGTGCTTCATGCTTTCATCTATATTGAACTGTACCAGGCAATACTCACTTATATCAGCCCAGGTCTAGGAACACATTCATTGCAGTGCACTCACAACAGAATATACCTACTGGCAGTTACTTCTGTACTCTTTCTTAATTAGATTACTATATATTGCAAATATATCTGTACTCACCACAATCTCGGCGAATCCTGGCCTGGCGCCCTGCATGGGCCTCCAGGTTGTGAGCCCTCTCCTCTGCAGCTGTGGGGGGAAAACACACCATTATGCATACCTGTCTATCAGATAGTCATACTAGAATTTGGTAAATCAATGGTTCCTATACTTGCAAACGTCTAGGGCATTGCGGTCCCCAGCGTCTTGGAATCCATTGGGCCAAGAGACCCCCCCTTATGCTTCAGGCCAGCATAATGATGACACACTTGCTCAGCGGGTGTGGGCAATGCCAGCTGCAGTGGTGAGGTCATGTGCCAGCTGGTCCCAGGCCTCTGATTTGTATTCGGACCCCTGCTACTGGCCCTGCAGCAGCTGGTCATCATGATCTTTCACAAGGAGCCCAACCATGACCCTGGACTCCAAAATGCCCCATCACTGTGCCCATAATAAGACTCTTTTCCTGCCCTTTGCTGCCATTGGCCATTGTTAAAAATGCTAAGCTCTGCTTAGCACCATGCAAACCTGCTAAGCTCAGCTGAGCAGTGCATAGACAGGGAATGCTTAGCAGTACTTAGCTGTGCAGAATCCCACTTAGCTGAGGACTGCTTAAACTAGGGTGCTTAGCAGTGCCCAAATCAGCTAAGCAGAGCTATGCATTGCTAATTACTGCTAAAACAGGTCATGTTTAAGCATTGCTTGGCTTGGTTTAGCAATGCTTAGCAGAGCTTAGCTACTGGCAAACCAGAGTTTTTCAAAAATAAAAAAAATTATAGAAAGTAATTGTTCATTAATGATACTTTATTATTATGTGTATCTATTTTACTTTATATATTCTAAACTTATGCATTTCACTATGTTATCTTGGAGTGTAACTTTAATGTATTGGACACTTGTGTGTAACTGGGGCTTCTATTCTTGGGTCTCCAATGAAAATGGGCTTCTGGTCCAGCTGGGCTAACCCAGTTTACAAATGTCAATGTATACATGATTAAAAAAAAATTATAACATTTCCCTATCACATGTAAAAAGCTGAATGGCCTGTATTCGAACTGTGTACTTACTGCACACGAGGCCATGACTCTAACCATTCAGCTACCAAGGATATAGTGCTTAGAGCTATACATTTCTATATAGCTCTCAGTTACATTTGAGCACTGCTGAGCGCTGCACAGCGTCACACAAACCCACTTAGCTATGCTTAAATGTGACCTTTCCTAACTAATTAAATGCATCCATTTTCTATTTTTAGATGTCTGACGTGTCTGCCATGCAAACAAAAAAAAATCCTTTAAACATGTTTCACTTAATTATTTAAGTGTCATCTGGTACTTTAACAGTAGAGGGGATGTGCTACTCATTTGTGGGCACTGTAACACACCCCCTACACTGATTCTGTACAATGTTACATGTCTCTCTCTCTCAATAGCACGCCTTCATTAATATGCAAGGTGCGCTGCCAAGGGGGAGCTGCAGACACGGCCACAGTACAATCCATGTAGGACTTACACTATTCCTACATGGAGTTTATTAAATCTGGGGGCTGTTAATGAATCTCTGGTATATCCTTTCCATAAATATATACTAGCTCCGTTCTAGCACTGTAACTTCACTCTATGTTACACTTATACGTTCCAATAAATGGATCTAATGATTTAATTTTTATAGTAAAATATGCTCCAATAAAATGGCTGATTGACAGTCACACTAAATACTTCTAGTGTGTGTGTGTGTGTGTGTGTGTGTGTGTGTGTGTGTGTGTGTGTGTGTGTGTGTGTGTGTGTGTGTGCACTCATATGTGGGAGTAAAAGGCACATATACATTCTCTGGTGTGCATGTTCACACAAACACACACACACACATCTCTCTCTCTACATATATATATATATATATATATATATATATATATATATATATGTAGATAAATATATAGACACAGATATACACATAGATAGATAGAATATGCTACTCATCAAGTCTTGATTGGTAAATGTTTCCAAACGACATTGTGTCTCGTATACTTGATAGAGGTAAACATCCACACACATTCATTAAAGACTAAGAATTTGAAAGAGTGAAGAAGATGCATTAACACTGTTCTGGCACAATAAATACTGAATAAGCTGTCATTCCAAGGAAACAGTTTAAATGCATAAGTTTAAGTTAGTTGTGCATGCCTAGGTTTACTGTTTCTAACTA
Source organism: Protopterus annectens (assembly GCF_019279795.1). Classification (NCBI taxonomy): domain Eukaryota; kingdom Metazoa; phylum Chordata; order Ceratodontiformes; family Protopteridae; genus Protopterus; species Protopterus annectens. The sequence goes on from NC_056735.1 coordinate 1,959,706,608, forward strand.
AATGCATTGCATGAGTAATCAGTAGCATTTTCAGTCTAAATAGTTGTTATTAGAAACCAAATCCTTCCTGTTAACCTTGAAATCAAAGCATCCAGTGCTGGTGGTAATCTGTTCAGCACTGTGGCTTGTCTATTTATAAGTCACCAGGAAGAGATAATAAGTATTGTAACCCAGCAGGCTATAGCTTCATAATACAATCAAGTGAGCACAATGGGTCCAAGCTGCTGGTAAGATTCAGCAGCTTTAAACAATATCAAAACTGCAGCAGGAAATCACAGCTCTCATAGACACAGTCAGAGCCCTGAAATACATTAAGACAGAAAAATATATGCATTTGCTTAGACTAGCGATCAGAGATTTCCAGGTGCTGGAGATTTTGGCAACTAACAGGAACATCATGATTAACAACCTGAATGCCACATTGTTTTCTTATTCCAAAAAGTTTAAGGTGGCTTTACTTCAAGACAAAAATAATAGTGTCGCTGCAGGTCTGAGTTGCACTGTGCATAATAACAGTGGAATAACTTGTACTGTGAAAATAATGCAACAATTATCCCAGTTCATCCCATCCAGCTCTGTCAGTCATGTACAGCTATTCATATCACTTCAATATTCTAGCTGTGTTTTTCTGCACAAGCTCCATGTTAATGCTGCTTTTAGTTTCCTGCAGATCTTGTCTCACAAATCTTTCCCTCATAAGCCATGTACCGTCAGTCAAACATTTCAAACTTTAGTGAACACATTACTGTTTGACATTTAGTAATAACCCTCTGACATCTTAAAAATGTAATTACCTTAGGTACACTGTGGTCATTTTGTTTTCATTCTTTACATTTTGGGATACATGAGCTTTATGTGCTCTAATTATACATATTTACTTTGTGTAGTTACTCTCCATTGCAAAGGAAGACTATAATTTAAATTCATGAGCATACTGGCAGCTGTCTGAAGATAGTTTTGCAGCACTGATATGGTTTTCTGTCTCTCTCTCTCTCTGTATGTATATATATATATATATATATATATATATATATATATATATATATATATATATATATATATGTACAGTGGATATAAAAGTTTACACACCCCTGTTAAAATGTTGGGTTTTTGTGATATAAAAAATGAGACCACAATAAATAATTTCAAAACTTTTTCCCACCTTTAATGTGACCTGTAGCCTGTACAATTCAATTGAAAAACAAACAAATCTGTTAAGGGATACATATTAGCAAAAATGATGCCAGCCCGCCCACACAACCTTTACCTCACCATGTATTGGCTGTGGACTGCATGCATCAGACAGAGTCAGCCCCAAACTACAAGTCTGTACTCTGCTGCATTTGCAGGGTAAGTCACTCAGTTAATCACCATTTGTAAGGGGTACTAGAATATGGTAGCATATGTATGGACCTGTTGCATGTATGCAAGAGAATATAGTGGGCTACTGGGCTACTTGCAGAGATCTAACAGCCACCTGGGACAACAGGTACTCTGTCCAATAGTATGTGCCCCATAATATTCACAAGGCCACATAGCTGAAAACCCTGCTACATTATTCAAGGTAGATGCCAAACAGTGGGGTCACAAAACAGCCGCACAACTGTGTATGCTAGAAGAGCATGAGCTGGTCATCCCACACCCCAACTCATCATGTACTCATATAACTGCTGTAGCAGTATATTTGCAATGATATATCAGCAGTCCACCAAATTGCTGTTGACTGTGTGATGAATGATGCATCCCTGTCTGGCAGCCAGTGTGGCTCAGTAGGCTAGGGACATTAGCATGGGTGATCATGTTGATGATTTGAATCTAGTAGTAGCCACATCTTTTCCATTTGAGGTAGTCATATGGTGGTATTCCCACAGACTCTCCTAACCCCTCAATCTGTTACTGCAAGAAAGCTGGACAAAGCCAGAGTGAATTGGGGGACAAAGGGTCAAACCTACAAACAGACCTTATACATGCTCTGAGTAACCTAGAAGATGGCTAGTGTAACAGCAGGTTGCAACAGGTCAGATTAGCAGCAGGATATAAAAGCCATCACTTAAATGTTTCAGTAGGTACAACAATTCAGTGACTGCATTTTACAGTATGATACTGGAAAACCACAAATGTATGAGGAATTGAGCAGACATATGGGGTGAAATTATGGACATTCTCCAAAAACATGTACAGGGAGAGGTATGCAGACTCTCACCCTGAGTGTGGTGTTACATCATGTACCCCAGTCACATCATACCTCTCAACCTCTTAAAGCAAGAAATCTGGCCAATGCCATGAATAAAAGTGGGACAGAGACCCACGAATATGGACAAGTTGTAAATATTGCTCTTACAAACATATAATGTTGATAGAATAACAGCTATTGCATTAGCATGGATCTCCTGATGTGCATGGAGTCTAAAACTTAAATGAATGTCATAATTTATTAACTTCAATATTCAATGATATGCCACTAATTTGCCAGAAAACCACAATGTTTTGTAAAATGGACCAAAAATATGAGGCAAAAATCTGGACAGTTTGTGATGCTCTGTACAGTTGTGAGGTATGAGTCACATATTAAGGTCAGAAAACAGCCGGGGAATTCCTAGGGCAATATCAGGGAAGTGCAATACTGTGGTAACAGGTGCAGCAGCCAGTGGCCTGCAGCACACATAATCCCAGAATGGAGTACAGTTAGCTCTGGCCTAGAGTCACCTTGTAAGTACTGACAGACACACTGGGCATACTGCTACACTTAGCTAACTTGAGCCCAAGTCTGTTGCATCTTCTTCCAAAAGATCTGCTATGTGGACATATGTCTGTACATAAATATAGCTATATATACATATCTATCTATCCCTATCCCCTCATGCTTGATTAGTGTATCTAGCAGTATGTGGCATATATATATATATATATATATATATATATATATATATATATATATATATATATATATATATATATATATATATATAGCTATATAAAGTACAATGATACATAGACTCTCCACATATATCTATACAACACATTTACATAATGTACACACACAGCAACAGTTAAGGAGACATCCCTGTTTTACACATTTATATAGAAATGTGTGGGGATGTATAAATGTCCCGACATACCCAGAATGCTGGGGTTATCTGCTCTTATACATTGCAACAATTGTCCAATGGAACCAGACCAAGGCTACAACAGTACGTATTCCACTCACCCATAGACCCCTATGCCTGTGGACTATCACCCTGTGGACAGACACAGGTACATAGGTGGTGTAATGTACAATGGATGCAACACATGCCTTGGACAGGCTATATTGTCCTTGGCCACATGTCCACCTATCAAACTGCAAACAGCCACATATGGCCAGACTGGCAACTGTACACACATAGTAGGGATATTACCAGGTATCCCACTCTTAGGACACTGGATACAATAACAGGACCAAGCAGTACCACTCTGCAATCCACACATGCTATCTAACACAAGACCACTTTGCATACTCCACAAGTACTATGCCTGCATCCACATTTACAACAGATATGACCTTTGGCACTTGCTATGAGTACTGTGAGTTGTAGTTTGTAGTACTAGATAGGTAGAGGTTCTAATCTCACATCATCAAACTTGTGTGTGTGTGTGTGTGTGTGTGTGTGTGTGTGTGTGTGTGTGTGTGTGTGTGTGTGTGTGTGCAAAAATATATCCCCTTACAGCACTATGGACATGCCCACATGGGCTATCTCCATGCAATGGTATGCATTTTATGTCCCTGTAACTGGGTGCTGGCCTCTAAATTGCCCTCCTCTACAAGACCTGCTGATGTCATCCTTCTTAAAAGCAATGGTGACAGTCTAACATCAGATAAACTCCATGGCACATACTATAAGTACTGCAAGCTGTAGTGTGTAACAGTAGATAGGAAGGAGTTTGAATCTCACATCATCCAACTCATGCACATGTCAGTATATCCCCTTGTAGCACTCCAGACATGCCCATCTGGCCTATCTCTGTGCAAAAGTTATGCATTTTAAGGCCCTGTGACTAGCTGCTGGCCTCTATATTGGCCTTCTTTACAAGGCCTGCTGATGTCATGCACCTTAAGGTTGCTGGCTGACAGTCTAATGTCAGATAAACTTCCTGGAGCATGCAATAAGTACTTCAAGCTATAATGTGTAATAGTAGATAGGTAGGAGTTCTAATCTCACATCATCCAACTCTGTGTGTATATATAAATATATCCTTTTACAGCACTATAGACATGCTAACACTATGCAATGGTATGCATTTTATGGCTATGTGACTGGCTCCTGGCCTCTAAATTGTCCCCCTCTCCAAGGCCTGCAGATGTCATCTACCTTAAGTGTGCTGGCTGACAGTCTAATGTTAGATAAACTCCATGGCACATGTGATAAGTACTGGGAGCTGTAGTGTGTAATAGTAAAGAGGTAAGAGTTCTAATTTCACATCATCCAACTCTGTGTGTGTGTTTGTATAAATATATCTCCTTACAGCACTATGGACATGCCCATACGGGCTATCTCTGCGTAATGGTATGCATTTTATGACCCTGTGACTGGCTGTTGTCATCTAAATTTACCTCATCTACTAGGCCTGCTCATATCATCTGCCTTAAGTGCACTGCCTGACAGTCTAATATCAGGTAAACTCCATGGTGCATGCAATAATAACTGTTAGCTGTAGTGTGTAACAGTAGATAGGTTGGGGTTTTAATCTCACATGATCTAACTCTGTGTGTGTATAAATATATCTCCTTACAACACTATGAATATGCCCATATGGGTTATCCCTATGCAATGGTTATGCATTTTATGGGCATGTAACTAGCTGCTGGCCTCTAAATTGCCCTCATCCACATAAGCATTACTGATGTCCGCCACCTTCTAGATGTATATATTCAGAAAACCCAAGTGACCTGTATCGAGGGTAGCAGACTTTGTCACAAAGTATGACTGCATGGTTATGCTGACTGCCTCCATTATCCCTGATACACTGTTATACACATATGCACCTAGGGAGTAATGCATGTATACTGCCTACCCTACTAACATCATGTGTTTGCTGTGCCATCATGCCATCCTGTGCTGCTGTATTGCCACCATGTGTCCATTGCTTAACCCTTCAGACACCTGGAATGGAGACATACACAGGTCTGTGACACACCTATCATTCTGCAACACTACCGCCAGTCTAACATCATGCAACAAAGATGCACAAAGCTTGATGTGTAGTCATGACACATGCCAGTATACAATAATTGTAGTGACCAGAAACAAGTTCCATGGCAAGACAATATTGCACTACAGAAGTACATGTAAAGTAACATCATCACCTTGTGCATCAGGCACATATTTGCATTTCCCTGCATCATTGTCATGGATGGCAGAGATGTGGTACAGGTATCATCACATGTACAGGGTGTGGTGTGGGGGTACCAGAGGCCTAGGCTGTGCCAAATAGGTGACAGCATGTGTGTGAGTCAGGAAGGGGTGCTTGTTAGATGGGCCATGGAGAGGTGCCGTGTGTGTCTGTTGGTGACCTGCATGCAACAGTGGTATTTGAGTGTGTGTGCCCACAGTCAAGCCCAGTGCTAACCCTACACATAAGTATGTTGGACAGCTGTGGACGCTACAGGGTAGCGTAGACAGCTCCCCATCTCCGGCCATGAATACATGAACTGGATCTGCCAGGAGTAGCACTGGCATCACCATGCCCAATGTCAGATGCAGTGCCAGTAGCTGATGGTGACTGAAAAATGCTTGGGCTGTGTCCCACACTGGATCAACCAGGACAACATACCCATGGACTTCCACGTCATGGTGTGGAGAGCACACTTCCCTCTGTTGCCCTGTAGGTACTGCCAGTATGGGAGTGTGACTGTGCATGTCCTTGTGGACTCCCAGCAGATGGTGTTGCTAACCTTCATCCATGTGCCCAACTCCCAACTCTAACCAGATGTTCCAGCACAGACATCATGCTGTCAAAGACACTGTCTCAGCCCACTGTCTATCCACGACAGCAGTGAGCCAATCCAGTGTGTCTCAAATGCAGTGGAGGCAGTCACAGATCAGACTGTGCTGCATCCATAACCCTAAGCGTCCATTTGGTGTTGCATTCAGAACATGTCTGTGCCTCCATGATGGACCAAAACATGAAGTGAATGATCCGTGATATGACACCTACAACAACAGGTGGATGGACAGCAGTCCTTCTCTGAGCACCCCTGTCAATCTGCCTGTGTGGGACCTCATCACCTCTCTGGCTATGGCCAGTGTCTACACTCATTGAAGCTATAGTTGTCACACTGCCCTGTTCAGTGTTGCCACCCTCTGACTGTCCACTATCTGTGGTCTCTGGGGACTGGGTATGTGTGGGCATACTGACTGTGTATGGTGACAATGGGGGAAGAAGAGGGATGTCAACCTCTGGGACAGAGTCAGTCACTGACAGCCTCACCTCTGCCTCACTATGGCCACATCACCATCAGCATCCGATGAGGCATTGACATCAGGCTGTGAGGGGGACACACTCCAACCCCTCCAGTCACCTGTGAGAAGCAAAACAACAGCAGTACATTGCACTATTATGTATGGTAATCCACACAGACTCATACAGATGAGGATCCCAAACTACATTACAAGTCCCACATCTTCACATCTCTGCTCCCATGCACAACAGAGAAACTCACAACATACACAAACAAGTCAGGCCCATTCTAACATGCACATCAGCTACATCCAGTTAATGTTGTCAGTACAATACACCTGTAAATTATGCAATATGACAGTGTATGTGATAGGCCTAAATGTAGCACCCAGTACACCTATATTGAGAATGATATACCAGTAGCAGTATCACTGCCTCAGGTATGTACCATGAGTTTGGACCTTTGCCCCCCCCCCCATTAATTATGGATTTCTCATGAGTTCATCTTTTAGCAGGTTGACAGGTATGTTAGGCATAGCTCGCAACCAAATGAACAAATGTCAACAGACACAAGGAGTTAGCCAGAGTACATCAGGGACATTCAGGGTTAGTTTTGCAATGTTAAAACTAATTATGTGAGACATGGACAGAATGCGAGGAGTGAACAGCCTAACACCCTAATAATGGGTGATTTCAACTACCCCACCATTAACTGGGAAAACTACTCATGTATTAAATCTTGTGCTCAACGTTTTCTGGAATTCATAAATTCCAATGCCTTGGATCATCTTATCCACACCCCCACTAGGGGCAGCAATATCCTAGACCTGGTCATTACCAACATGTGCAACTGGTGTTCCACACCAGAGGTCAATTCCTCATTGGTCAGATCCGACCACAAGCTATTCACCCTAGACATCCACATCCCACCCCCACCCCCCATCAGAGAAACCACCATAAAAAATTCTCCAAAGCCAACTTCACTCTTCTTAAGACAGAAGTGGCAAACTTCATGACAGCCATGCTGACGGACAATAGAGGTATGACTGCTGAATCCTATACAAATGCACTTTATAAGCACTTACACGAGTGCATGGATCGTGAAATCCCTAACAGAACCAAGATGCTATCCTCCAAAAAAAAGAAAGCCAATCTGGTGGTCCCCTGCCATAAACAAACTCTACAACAGAATAAAGAACTGTTGTAAAAAAGAGTAAAATCCCACGATTGGAGGAACTCCATGGTCAGCCTCAGTAAGAAGCTGAGATCCCTCAAAAAATCCTCCAAAGCTAGTTACGAAAACAAAATCACCATTGATTCTAAACCCAAGCACAAAGCATTCTATAGCTATGTCAAGAATCTCAATGGCAACACTCAGATCTGCTCTGAGTTACAGCACAATGGCACTAAATATACAGACCCAACTGATATTGCCCCCCATCACTCCCCTCACCCCCTAAAGGGCCCATCTTTTTACTGGAAGAATTCAAAGTTCCTGTAATCATGGCTGCACAGGAAAAAAACACACTCTCCAAACCCAAGAACACAGCATCCATGGGACCTAACAACATCCCAGGCTGCATTCTACATGAACTACAGAACAAACTGGCACCCCACCTAAGTACCATGTTCAATCATCGCCTCACCTCAGGCTTTGTGCCCTCTGAATGGCACACAGCAAGGGTTATCCCACTCCACAAAGGGGGAGCCACCATGGACCCCCGGGAACTACTGCCCCATTAGCCTGACGAGCCTGGTCTGCAAGGCTATGGAACGTATCATCATGGAAATTATAAAAAATGGCATTGGTAATCTCCAAACTCTTGACCCTACCCAGTTCGGGATTGTAAAAGGCACATCATGTCTCGTAGACCTGATAGACTTCTTTGAAGCAGTCACCAAAGCCGTAGATGAGGGTAATGTGTTTCACACAGCCTATCTAGATCTCGCCAAGGCTTTCGACACCATCCCCTACTCTGGAATTATAGGTAAACTCAATAAACTAGGTATAAATCCCTATGTCACAATATGGGTTGCCAGCTGGCTCACTGACAGAACCTACATTGTGAAAGTAGCAGACTCTAAATCCAACTTCAGACCAGTGACAAGTGGAGTACCACAGGGTTCAGTTCTGGGTCCTCTCCAGTTTGGTATCTACTTCTCTGAAGTACAGGCTAACACAGAAGGTCTTTGGCTAACAAAGTTTGCAGATGACTGTAAACTAGGAGCCATAATCAAAACTCCTAATGATGTGGACATCCTACAAAAGGGCCTCACTGAGACAGATGCCTGGTGTCAAAGCCATGACCTCAAGCTCAATGCCAAAAAGTGCATTGTCATCCCTTTTGGTAAAAACTCTGTACCCATGAACTACCACATAGGTGGTAGTCTACTTAACACCTAAAGTGTGATAAGAGACCTTGAGACACAGGTGGACAGTAGTCTCTCCTTTGATAATAACATTGCCACAGTAGTCAGGAAATCCTTCTATGTGGCACACCTCATCACAAAAGGTTTCTCATCCAGGAAAAAGAGGTCATTGTTCCCCTCTACTCATCACTCATTAGACCCATTATAGAGTACAACGCCCCTTTTGGTATGTACCTCACAAGACATCTACAACAACTGGAAATGCCACAGAAATACCTCACAAAGAGGCTTACTGGCCTCAAACAGGTGCTCTACACTGACCATCTAAAAAAACTCCAGCGTTACTCTGTCGCATATCGCCTACTCAATGACGATCTCTGCCTAACATACAAAGCTATGTCAAACCCAGAGCTGTTGAACATGCTCCACTTAAAGAAATCCCAATCCCTCCAAGCTACACGCTCTAGGGACCTAAACCTTGTTGCCACAATGAACAGAACATGCTGGAGGGAAAGATTCCTGTCCCAGAGACTTCCCATACTCTGGAACAAACTACCTGTCTATATTAAACAAAGCTCCTCATTAGCACTTTTCAAGAAAAATCTTGATGATTGGATGAGAGATAGGAAATTCACCCCGGGGATCACTTCTGTGGTTCTGTTTGACAGGGCAGAGGAAAATTATTTTCTTGGGTGGCAAAATCCAGGGTAATTTTTGTCTAGGCTTATATAGGCCCTAGTTGCCAATAGCCTAGTACCTACCTATGAACCTATGAACCTATTAACCCATGAACCTATGAATTACAGTACATCATTTGATGTTACAGAGGTGTATACCCTCCCTTATTGTCACTATGTACTACGTGTAATCCACTAGCCTTCCTACAATAGCCAACTGTTGTAGGAGAGATTGACAGGGACAGAGCTGAGATGTGATTGAAATCAGGAACAGTTGATAGGCATGCGTGTAGGTGTAGGACAGCAAAGTATCAATGACATGTTCTCACCATAGATATAAGACAGGCTTACTGCTGTAATCCCTATTCATCATTCCTCCATCCTCCCATCTGCATTCTGTTATATGTAAATCTATTACATACCTGATAGAGTGCAGTAGTCCTTTGCTGAACTTTGCTTAAAGTAATCTTTTGATAATAGACTCCCTGTGTGTGTTAAGTGGCACACAGACTTGTTCTCCATAACCAGCTGCTTGCATTTGTATGGTACTGCTCATCACCAGGTATCTGCTCCTGCACCACTCTGTGACTCAAAATTGCTAACTGCAGCCAGAACAGCTGTATTGCACTATCATTAGCCAATGACATGCCACCACAGTGCAATATATAAGGCCTTCATGTAGGTCTTGGCCCCTGTCTTAGTTTTTGAGATGGACATTACTGAGGTATGGAGACTACAGCATCACAGAGGATAGGTAAAAACACTGTCCACTGTAGAGATTTATGATGTATGTCTACAGTTTTGCCTCGTATGTGTGGTCAGTGTCCCATACCATTGTGGTCATCTGGCAGCGCACTAGCAATCACAGTGCGCTGAGGTCAGTAAGGGATGACACACATGTATGTCACACTGCACATCCATCAAACTATGCATGCTACAGCAATAGCTGTTATTCTATCAACTTGCTATCTTTGTATGGGTAAACTGTTACACATGTCCCTATCTGTGGGTTTTTACCCCCTCCTGTTAAGTATGGCTGTATCTTGATCACTTGTTCAAGGGAGTTGGGAGATATGGTAGGGCTGTAGCAGCTACCTTTACATAAAGCTGTGTATGCTACAGGCTGCATCTGCTGCTGCTGCAGCCTACAACACATAGGGGGTAGTGTGAACATTTTGGTGGATAGCATGCTGTACATGTAACTGTGTCAGCTGTGTCAGGCCTGCCATTGCGGCAGAGCCAGGGCAAGGGTATTCTATATAGTGCAATCAGGGCATGTGCTTAAGGTATGTTTGTTCTGTAACAGTGCTACTAACAGAGTCGTAGGCAACATATAGTTAGGCTATATGAATATGTGCATTGTGTCTCTGCCTGCAGGCCTTTGTCTTGTAAAACAGGGTAGCAGTTAATTAAGTTGCAGTAACCTGTGGCAAGTAAGATTGCATGACTCAGTCATTACTTGTTATCTTCAAACTAATGTAATTGAAGGGCAACACAACACTGGATTTGAACCCAGGACTGTGTATGGCAAAATGTACTGGAGATAAGGCATATAACAGACTAAGACATTGCAAAAGTATGTGTATTTGCAGGATATATATGCACATATACAGGTTGTGAGAAACATTTCCACATCCATGAGTATGTGCATGGCTTTATATGGTTGTATTTCTGCTCCAGGGTCCCAGTTGTACATGTACTTTACCATTGCTGCCTTAGCAGGTATCTTTCCACAAGCTGCCGATAAAATGGCACATATATAGTACCTGCTATCACAGGCCTCACTTACATACATTAGTATGTCTTCATTATTATCTATTATTGCACCAGAGTCCAGTGTACCCTCCTAGTTTTCACATTAGTTTTTTATCTCAGTTACATATGTAATGTCTGTAAGTAGCAAGCAGTATGTTTTGATGGAAAAACCTGTTTAACCTAAAGCCTTTATAATGTGGTGGGTTAATGCCATGTGCTATAATTTAGAGGGGCCCTGGTTCCACAGTTGGCAGACGTGTTTATTTTCTGCATGTAACACTGTAATAGATACATATAGACAATAAAGCACTTTAAAGCTCATTTTAGCTGAGCTAAACAAAACCACTCTATGCAAATCCAAGCAAACCCATGCTAAAAATATATAAAGAAAAGAAAAACAGAGTGATAAGAAAGTGGTGAAATGGGAACAAACAGGGGTAAAACAATGTGAAAGGCAGGTAGGGATGTGCAGGATGGGTATAGGAAAGAACCATAGCTATCTGTGTCTTGTAGCTGTGCATTTTGGCAGGTTTTGTAGAAGAATTTGGAGTGTCAAACCCCAGTGAGATGGGTGAGGGCAACATAAATGTGTTTCAAGCCAATTGGATCCACTTAGTTGTGTCCAGTAGGCATGTGTGCAAAATGGAGAGCTATGTAATGGGCAATATGTTTTTTTGTGGGACAGGTGCCCATTTTTTTTTTTTTTTTTTTTTTTTAAGAAGAAAATGGAATGTTGGGGAAGAGGCATAGGTAGGTATGGGGAGGTGAGTTGGGTAGGAGAGGCTGCAATAGCAGACAGAAATGACAGCAGTCAGGGGCAGTGTGTGACACATGTGAGGGGTAAACACCTTGGTTGTGGAAGGTTTTGTGGAATCGTAGTTGCATGTGATTCCAGATGGCAGCAAAATGACCGACATCTCCACACATGGGCAGTCAACACTGCTCTTTTACTGCCCTGAAGGTGGCTGTGCTGGAGGGTGGGCGCCAGGGCCAGCCTGCCCCACCAGGTTGGCCAGTGTGCCCTCGGTCTGGCACAGGCAACGTTCATAGGACTAATGAATGATCTTGTGTACCATGACTGGCAGTACCTGTTGGGTGGCTGGAGCCCCTCCACCACTGCTCCCAGAGGCAGGGCCAGGCACAATCCCCAAAGGCAATTTCATGTGACACTGCAGGTGGTGGAGGGGCAACACTGAGGGCACCACTGGCCTGGTTCCCAGATGTGCTAGGATCTGGTGCCATGGCCAGTTGAGGCTAGGTAGGCAGATCACCAGGAACCTACCCTGACATGCTGTGGGGATGGAGGTATAGCAATAAGTATAGGTTAGTCATGAACAAAACAGAGTAATAACAGCATGCCAGAACAGTGAAAATAACCCAACTACATGTCAATGCATATTATGTGAAACACAATACATGACAGAACAGTCAGTATGTTAACAGCATGCCAGTAACAGTTGCAGCATAAGGCCAACAAAATAGGTAATGCAACAAGAGATGTTAATATGCAACCATTATAATACATATGCTATCCTCCAAAAAAGGAAGTTAATCTGGTGGTCCTCTGCTGTAAACAAACTCTACAACAGAAGGAAGAAACTGTTGTAAAAGAGAGTAAAATCTCATGAGTGGAGGAGCTCCCTGGTTAGCCTCAGTAAGAAGCTGAGATCCCTTATAAGATCCTCCAAAGCTAGCTACAAAAACAAAATTGCCACTGAGTCTAAGGGAAACTACAAAGCATTTTAGTTATGCCAAGAATCTCAATGGTAACACCCAGATCTGCTCTGACTTACAGCACAACAGCACTAAAATTATAGAACCAACTGATGTTGCCAACATCTTGGCAGATAGGTACAGGGCTAACTTTACCCCCCTCTCACCCCTAAAGTGCCCATATCTATACAGGAAGAATACAGAGTCCCTGTAATCACATCTATGCAGGTAAAAGCTGCTCTATCTAAAACCAAAAACACAGCATCCATGGGACCGGACAACATCTCAGGCTGTGTTTTACATGAACTGCAGAAAAAACTGGCTCCGTACGTAAGCACCATGTTCAATCATAGTCTTACGTCAGGCTTTGTGCCTACTGAATGGTGCACAGCAACAGTTATCCCACTCCACAAAGGGGGAGCCACCACTGATCCTGGGAACTATTGCCCTATTAGCCTGATGAGCCTGGTCTGCAAGGCCATGGAATGTATCATCATGGAACTCATAAACAAAGACATTGGTAACCTCCAAACTCTGGACCCCACCCAGTTTGGGTTTGTGAAAGGAAGATCATGCCTTCTGAACCTGATCAACGTCTATGAGGCAGTCACCAAAGCTGTAGAAGAGGGTATGGTAGTTCACACAGCCTATCTTGACCTCGCAAAAGCTTTTGAAACCATCCCCCATTTGGAATTATAGGTAAACTCACTAAACTAGGTATAAATCCCTATGTCACAAGATGGGTTGCCAACTGGCTCACTGACAGAACCCACACTGTAAAAGCTGCAGACTCCAAATCTGACTTCAAACCAGTGACAAGTGGAGTACCTCAGGGTTCAGTCCTGGGACCTCTCCTGTTTGGTATCTACTTCTCTAAAGTGCAGGCTAACACAGAAGGCCTCTGGCTAATGAAGTTCACAGATGACTGCAAACTAGGAGCCATAGTCGAGTCTCCAAATAATGTGGACATCCTACAGAAGGGCCTCACGGAGACAGATGCCTGGTGGCAGAGGCATGGCCTCAAGCTCAATGCCAAAAAGTGCATTGTCATCCCTTTTGGTAAAAACTCTGTACCCATGAACTACCACATAAACGTCAGTCTACTTAATGCTGAATGTGTGATAAGAGACCTTGGGACACAGGTGGACAGTAGTTTCTCCTTTGATAATCACATCACCACAGTAGTCAGAAAATCCTTCTATGTGTCACACCTCATCACAAAAGGGTTCTCATCCAGGAAAAAATAGGTCATTGTTCCCCACTACTCAGCAGTCATTAGACCCATTATAGAGTACAATGCCCCTTTTGGAATGTACCTCACAAGACATCTGCAGCAGCTGGAAAGGCCACAGAAGTACCTCACAAAGGGGATTAATGGCCTCAAACAGATGCCCTACATTGACCATCTCAAAAAACTCTAGCTTTACTCTGTAGCATATTGCCTACTCCGAGGAGATCTCTGCCTAACATATAAAGCTATGTTAAATCCAGAGCTGTTGGACATGCTACACCTAAACAAATCCCAATCCCTCTGAGCTACATGCTCTAGGGACCTAAACCTTGTCACCACACTAAACAGGAAATGCTGGAGGGATAGATTCCTGTCCCAGAGACTTCCTATACTCTGGAACAAGCTACCCATCTATGTCAAGCAAAGCTCCTCATTTGCACTTTTCAAGAGAAGTCTTGATTAGTGGATGGGAAATAGGAAATACACCCCAGGGATCACTTCTGTGGCTCTGCTAGACAGGGACACAGGAAATTAACTTTCTTGGGTGGCATAAGCCAGGGAACCTTGTTGGCTAGGCCTACGTAGGCCCTTGGGTCGATAGCCTAGTACCTACCTATGAACCTATGATAAGAATAATACACAAGGCTAGAATACAGGTAATTTAACAACATATGTGAATAGTAAACCATAACCAATGGATAACAATAACAAAAAAATGAAGATAAGGGGTGGGGAGAGAGAAAAACAGTCCATTAGTACCATTGTAGGCTATTTACTTTGCAACAGTACTACTATCGACTCTAAGGGTCTGCCCTTTCTTTATATGTACAAGTCCCCTATAGCTGCTGTAGCATGTACATAGCCCTCAAGCTATTTGCATGGGACAGTATGGGTCAAGCAGTAGCAACTGCAGGTACACAACTACACAAAACACTTGCACATCAGGTTGACCTACAGAACTACCAAGGTGTTCTATGGCTGATGTAGTGATACTTTGCAATTTAGGTAATCATTACAATGGTAATCCTGTGACAGAGTATGTGCTACTAATTGCATTACATGACAGGGTGACACTTAAGAGACATGTATGTGCACAGTACAGAAACTAAACAACTATCATGCTTTGCTTGGCAGGCATGGGGATAGAACCTAACAGCAGTGACTGCAGAGGACATCTGCATGGAATGTATGAATTGGCTGCAGCAATATTGAACAGACACTCCAGGCATACAGCCATACCAAGATTACATATGTTATTTATTTCATTTTACTTGATTATTATTATATTTATTTCCTTTATTTTATGCTTTACTTTCACATTCTTGCTAATGATTTTAACAGTCTGCGACATCTAAACACACAATTATTTACTCATAATATTGGTTACGTCACCCATTTACCTGTCTTTCCTGTGGAGAGAGAATATGTAAACATTATGTGAATGATACTGTAATATTTAGTGCTACGTAGCACTGGATTTGAGCCCTGGTCTGTGTGTGGCAAAGTGTACTACAGACAAAAGCATTTAACAAACTGAGCTACTGAGCCACTGCTGACTACTTACTGATAGATATTTGCCTAGAGCTCACATGGAATCAATATATGACTTAGTAGTACTACTACAGTTGTATATTAGACTGCAGTGACAACAGAACACACATGCATGAAATACAAGCATGACAGAGATAGTAGGTAATCTATACATTGTTATATAGAATGCAGGTGTACACAATATATTGTTACTAGTTTGAAATATGTGTGAAGTCAACAAACAATATCAGATCATGGAGTGGGCCACCTCACCCATATACATTTCTTATCTGCTGTTTGTGGATGACAGAGTATTATATGAACAATATTGGCCTAGAAACAGCCTTGACTGGTACTGTATGTGTTAAATAAGACAGTTGTCTACCATTATATTTGCATGCTATAGCTATTACAGTGTTATACTTGATGGCAGCAGCTTGCCTGACAGCCTGAATGCATACAGTTGTACTGCAATGGTTAAATCAAGACAAACCTGATGTACACAATTTACTTTGGTATTATTGGTAGTGGTACATGTGTTTTTGCAGAACAGATGGCATTATTAATTTCTTGACAAACAGATCTAATTCAACATTTATTGCACTACAGACTTTATTGTATATACTTTAATGCAGTTTCTGGTACTGTTTTGAGGTTTTATTGAACAACAGTTGCCATTATTCAGGTCTTGCAGTACAGCTCTACTTCCACAGTTATTGCACTACAGATTTTCTTGTATATATTTTAATGCAGGTTATGCTTTTGTTTCATCTTTTTATTGCACTACCGTTGGCATTATTCATTTATTGCACTGCGGCTCTAAGTCCACATTTATTGCAATACAAACTTTAATGTGCCTACTTTGTTGCTGGTAATGCTTTACTCTTTCTTGCTTATTTCACTACTGTTAGCATAATGCATCCATACTCACCCCACTTATGGTGCAACCTGGCCAAGCACCTGGCATGTGCCTAGAGATTGCTAGCCCTTTCATCTGCAGCTGTTGGGAGAGAAGAACACCATTATGCACACAAGTTTAGCAGACATTCAGATTAGATATCGGTGGTACAGAAGCAAAAGTACTTACATACATGTGGGACATCGCCAGCTTGAAATTCTTGGAACCGGGTGTCCAAGAG
>NC_056735.1:1959728460-1959900960 GCF_019279795.1 Protopterus annectens
GTGTGTGTGTGTGTGTGTGTGTGTGTGTGTGTGTGTGTGTGTGTGTGTGTGTGTGTGTGTGCGTACCTTTGGTATGAAACAGTTTCACTTTTCAAAGCTCTACTCTAATTTTACAAAGAAAAATGACATCAGATTTTGTGCAATTCTTCATGGTTCATATTTTAGCTATGTCATTACTGAAAAAAAAACACTGCATGTTTTGTAGAATTTTTCTCACTTCATATATTTTCTAAAAAACAAGTACAAGTAGTGCATAATTTTCCATAGTTCTCTCCACCATTTCTAGACCTGAAGTCAGTTTCCTTGAGACATTCTCAAGAAGCCAAGTTTGGGCTGAAGGTGTATTCCATTAGTTATACTAGCCATACCCCAATCTTGACAGACTGCTTACATTTGCAATACAGACTTCTCTTATTTGCTGGATTACCATGTTGTTGGACTTCAAATCAAGCCCCATCTGAATAACTTGCTGTTTTGTCTACTGATTCTGCTTAATCCTAAGAGATTGTCAGTTATAGCCACGGTGGCTTTCTATTATATCAGTAGTTCTGAAGCCTTTGGAGAGTCCACATTATTTCTAAACACTCCTTTTCTACAGATGTGTATATTTATTCCTATTGCTAAAATCTGCAGCTGAGGTATAGTAGCTTCTCTCTTTGAAGGACTGCTTTCACAAGGCCCCTATTCTATGGTTTAAACCATCTATCGGTAAAATAAACCAGTGACTGATCAGGACTTCCCAGTACTAAAGGGTCATATAAGGCTTCCTTGAGACTTTGGAATGCCTGCTACCAAGTTAGTATCCAAATAACGTTATCTTTTGGGTAAGGCTGCAAGAGGTGCCTTTCTTGTGTTAGAGTGAGTGGCAGACATCGTAAAATAAAATACTGCCCTTAGGAATGTTGTCACCAGCTTTTTGGTAATGGGGTTAGACCATTCCTGAATAGCCTTCATCTTAACTAGCACTGGTAGAATATTCCACAACCAACAAAATGACTAAAATAAGACACTCCATTACCAAATTGCTTCTCTTTGAATTTCATTGACTTAATAAACAGTGACCATTTTAGGTTGCTCATCATCTCTCTTGTATGTTAAACAAGTTACTGTTAAGAATGACTCGAGACTGGAGAGAGGGTGTTGAACCCTTCAGGGAGATGGGTACCTAGTGCTCTGTTGTACTGACAGCCACTAAGATAAGGAGATCATAGAAAATTAAAAGGAGTTTGGTACAGTTAGAAAAACTGTCATGAAGTTTGTGCCAGTGATGGAACTGTAACAAGTTAGGTTGTAAAGCAATACAATAGAGGTGAAGATTAAGGAAGGAGGACCTAAACTGAAAAGATCAGCTAACAGTACATATCTCATGGGAAGCAACATTGTTATTTAGAGCTTATGTGGGCAAGAGGGAACAATATATGCAACAGCTGAAAAGCAATTTACAAGGAATTAAACAGATGATGCCAAAAGAAAACTGTAAGAGCACTATATCTAAAACTCAAAAAATGAATATAAAAATTGAATTTGAGACTGGCCATGTTAAACTTTTTTGGGGGTAAATTAACTCTACAATAGTGGAACAAAATAAATGGATGGAGCAGTGGTGCAGTGGTTATGGCCGATGCAGTTGTGCAGTAGATAACAGCCTCCTTGTCATTCAGCCTCAGCCCTGCTCCCTACGAATAATGCACACCATGTTTTCTACCTTCCACTGAGGATCAGGTGTGACTGTGTCCAAGTTTGCACACCTTCACCCCCATCAATGGGCTTGCCCATCCAGCCTGCCTGTGCCATTAGATGCCTTAGATGCTATTTTGACTCACTGCACTTGGGTCATAGTCACAGCGATTCATTCTTCTGTGCCACTGGCATGGACATCCCTCTGTACAATTTGCTCTTGTGTTTTATTCTGTTCCACTATTGTAGAGTTCATTTACCCCCCAAAAAAGCCACAACATTTGCCTTCCCCCAGTATCATAGGGTAAATATGGACCTCTTCCGGCAGTATAGTTCCCTAATAAATGTTTCATTTTCATGCAGTTCTCAAGGAATGAGACAATACCATCCTTAATGCTACGTCTTCTCTATTCACGTGTGATAATGGAGGTGACATTTGCTTTCACCATGCCTATGTGCTTGACAAATACTTCTACTGTATTTTATCATTCTCTCCTGATATCTATATCTCTATCTATCTGTCTATCTATCTATCTATCTATCTATCTATCTATCTATCTATCTGTCTATTTATCTATCTATCTATCTATCTATCTATCTATAGAAGTACCCATGTATGAAGCTGTTGGGTGCCTTAATGCTCTCCATGGACTGTGCTACCTGACAGTCCTCCACCACAGTTTCATGGATCTATGACAGTACAGACACCACAAAATCCTATCCTTCAGCCCCTATAGGCATCCCTATTACTCATTTGAGTTTAAAATCATGTAATATTGGTTATACAATTATACTTTTTGTTTATTATTTGTTGACCTGGAAAGTCTAACTAGGACAGAACCTGTTTTCAGCAAAGGCCCAGGCAGAAACACTCCAGACACATCTTTGGAATGTGGGAGGCAACTGGAGTTCCCAGGGGAAAGCCACATGAACACAGGGAGAACATGCAGACTTCACACAGAAGGCACTCCAGCCGAGAATCAAACCAGAGTACCTTTTGCTGTGAGGCGACAAATTTATTTATTTATTTATTTATTTCAGTTTGATTACCGGGGAAGTCCACTGGGCCATGAAGTGCCCATTTGTCCAAAAAAAAAACTGTCTTTCAGCTTTTCCCAATTAGGGGTCACCACAGTGGAACTCCAGTCTGCTAATGATTGGCAGTGAATTTTTATGGTGTTGAGTTGCCATCCCGGCACCCAAACTTTAAGGAAGGCACACCCACTCATGCACACACCTACCGGCATGTCTTTTAAAGTGAATTAGACTGTGGGGAGGACATTCAGACTCCGCACAGAAGGCACGCCAGCCATGAATTGAACCAAAGAACCTCTTGCTGTGAGGCGACAATGTAACCGCTTCACCACCATGGCTACAATCACTATAGCAAAAACTATTCCTTAAAAAATGATGTATGGAAAAGGGACTAATAGTACATGCAAAAAGTACAGCATTGTGCAGCTGATAAGATAGTCCCATCATCAACTGATCAAGAAAGCCTTTTGTTTAGCACGCCTGATGTCTAAAAGTTGCTCATGTAAGTTGAAAGAAATTATTTTCCCTTGATAATTTCTTCTTTTTTGATAAATTGTAAAATACAATGTCCCTCTTGGTTTGTGATTGATCAGACACATCACACAGCTACAAAAACATTAGCAGTAGCCTAACTAAAAAGATTACTGGCCTAAGAACACTTAGATTTAAATACATGCTTGAACTTGTATCTTTATCATCAGTCTCTTACAGACTTTTATGTCTACATCTTTGTCTTGCATTCCATGCCATTAAGGACCCAGTTCTCATTGATCTCTAGCATCTCTGCAAGACAAATTGCTACAAAAACACTAAAACTAAAAATTTGGATCTCCTTCAGCACATGCATAAACCACTCTGTAGGGACACATTTATTACCCAACATTTACTCCACGTCTATAATAAATTGATCTTATATTTTAATAGACTGGCACCCTTGCATCTTTTAAGATGCACCTGTATGGACATCTGCAGAATTACCCCTGGCCTGAATTGCTTTGCCTTTTTAAAGGTAGGAGATATCTCATGATGGTGGGTATCATCAAGGTGCAAAAAGTGCCTTGGCTTACTTGCCATGTAACCCCTATGATCCTACTTTCCAGATTGTTTGAACAAGCATATATAGCTTAGCTATGAACCCTACAAATGGCAACCAGTAAATTTACCTCTCTTTTTGATATTGACCATGCTGATAATTCATGAGGTAAATGTATGTGAACTTGTCCAATCATCAGGACTTAACTTGCAAGACAGTAATGCGTTACAACTCTTAACACACAAGAGAGGTTTGTTCCACAGGTAGGTAATAAATTGGATAATGAATCTATCCCTCCGATAAGCCCTGTGTATGTTATTATTTAAGTCAATAGCTCTGAGTAAATGTTTCTAACATTAACATTGTTTCTAAGGTGAAAAAGATCCGGTAAAATATGGTGTGTCATAGTATACAAGAAAAGAGGAAGATCATCATGTATGAGTCTGTAAAAGATAGAAAAAAGTAAAATAAATGTTTTAATCTATCTAGATAACTAAATGAGCCTAGTCTCTTGATTCCCACAGTTAGTAGATGCCAAGTTCTTTCAAGCTGAGATATGCGTTTGATAAGATAAATGGCAGATGAAGCATTATATTCAATGATCAGCCTAATAAGGCAGGGATATATCATTACTAAGGCCAATTTGTTAATGGAGCTGTTTATTTGGTGATTAACTTGGCAATGAGAAAACAATTTCCTTACTGTAACTGATATGTGTTAATCAAAGGGCAGTTCCTTGTCACTGAAAGTACCCAAGTGTCTATGACTGGGTCAACTAAGGTGAAATCCCATTTATGTGGTAATCAGTGGAAAAGATGTGCTTCACAAATATGATTACACTACATTTTTCCAATAGTTGTAAACCAATGAGCAGAACCAATCACTGACAGTATCTATCCCTTCTTAGATAATAGTTTCTGCAGGGGAATCAGTAGTACCACCCATTTTGCAGTCATCTGCAAACTTTTCCAGCCATAGACGTTCGACATCTGTCATATCAGAGAAGTAGATACAAAAATAAGTGGATCCACCACAGGTCCCTGAGAGATTCAACTAAACATATCTGTCTGATGAAACTTGCAGCCAACTCTCACCCTGTATATATGATCAAGATGAGAATTAGCAAGCTATCAAGTGATCAGGGTTAATATTTAATATTTAATCTGCTAAGTTTATCAATAACAGCTGCATGGATAATCATGTTGGATGCTTTAGCAAATGTTAGATAAGTTTTACAAAAGTGTACTGGCAAAGGTCAAATGTTTACAAGTTATTGCAAAGATGTTGCATATGTTAACATTTAAGAAGTGAAAAAAATCAATCTGGCAATATACCAGTAAAGAGCACCAAGATAGCCATTTCCACTAACACACAGTTTATTGAAGCATAAAACACATCACCAGCCACAAAGCCACATAAATGCTGACATGAATAATATGTTTTCATCAATGGTATTACAGACTTCATCAGATAAAGTATAAACCAAAATTGACACTTAATATATACCCTTGCCAATAAACCCTAAATCAATAAATTGGCTAATTTAACCAAATGCAGAAATAATTTGTACCAATGAGTATTGTAAAAAAATACAATGTACTATTTTAAAAACTATCTTAAAACTATTCTAAAACCCTATTAAAATGTACCTCAATGTTAAAATAAACACATAAATACATACATACGTGAATATATAAATATAAATATAAATACATAGTAAAAATGGGTTACTTGTCTGTTAAATGCATAAGAAACCATGTTGTACTTAAAAATAGGTAAATGGCTCTACCTAGTGTTAAAAGCATAGAAAAATCATGAAGAAAACTTGTGTAGTAAAAATCATGTGTTGGCTGTTGTGAACCTCATAAAATACAGGTGTATGTTTTGAACATGTATTATCACTTATAACTTAGCAGATCTCAGTTTTAAAACTGGGGCAAGGGAGACCATATCGTTTAAACCTGGCCATGTGTTGGCTTCAAGAATTAGTTGCCAGCATACCTCCCTATTTTCCAACTGGGTCTCCCATAGGCCATCCCTGACATCTAAAGGGACATCCTCTAATACAAAAAATGTAAAACTTGCATGTTGACATACCAATGTGTGCTTAAGTGCATTCCTTGGATTTTCTTTTCTTATCTCATAGTTGTGCTTTTAAATCCTTACCTGAGATTCCTTTCAGTTTGGCCCTATTTTATGTATTAGTGACACCCCTGGAGTTGTTAAAAATGGAGCCAATGGGGAGAGGATTGAACATGAGAATGCTTTCATTCTGGATTACCAATGGGGATGCTCAAGTTATTAAAGGGATTTTCACCAAAGAATGGGACAGATTTGTTAGGTTTTCGGATTTAGGTTCTAATTTTGATAAACTTCTTAAATATATATTTAGGAAAGGGCGATGTATTAAGGACATTAAAGGGAATAACTGAGGTGGTATGAGCAGAAAAATTAAGGTGGGTACTTTTAAATGTGTTTTTTTGTCAGCAATGTCCGTTTACTACTCATAAGATGGATATATCTACACTAGCAGTAGGGCTAACCAAATTGTAGCAAAATCATATTACAATTGTGACACCAGGGGAATAGTATACATAGCAATATGTGGGAAATGTGAAGCATTCTATGTGGGCAAAACTGACAGGAATCTCAGGAAAAGGATTTACGAGCACAACTATCACATAAGAAAAGAAACCCTAGGGAAATGCACTTTATAAGCACACACTGGTATGTTAACATGTTTTTAGTGGCTGTCTCTCACCTGTGTCAGCAGTGAGGATTTAGGGTCCTTGATTACTGGCCTGGGGTAGGGAGGACGTCATACCAAATATATTCAAATATCCATAGACCTCAATTGCAATAAACCATTCAAACTAATCTTATCTTTCAAACCACCTCATTTACTTTTATTTGTCAAAAAAGATCCTTTGCCTCAATAATGGCATCCAGACAACCTCCTCATTCTGGAATAGGTACTGCTTCCACTATGTAAAGCAAAATTATTTTAAAAGCTACACAAGCAATAGAATGCTTGTATAATGTGCTGATTAAATCATTAGTTTTAATAGCATAATAATGTCTTGCCCATCCCAGAGGTATGTGAATGCTAATGTTTTTGGGGATCCACCTGTACCACAGAGCATGAATGTTTCATCCAGCTCTGTTCAGACTGGTATTGGTAACCAACTTAATGTGACGTAAGCAGCTGCCAAATACAGCTGGCAGTAGCACCAGTAAACAGTCTTATGCAGTGGCTGTTGCAAGTATTGTTTAGAATAACATGATTCATAGTTCCAGTGCCTTTTTCTCACCATTATTGAGGCAAAGAAACTTTTTCTCAATAAATATAAAAGCGACCAGTGATGTTCCTCAGTGATCCACATCCCAAAGACATGCTGTAGGTAGATTGGACACACTACAAATTGGCTATAGGTGTGAGTGTGTGCATGTGTGTGCCTTCTGTGGAAGGTTGGGTGCTGGGCTGGCAACTCAACACTGTAAAATTTGACTGCCAATCATTTTGTGAACCATTGTTCCACTGTGGCAACCCCTAACTGGGATAAGCTGAAAGGAGATTATGAACTTTTGAGACTTTTTCAAGTGCCGAAAAATTTATGGTGGAAACAAAACAAACAAAAAAAAAAGAAATAAGATCATCTTAGAAATACTTTATTTTTCCAAACTTTAGCTTGCTGTTAAAAAGAAACCTGTACAATTCAGAACTTTGGACATGATGGAATTTGAATTAATTTTTTTCTCACAATATGTGATAAAGGGCTTGCTATAAAGAAAATGTATGATAAAAGAAACATATGGATGGGGGTAGGATTTATGTGTTGCACTGGAAATGAATGATGGAAAATTATAGCATATCTTAAATAATATATCAGTAAATGGAAATAGAGCAACAGCTAGGCATTGGGATCAACCACATGCTTCCTTTTCTTGTGGGAATAAAGCACATTTGTTTCAGGAATGTACAAAGACAAATGGGGAACAAGGCCATACTTCTAGAAACTGTAGAGCATGTTGTAGGAAATATAATGATTCTGGCCATTGTTTTTTTTTAATTGCCATATGCTGGAAAACGAATGGTTACATGAAAAAGAAATTGAGAGACAAGAAAGGCAATGTGTGGAAAAACAATAATATTTAGGAAGAAACCAAAATAGCTGATGTAAGTGAGGAAGAAAATGAAAGAAAAATAACTTTAAAGTGAAGGAACAGCAAGAGAAAGGATTAATGGAAAATAAGTGTAATGTACAAGAAGATGGTGATTCAGAAAAAGGGGAAGAAAAACAACAGAAAGAAGTTAAATCGATTTATTGTAGGGTGTGTGGAGTGTTAAAATAAGAACAGGACAAAAGGATGCAAAAAGGAAACAGATTATTTATATATTTTGGGACTAAATTTGAACAGTATAAGAAATAAAGTGAAATGCTTAATGGTTGTTGAATGGGGCAAAAAGAAAAAGATGGTTGTATTATTTTTCCTGGATGCAACATGTGTTAATAAAAATAAAAAAGATACAAAGTTATTAATAATTGGAGGCCAGGAGCACTGTGCAATACTGATTTTAAAATCTTTATGAAGATAGTACAAAAAAATAACAGGGATCATTTTGGAAAGAAGTGATAAGAAAATAGGTATATGGAGTAAAGGAAAAACAAGTGAAAGAAATGGTAATAATAAAAAAAAAATGTGCATGTCATTTTAAAAGAGAATAAATATGAAATAACAAAAGGATTTGATTCAGTAAGTCACGAGGCAATGTGACATATTTTATGGGATTATGTTTTCTGAAAACTAATAAAAGTATTGAAGAAGTCTTATTAGATATCGCTGGTGAAGATTATGGTAAATGGTTGTTTGGAAAGAAAGTAAAAAATGAAAAAGTTGTGAAACAGGGGTATCCAACGAGTTTATATTTATTTGCGTTAGCAAAGAGTGTAATAATACAAACATGTACTGCTGAAATGAGAGAAGCAGGATGAGAAATGGAAAAATGTGTAATAATGCCTGTATATCTTTCATATGTAGATGATTTAATTATTGTAACAAAAAATATGGTATGGCTGATGGAAATAGCAACAAGGATGGAAAGGGGGTTAAATAAAGATGGATTAAGGTTAAGTGAGTTAAAAAGTAAATGATCTGGCAAATAAATAAATAAATCAATGAAATATATTTTAATAGAAAAAATAAACATAATAGAAATCAGAAATAGAAGAAAAAATGTCACTGTCAGGAATAAAGCCTCTTCGTGTCAGTCCATAAAAATCCACGAATACAGCAGCACGACTTTAGCTAGATAAAACTAATATTGACAAAAACACACAGAGAAGGAAAATACTAAGTAGGTCAGTAAGCGCTTCAGACTGTCAACAGAGGAAAATTCTATATAAAATAAAGAAGTTAGTTGGTGGAAAACATTCTATTTATCCTTTAGGTGGACAGTATATGTGCTACATACATATATATATATATATATATATATATATATATATATATATATAATGAATAATTGTTGAAGAATTTGATTGAAACACAAAACATAGAATTAACTCACTGGCAATTACCATTAACTGATAAAAATATCATAGCAAAAAACTAATTGTAATTTAATAGGTTACATTTGGGATTGCAAAGAGTAAGATTAAAAACAGCTTTAATGTGGGGGGCTTCAACTATCCCAATATCACAATAAGGGGGTGCACAACAGCATTCACTGAAATTAAATGTATTAATTCCAGGGTTACACAAATGCAAAAAAAGAGCAAAAACCCTTGAATTATGTAATGGTTGATATAATGATCTTTGACCATTACATAATGCGACAAACTGTACCATCTATGAAAAACACTACAGCTTTAGCACATGATAAAATGTGTGCAGTGATAATTCACATAACATTCACACACACACACACACACACACACACACACACACACACACACACACACGCATATCTCTCTCATCTCTCTCTCTCTCTCTGTCTTTCTGTGTATGTGTAAATATATATATATATATATATATATATATATATATATATATATATATATACACACACACACACACACACACACACACACACACACACACTCACATATACATATACATATACATACATATATACATATACGTATACAGGGAA
This sequence comes from Protopterus annectens, assembly GCF_019279795.1. NCBI lineage: Eukaryota > Metazoa > Chordata > Ceratodontiformes > Protopteridae > Protopterus > Protopterus annectens. The sequence continues at coordinate 1,959,738,360 of NC_056735.1, forward strand.
AGTTTGGATGTTTGGATATTTGGGAAGTGTATACATGTTTCCTGGAAAAATTGAAAAAGAATTGTTAGATAAGTTTTCAATTTTATTTGGGGATCAAGACTCAATCCAGTTAGGCAGAGAAATTAATTTTAAAACATCCAGTCATGTATTTGGCATCTATACACCTTTTTTGGGTATTAAAAATATGAAGACATAGGAAAGATGTTTGATAAAACACTGTATATGAAATATGAAGAGGTGGAAAAAATAAAAAGGGAAAGCAACTTTTAAACTGTTTAAAGGAAGAAATGATGGAAAAAAGAATACGATTATAAGATGAAGTTATGGAAAATTAACGTTGATGAATTTAAAAAATACAAAGGGATGCCATAATGTGATAATGGGAGAAATTTTATTTAATAAGTCCATGGAAAGATCACAGGGATAACATAAAAGAACAATGAAAACAGAATGGAAAGATATAAGGATTTTTATAAAGTTGGAGATGTTTTGTGGGAAATATTATTAGATAAGTTGCCTGTAAAAAGTAGTGTGAAAGGGCTCAGTGAATCTATTTTTTACTTAGTGCTTACAATAAGCACTGGGGTGTTTGTTATTCGGCAGTTACAGGGCTCTTACATACTTATGTGTACAAACTTCGAGAATATGCAAGGGTGTGATGATTCAGTTGTTTACTGGAAGGTTTCAGTGTTGAAAGCGTTTTTTGTTTAGTTTACTCTGCTTAGTTCACCTATAATCCTATTAAAGGCTGTGTAAATCTATTTTATACTTTAGTTTTAGCATTTAAATTAATGGGTGGGTATGTTTGCTATTAGTCATTAACAGGCTCTTACATGGGCTATGAGTGAACATGAGTGGGCAGACATATTCACTGTGACACTTAGATGCAAAGACACATTTATGCATCTCTGTGTGTTAAGTATGTTTGATGTCCTGTGCATTTGCGGTTAAAGGAATAGAAGAAATGGATCATTTTTGTTTAATGGATTTATTCAGATGGGGATTTTTGAATAAATGCAAGGTTTGTGACATGTTTACAAATGTATTGGAAGGCTGGGACCTAGAGAAGTACATTTGTGAAAGGTGTCAGTAAACTGTTCATTCTTCTGGGTCTACTAAACTATTTGCTGAAACAGTAATGCAGTTTGAACCTGAAACAAGTGCTAATATGGTAATGATTCTGAGCATGGTACAAAAAAAAAACAGTTGCAATGTGATATAACTACTAAAAGTGTTTGAATTATTGGTGTTGCCACGAGTTAGAACTCTGGTATCAGGCTAATGGAGTGATAGTTCCCAGGGTCTGTACTCACTCCTCCTTTGTGGAGATGGATGACTGTAGCAGTGTGCCATTCGGTAGGGACAAAGCCTGAGGTGAGTCTGTGACTGAACAGGGCACACAGGTGAGGTGCCAGTTCACTCTGTAGTTAATGTTCAACCAGGGGGATATTGTCAGGTCCCACAGAAGCTGTATTCTTGGCCTTGGACAGTGCTGTTTTAACCTGTGCAGCAGTAATACTGGGTGTCTGTCAATCTACTGGTATTGTCATTGGTACTTTGGGGGTGGAGACGGGTAAAGTTGGCACTGAATCTGTCGGCCAGTATACTGGCAATATCTGTTGGCTCGGTATAGGAGGTACCATTTTGCAGTAGCTCAGAGCAAATCTGGGTATTGCCATGGATATTCTTTACATAACTATAGAAGGCCTTACGGTTGTCTTTACTATCTGCTGCAATTCTGTTTTCATAGCTAGCTTTAGAGGATTTGATGAGGGATCTCAACTTTTTGTTGAGGCTGGTAAGGGAGTTTTTCCAGTCTTGGGATTTCACCTTATTCCACATCAGTTTCCTCCTCCTGTTGTAGAGTTTGTTTATGGCAGGGGACCATAAGATTGGCTTCCTTTTTTTTTGGAGGAGACCATCTTGGTTCTATTGCGTATGGCAAGTTTCATGCATTTGTGTACGTGTTTGTACAGTGCATTGGTGTATGATTCTATGGTCATGCAACTATTCCCCATTTGCATGGGTGCCTTGAAGTTAGCCACCTCTGTTTTTAGGAGCCCAAAGTTAGCTTTGGAGAAGTTTTTCATGGTGGTTACTTTTGTGGGGTGGGGGTGGGGGTGTAAGGGATGTGGATTTCCAAGGTTATTAGTATATTGTCGGATCTAACCAGGGAGGAGCTGACTACTGGTGTAGAGCAACGGTCGCTCATGTTAGTAATGTCCAGATCAAGAATGTTGCTACCTTTACTGGGAGTAAATATGAGCTGGTCAAGGGCTTTGGAATTAATGAACTCTGGGAAACGTTGGGCAAGTGTATTGGTACATCAGTAGTTTACCCAGTTAATGGAGGGGTAGTTGAAGTCGCCCAGTAAGAGAGTGTTAGGTTGGACCCTAATATTCTCCAAGGTGCTTTGGAATGTTGAGTGCTAGTCTTGGGACATGGTTGGGGACCTATAGCAGGTTATGACCTGAATCACTGTCTTACCCAATGTTAGCTGCACCTGAATTATTTCTGATGCGTTATGTTGGGCTACCAGTCTGTAGGTGTGTGCATCCTTTATGAATATGGAAACACCACCACCTTTGGAGCTTCGGTCCAAGTTCTTGGGCCAAAAGGTTTGGAATGAGTTATAACCTGGTAGTGCAGGGGTGCTTTCTGCTGCCTTGAACCAGATCTCTGTTACAGCACAAATGTTGATGTTTTCCATTTTAAGGAGTGCTTTGAGTGAGTGCATTTTGAGATTTAGACTTCTAGCATTGAGCAGCATGACTCTCAGATTGCATTTGTTTGTAGCTGTTACAATGTTAATTTGGTCTTTGGAACACAGCCTAAAAAAGGCACTATAGGGGTGGCAAGAGCCTTGGCCAGTATCAGGTAGCCTAGGGGTGACAAATGCAGGCCATCTCTGACAAAGCATCGAGGTCTGTCAATCATGTCATCCCAGGCAGACAGATACTGGATCCCCTAAGAGTGACACCAGAAACTTAGCCAATTGTTGAAATCAATCATTTTCTGCTTGTACTGGGTGATGGTAGGATGCTTCTTAGGGCTAGGGTCATACCCACCTGGGCTACATAATCTGAGAGCTCCACCATGACTCTTTTCATGTAGTCCAGGGAGGTACATCTCAGGTCATTCACACCCACATGTGCAATGACAGAGTTATATTTGTACCTGTTGAAGAGGGATCTGAATGCATGCATTATGTGGTGGATCCTGGCACCTGACAGGCAGCTGACTGTTACTTTATCCTTATTCAACCTAGTGAGTGGGACATCAGTGTGCCTCACTATCGAGTCACCTATGACTAGTGTGTTGGGCATGCTGTTTTGTCTTAGGGGCTTTGGTTGAGTGGCACACTGTTTAGGAGAATTATGTGTCTTGTGATTAGTGTTATGTTGTGGTGGTCAAGTGCATTTCTGCCTTGGAGGTCTCTGCTGCTTGGGTAGATTTTTACTGAGAGCCTCTGCAAAGGTGGGTGTGTGGTTTGTGTTTTTATGTGAAGGCAGTGCTGGTGTGTGTTCTGGAGGGCTATGTGTTCCATGTGGTGTGGTGCAAATGTTGACCTTCTCCTCTTGACCAGCTATTCTGGTCTTGTCTGGAGAGTGTGTGGTTTCCAATTTGGATATATAAGTGCATTTCTCACATTATTGAGTGTTGGAAGGTAAAAGGAGAGTGTTGTTGGTGTACATGAAGCAGTTGCTGCATTGCCTCAGGATGCCCAAGTTCACCTGTTTACTTGGAGAAAGCATAGGGAACTGACCTTTAGACATGCCTGGAGGGGTGGGCATTGATAGTAAGTACTGGATCTGTTTTCTTGTAGAACGTTTTGTGCTGGTAGCACTTTTGTGTGCTACAATAATTGATACAAGAAGTCTGGTAAAGTGCTAGACTAATAAGCTAGTTTAAGTGCAGGAGAGGAGAGGAGAGAACTAGTAGATTTGAGGGAAAAATTGAAGAGCAGACGCTGGCACTGTTCAGAAGCTTACACACAGTCCTGTATACAATAAGTCTGTATCTGGACTAGACTAGTTACAGGAAAGGTGGGAAACAAGTGCAAACATGGGCTTTTAAACCAGGAAGTTGAGAGAGATGGAAAAATTGTCCAAACGGCCAATAAACTACAATTTCTGGGCCAGGAACCACTCCTCTTGTGGTAGATAGGCTACCTAGAGCTTACCACTCCCACTAATAAGCTAGATGACTTCCCTCCAACACAGAAATGATTGGGGGGCTCAGAAGCTTACAAACCATCTTGGACACAGCAAATCTGTATCTGGGCTAGAGCAGGTACTGTAAAAGGGGGAAACAAGTGGAAACATAGTCTTTTAAGCTAGAAAGTTGAAAGAGATGGAAGAAACTGCCCCAAAGGCCAATAAACCACAATATCTGGGACAGAAACCACTCCTTAAGTAGTAGATAGGTTACCTTGTGCATACCACTCCCACTGATAAGCTAGCAGGCTTCCCTCCAACACAGAAAGGCTTTGGGTGGATCAGAAGCTGACAAACAGTCCTGGATACAGCAAATCTGTATCTGGACTAGACTAGTTACAGGAAAGGGGGGAAACAAGTAGCAAATGCAGGTTTTTAAATCAGAAAGTTGAGAGAGATGGAAACTGTCCAAAAGTCTAATAACTACAATTTCTGGGCCAGAAACCACTCCTTATGAGGTAGATAGGTAGTGGGTAGGCCTTCTCAAATGTTCTCTCTTTATTATGTAACTAATGACACTAGACTGGAGGGAATGTCCCTGATCAAATATACAGTATGGGCAGGCAACTGCAAAGCCACCAAGTATAACACAAGACAACAATAGGGGGGTTGGGAAACTATTATAGCTACTAGCTGTAGCCACTAAATGAATGCTTTAAACAGATAAAAGAGTAAGGAGACTCTAGAAAATGCTTTTAACTGGAAACAAATCAGTTATGTGATACCTGACTAGAGCACAGAAACCTCAAAAAAATGGACAGGAAAGCAAAGATAGAGTACTCACAAACAGAAAATACAACTCTCAGTATGGAAAAGCAGTTCACAGTTAAGTAATTTAGTAAACATGCAATTAGAGTAATGAAACAGTATCTAGAAATGAAAAATACAGTAAAACAGCATAAAACAGTACATAAATGCAGTGAAACAGTAAAAAAAGCTTCATAACAGTGCAAAATGTAGTAGATTAACTGTATAGCACAATTATAAGTGTTACAAAAGCACAATTTAATGAAATAAGTGTAAGAAATAACTTATTCTGCTCTTGGAATCCTAAGGAATTTCTGCTTAGTCCCATTAATGAATCACCATCCACAGCCTGGTAAATGCAAGCACAGCCCTTTGCAGACACAGGGTTCACATACCAGAAAGAATGGAAGAAACAATAAGCTCAAACTACTACTCAGTCATACTAGCCCCTGCTGTTACCCAATCACTCATGCAACAGAAGGTCAGGAAACCCTGTTCCTCTCAATAATAATGAAGACAACACACTATCAGCAGAAAATGGCTGCCAGAAACACAGGAAACTCAACTACCAAAACTACCAGTCCTGTACAACAGCAGGCCTCTATCAAGATTATGCTACCTGAGTAGAACAAAGAAACCTCATGATAAATGCACAGAAAGAGCACTCACAAACAGAAAATACATGTCTGAGTATGAAAAAGCAGTTTACAGTTTAGTAATTCAATAAAAATACAATTATAGTAATGCACACTATTACAGCTACTAGCTATAGCCACTAAATTAAAGTTTTATACAGATAAATGAGTAAGGATACTCTAGAGAATGATTTTAACTGCAAACAAATCAGCTATATGATACCTGACTAGAACACAGAAACCTCAAAAAAGCACAGAAAAGCACAGATAGAGCACTCACAAACAGAAAATACAACTCTCAGTATGAAAAAGCAGTTTACAGTTAAGTAATTCAGTAAACATGCAATTAGAGTAATGAAACAGTATCTAGCAATGAAAAATGCAGTTAAAACAGTATATAAATGCAGTGAAAGTAAAAAAGCTTTATATAGCACAACATTTAGTAGATTAACTGTATAGTACAATTATAAGCATTACAGAAGTGGAATTCAATAAAATAAGTATAAGAAATAACTTATTCTGTTCTTGGAATCTTAAGGAATTTCTGCTTAGTCCCAGTAATGAATCACAATCCACAGCCTGGTAAATACAAGCACAGTCCTTTGCAGACACAGGGTTTATATGCCAGAAAGGATGGAAGAACCAAGAAGCTCAAATTACTACTCAGTCCTACTACCCCCTGCTGTTACCCAATCACTTGTGCTACAGAAGGTCAGGAAACCCTATTACTCTCAATAATAATGAAGACAACACACTATCACCAGAAAATGGCTGCCAGAAAGACAGGAAACTCAATTAACAAAAAACACCAGCCTGGACAACAGCAGGCCTCTATCAAGAATATGCTACCTGAGTTGAACACAGAAACCTCATGATAAATGCACAGAAAGAGCACTCACAAACAGAAAATACAAGTCTCAGTATGAAAAAGCAGTTTACAGTTTAATAATTCAATAAAAATGCAATTATAGTAATGTACACTATTACAGCTACTAGCTGTAGCCAGTAAATGAAAGTTTTAAACAGATAAAGGAGCAAGGAGACTCTAGAGAATGATTTTAACTGCAAAAAAATCAGTTATATGATACCTGACTAGACACAGAAAAGCACAGATAGAGCACTCACAAACAGAAAATACCACTATCAGCATGAAAAAGCGGTTTACATTTAAGTAATTCAGTAAACATCAATTTGAGTACTGAAACAGTATCTAGCAATGAAAAATACAGTTAAAACAGTATAAAACAGTACATAAATGCAGTGAAACAGTAAAGAAGTTTTACAACAGTGCACAATGTAGTACATTAACTGTATAGCACAATTATAAGTGTTACAGAAGTGCAATTCAATGAAATATGTAAGAAACAACTTATTCTGCTCTTGGAATCTTAAGGAATTTCTGCTTAGTCCCAGTAATGAATCACCATCCACAGCCTGGTAAATACAAGCACAGCCCTTTGCAGACATAGGGTTTATATGCCAGAAAGGATGGAAGAAACAAGAAGTTCGAATTACTACTCAGTCCTATTAGCCACTGCTGTTACCCAATCACTTGTGCTACAGAAGGTCAGAAAACCCTGTCACTCTCAATAATAATGAAGACAACACACTATCAGCAGAAAATGGCTGCCAGAAACACAGGAAACTCAACTAACAAAACTACCAGGCCTGGACAACAGCAGGCCTCTATCAAGATTATGCTACCTGAGTAGAACACAGAACCTCATGATAAATGCCCAGAAAGATCACTCACAAACAGAAAATACACGTCTCAGTATGGAAAAGCAGTTTACAGTTTAGTAACTCAATAAAAATGCAATTATAGTAATGCACAATATTACAGCTACTAGCTGTAGTCACTAAATGAAAGTTTTATATGGATAAATGAGTAAGGTGACTCTAGAGAATGTTTTTAACTGCAAACAAATCAGTAATAAGATACCTGACTAGAAAACAGAAACCTCAAGAAAGCACAGAAATGCACAGATCACTCACAAACAGAAAATACAACTCTCAGTATGAAAAAGAAGTTTGCAGTGAAATACTTCAGTAAACATGCAAATAGAGTAATGAAACAGTATCTAGCAATGAAAAATACAGTCAAAACAGTGTAAAGCAGTACATACATGCAGTGAAACAGTAAAAAAAGCTATATAATAGTGCAAAATGTAGTAGAATAACTATATAGCAAAATTATAAGCATTATGGAAGTGCAATTCAATAAAATAAGTGTAAAAATAACTTATTCTGCTCTTGGAAGCTTAATGAATTTCTGCTTAGTCCCAGTAATGAATCACCATCCACAGCCTGGTAAATATAAGCACAGCCCTTTGCAGACACAGGGTGTATATACCAGAAAGGATGGAAGAAACAAGAAGCTCAAATTACTATTCACTCCTACTATCCCCTGCTGCTTTGCAATCACTCATGCTATAGAAGGTCAGGAAACCCTGTTCCTCTCAAAAATAATGAAGACAACACACTATTAGCAGAAAATGGCTGCCAGAAACACAGGAAACTCACCAAACAAAACCACCAGGCCTGGACAACAGCAGGCATTTATCAAGATTATGCTCCCTGAGTTGAACACAGAAACCTTATGATAAATTCACAAGAAATAGCACTCACAAACAGAAAATACAAGTCTCAGTATGAAAAAGCAGTTTACAGTTTAATAATTCAATAAAAATGCAGTTGTAGTAATGCACACTATTACAGCTACTAGCTGTAGCCACTAAATACAAGTTTTAAACACATAAAGGAGCAAAGAGACTCTAGAGAATGTTTTTAACTGCAAACAAATCAGTTATACGATACTTGACTAGAACACAGAAACCTCAAAAAATGCACAGAAAAGCACAGATAGAGCACTCACAAATGGAAGGTACCACTCTCAGTATGAAAAAGCAGCTTACAGTTAAGTAATTCCATAAACACGCAATTAGAGTAACAAACCACTATCTAGCAATGAAAAAATACAGTTAAACAGTATAAAACAGTACATAAATACAGTGAAAAAGTAAAAAAGCTTTATAACAGTGCAAAATGTAGTAGATTATCTGTATAGCACAACTATAACCATTACAGAAGTGCAACTCAATGAAATAAGTGTAAGCAATAACTTATTCTGCTCTTGGAATCTTAAGGAATTTCTGCTTAGTCCAAGTAATGAATCACCATCCACAGTCTGGTAAATACAAGCACAGCCCTTTGCAGACACAGGGTTTATATAACAGAAAGGATAGAAGAAACAAGAAGCTTGAATTACTATTCAGTCCTACTAGCCCCTTCTTTTACCCAATCACTCATGATACAGAAGGTCAGGAAACCCTGTTACTCTAAATAATAATGAAGACAACACACTATCAGCAGAAAATGGCTGCGATAAACACAGGAAACTCAACTAACAAAACTACCAGGCCGGGACAACAGCAGGCCTCTATCAAAATTATGCTACCTGAGTAGAACGCATAACCCTTATGATACTTGCACAGAAAGAGCACTCACAAAAAGAAAATACAAGTCTCAATATGAAAAAGCAGTTTTGCAGTTTAGTAATTCAATACAAATGCAATTATAGTAATGCACACTATTACAGCTACTAGCTGTAGCCAGTAAATGAAAGTTTTAAACAGATAATGGAGTCTCACGAAAATGCTTTTAACTGCAAACAAATCAGTTATATGATACCTGACTAGAACACAGAAACCTGAAAAGAAATGCACAGAAAAGCAAAGATAGAACACTCACAAACAGAAAATACAACTCTCAGTATGAAATAGCAGTTTACAGTTAAGTAATTCAGTAAACATCAACTAGAGTAATGAAACAATATCTAGCAATGAAAAATACAGTTAAAACCATATACAACAGTACATAAATACAGTGAAACAGTAAAAAAAGCTTTATAACAGTGCAAAATGTAGTAGATTAACTATATAGCACAATTATAAGTGTTACAAAGGTGTAATTCAATGAAATAAGTATAAGAAATAACTTATTCTGCTCTTGGAATCTTAAGGAATTTCTGCTTAGCCCCAGTAATTAATCACCATCCACAGCCTGGTAAATACAAGCACAGCCCTTTGCAGACATAGGGTTTATATACAAGAAAGGATGGAAGAAACAAGAAGTTAGAATTACTACTCAGTCCTATTAGCCACTGTTGTTACCCAATCACTTGTGCTACAGAAGGTCAGGAAACCAAGTTGCTCTCAATAATAATGAAGACAACACACTATCAGTAGAAAATGACTGCCAGAAACGCAGGAAACTCAACTAACAAAGCTACCAGGCCTGGACAACAGCAGGCCTCTATCAAGATTATTCTACTGGAGTAGAACATAGAAACCTCGCGATAAATGCACAGAAAGACCACTCACAAACAGAAAATACAAGCTTTAATATGAAAAAGCAGTTTACCATTTAGTAATTCAATAAAAATACAATTATCGTAATGCACACTATGGCAGCTACTATCTGTAGCCACTAAATGAACATTTTAAACAGATAAAGGAACAAGGAGGCTCTAGAGAATGCTTTTAACTACAAAAAAATCAGTTATATGATACCTGACTAGAACACAGAAACCTCACAAAAATGCATAGAAAAACATAGATAGAGCACTCACAAACAGAAAATACAACTCTCAGTATGACAAATCAGTTTACAGTTGAGTAATTCAGTAAACATGCAATTAGAGTAATGGAACAGTATCTAGCAATGAAAAATACAGTTAAAACAGTATAAAATAGTACATAAATTCAGTGAAACAGTAAAAAAAGCTTTATAACAATGCAACATATAGTAGATTAACTGTATAACACAATTATAAACGTTACAGAAGTGCAATTCAATGAAATACGTGTAAGAAATAACTTATTCTGCTCTTGGAATCTTAAGGAATTTCTGCTTAGTCCCAGTAATGAATCACCATCCACAGCCTGGTAAATACCATTCCACAGAATATAGAAACAAACTTATAACAAAAAAAAAGCTAGTTATGAAAATAAAATTGTGAAAGATTCCAAAGACAGCTACAAGGCATTCTATAGTTATGTCAAGAATCTAAATAGCAATGCTCAGATCTGCTCTGAGCTACAACAGAATGGCACTAAATATACTGATTCCAAGGATATTGTCAATACCCTGGCAGATCAATTTAGTGCCAACCTCATCCCCCTCTCATCCCCTAAATGGCCCATCTCAATATCAAAAGATTGCCAAATTCCGGTAATCACGGCCACACAGGTAGAAACCGCACTCTCCAAAGCTAAGAATACAGCATCCATGGGACCAGATGACATCCCGGGCTGTGTACTACATGAACTACAAAATGAACTGGCACCTCACCTAAGTGTCATGTTTAATCATAGCCTCACATCAGGCTTTGTGCCCAGTGAGTAGCACACAGCTACAGTTATCACACTCCACAAGGGGGGATCCACCTTGGATCCCAGGAATTACCGTCCCATCAGTCTAATGAGCCTGATCTGCAAGGGCATGGAATGCATTATCATGGAACATATAAACAAAAAAATTGGCAACCTTCAAACACTGGACCCCGCCCAGTTTGGGTTCATGAAGGGCCGATCTTGTCTCCTGAACCTGATTGACTTCTTTGAATCAGTCTCCAGAGCTGTACACAAGGGTAAGGTGGTCCACAAAGCCTATCTGGACCTTGCCAAGGCCTTTGACACCATCCTCCACTCTGGAATCTTAGATAAACTTACTAAGCTGGCCATAAATCCCTACATCACTCAATAGGTTGCCAACTGGCACTGTATCAAGGTGGTTAAGAGGAATGTATTACCTTCATTTGCAATAAGAAGAATCTCCAATTCCCACCACCAGTGATTATACTAGAGCAATAGCCACATCTGCTGTTTTTCATTTAAAGTCTTCCATGGATGAAATATGGTCAGCAGCAACCTGGGCTTCTCCACGTACCTTTATCACTCCATCAGTCTCCAGTGGAAGAGCGTCCTTTGGCTCTATGGTGCTCAGGAATGCCCTTCCATAAGGCCTCCCAAGATCTAAGGTGGCTGGGGACTCTGCCCCTATGTCAAGGATAAATGAAGATTGACACCATCAGGTGAAGTTAAGTTCTTGTTTAGTATGCGATTCTGAAGAAGTCCACGATTGAGTGGAGGAAAGCGCTTAATCGCTACGCAACTGTGCTATTGTTTTTATCCTACTGCTCAGGATTATCGGTGATTTTTGTTATTTTCGCTCTGCTGGTTGTGTTTTAATAAAGGGTGTATTACAGCTTCGCTGGTCCTGGCGTATTTCTCTTGGGTTACGTGTTTTAGACTCCAAATCCAGCTCAAGACAAGTGACAAGAGGAGTACCTCAGGGTTCAGTCCTGGGACCACTCTTGTTTGGCATCTACTTCTCTGAAGTACAGGCCAACACTAAGGGACTCTGGCTAACAAAGTCCACAGATGACTGCAAACTGGGAGCCATTATTGAATCCCCAAATGATGTGGATATTCTACAAAAGGGCCTTACAGAAACAGATGTTTGGTGCCAGAGCCATGGGCTCAAGCTTAATGCCAAGAAATGTATAGTTATCCCCTTTAGGAAAAAAACATGTACCCATGAATTACCACATAGGTGGTAGTATACTAAACACCGAAAGTGTGATGAGAGACTTAGGGACACAGGTGGACAGTGGTCTCACCTTCGATAACCACATCACCACAACAGTCAGGAAATTCTTCTATGTGGCACACCTCATCACCAAGCGCTTTTCATCCAGAAAAAGGAGGCCATTATCCCACTGCACTCATCCCTCATTAGACCCATTATAGAGTACAATGCCCCATTTGGTATGTACCTCACAAGACATCTGCAACAGCTGGAAAGGCCACAGAAATACTTCACTAAAAGAATCACAGGCCTAAAGCAGATGCCCTATGCTGATTATCTAAAAAAACTACAGCTATACTCTATGGCATATCGTCTACTCAGAAGTGATCTCTGCTTAACATACAAGACCATGTCAAACCCTGAGCTGTTGGACATGCTCCACTTAAAGAAATCCCAATCCCTCAGAGCCACACACTCCAGGGATCTAAACCTTGTCATCACAATGAACAGAACATGCTGAAGGGATAAGTTCCTGACCCAGAGACTCCCATACTCTGGAATAGACTGCCCATACATGTCAAACAGAGCACCTCCTTGGCCCTCTTCAAAAGGAACCTTGATGATTGGATGGGAGATAGGAAATTCACCCTGGGGATCATGTCAGTCGCCCTGCTAGACAGGGTTCCAGGGAAGTAAATATTGTTAGAAGAAATATCCAGAGAATTGTTATGGCTAAACTTGTTTAGGCCCTTGGGCCAATAGCCTAGTACCAACATATGACCTTATGAACCTATAAAAACAATAATTGAAAGGCAGCAGAAACACCACTAGTAAAAAAAAATTGTATTTATTCAGAGATTTAACGCTTTTGTTCAAAGACCTCATTAGGATAAAAGGTGCATAGTTGTTAATACTGGCTGATTTATATACAAAATTGTCATTAATTAAATGTGTTCTATAGACTAAATTGGAACTGTTAGTTGATTGGTCAAGTATTAAGCAATGAGAAGTGTTTGTTGACTTGTCAAGTATTTAAGTGCTAATTTTTTACCAGTATATTTAAATGTGGCTTTTACTGCACCTTTTATTCTGATGAAGTGTTTGGATGAAAGCGTTAAATCTCTGTGAATAAATACAAATTATTTTACTCATGGTGTTTCTGTTGCCTTCCAGTGAATTTTACTTACTTTTTTTTATTATGGGAAATATGTGTCTCTTTAAGAAATTAATGGGGTCTGTAAATTATTTTTAGAAAGAATAGAAGGAAATTAATTCGCTTCCTTCTATTCTTGGAGGCAATAAATAAGTGTGAATTGATTTTTTGTAACAGAAACTAGGTTTTCTGTGAGGAATCCTCCACTTTATTTACCAGGTTATACAGCATATCAAAATATCAGACAATAAAACAAGGAAGTTGACGTATCTGTTATATGAATGCAAACTGATTATCTAATTTAATAAGTAACAGCATGGATAATGAAATTATTTCAGTTACCATCCATGTTAACAAATGTTAAAACATTTCTTCTGGGCACAGCAAACCGATACTTACAGCCTGACTGCAGTCTAAAGCAAGGTATGTTTATTCTTCTTCTAATGAAACATGCTACGGATGGAACAGGAAATTACATCAAGCATATTACCATAAGTGTCCACCAGAACACTCTGCCATCTTGTGGATAAACATATTATTACACATAACTCAAATATACTCACACACATAGCAGTCGCTACTATATATAAAACCCACATTCAACAACTCCTATAAAATCTACAAACTTGCTTACTGTGAGTGGCTTTGTCATAGCATCAGCAATCATTTTACCAGTTTCACAGTATGAAAGCACAATCACTTTTTTTTCATCCAAGTCATGAATGTAATGGTGTCTGACATCAATATGCTTGGTTCTTGCATTGATTCTCTCAGTGGTTGCAAGCCTAAGGCATCCCTGATTGTCCTCATGTAAGGCCGTAGGCCAGGACACTGGTTCTCCAAGATCTTCAAGTAATTCACACAACCAAATGGCTTCTTGACTGCCATTGGCAGCAGAGATATATTCTACCTCTGTAGAATACAATGCCATTGAGGTCTGTTTCGTGCTGGAACAGGATATAGGAATGGTTTCTAATTTAAACAAGTAACCACTTGTAAATTTGTTTGTGTTGAGATCACCCGCCCTGTGAGGTTTAAGTCACCAATTACTGTCAACTTCAAAATCACGACTTTTGTGTTCTTGAGATACCTCATAACCTTTTTTTATTGAATTCCAGTCTCTTTGATGTGGTTTACTTACATGCCTGCAGTGAACTGACATGGCTGCGGCAATGTCTGGCAGTGTAGTGGTTACAATGTGCAGAAGTGCCCCCAGTGCTTGTCTGTACTGCTCATTAGATGGTAGAAGCTCTACCTCTCCTTCCAACTTTGGATAAGCTATGTCCATGGGTGCACTCACTCCTTTAGTCTCAGCCATGTTGAACTGTTGAAGAACTGAATCAATTTTTGCACTCTGGTTCAACAGAAAACTGCCATCCTCCTCACACTGTATGTTACTTCTTAGGTAGTATGTCACCTCACCAAGACCTTTAATTTCAAAGTGCTGATTGAGTACTGTTATTAACTTTGCAATTTTGTCATTCCTTAAGCAATAATCAAGTCATCCACATAGACTAAAAGATACATCCATTCAGCATCTATATGTTTAGAGTATAGGCATGGATCAGCTTTGCTTTCCATGAATCTTTCATCTAGCAGAACTTTGTTTTTGAGTTCCACACTTGAGACAATTGTTTAAGATCATACAGAGATTTTTGAAGTTTGCAAACAAGATACTCCTTTCTACTTTTCACATATCCTTCTGGCTGCAATATGTATATTTCCTTTTCTATATCTCCATTAAGAAACGCTGTTTTGATATTATGACGTTTCAGTCATTTTCTGTAAAGCCGCCACTGTCATCAGTATTCTGAAAGTACTTTGTTTTGGCAAATGGAGCAAAAGTAGCATCATGGTCTTCAACAAATTTTTGTGAGTATCCTTTTGCAACTAACCTTGCCTTGTACATACAGATGTTCCCCTTCAGCATCACATTTCACTTTAAATACCCATTTACATCTGATTGTGTTTACTTTGAGGCAGCTCTGAAAGTGTGCATGACTGGAGTTCATTGAGTGATGTCATCTCTTCATCAGTAGCTCTAGTCCACATTTGCTTCTCATGTGGTGGTTGTTTTTGCATCTCTTCCCATGAACCCGGCTCAGTCTGAACTGCTGTGTGAGCCATATAAGACAAACATTTAGGTGAAATACCTTTATTGCTTCTTGTTGATTTCCTGACTGAAGTCATTTGTGGTTCAGCATCTTTATCAATTTTAGAATGGCCTGCAATAATTTATATTTTTGTGTAGCTTCATTCTTGTTTTTCTTGTGACATGGATGTCAATTTTTCCTCAGACTGAACAGCTTATGTCAGTTCCTGAAACTTTAAACAGACAGAACTTTCATCAACAATCACACTTCTGCTGACTGTTACCTTGTTTGTGTCTGGATGTAGAATTCTGTATCTTTTTTGTGACTCACTGTAACCCACAAGTACACCTTCCTTTGAAGTGGATCCCATTTTGTATGTTTTTTCCTTTGGGATGTGCACATATGTTTTATTTCCAAATGTTTTGATGTGTCTCAAATCTGGTTTCTTTCTGCTGCACAGTTCATATGGAATTTTCTGTGTTGTTTTTCCTGACAAGCAATTTTGGAGATAGCATGCGGTCATGATAGTCTCTCCCCAGTACGCGGCTGGCATATCAGCATCAAAAAGTATGCTCCTTCCATTTTCACAGAGAGTCTGATTCAATCTCTCTGCATCCCCCATTTTGTTCTGGTTGTATAGCTGTATTCCTCACAGCCAAGTTAGCTGCATGGTTAGAGTTATGGCTTTGTGTGCAGTAGGTGCATAGTGCGACTACACAGGCCATTCAGCTTTTATATCGGAAAGCATTTCTATATACATTTTTATAATTTTTACTGACGTAGTTATTGATATTTGTAAGACAGGTTAGTGCAGCT
The DNA here is from genome assembly GCF_019279795.1 of Protopterus annectens. Taxonomy (NCBI): domain Eukaryota; kingdom Metazoa; phylum Chordata; order Ceratodontiformes; family Protopteridae; genus Protopterus; species Protopterus annectens. The sequence goes on from NC_056735.1 coordinate 1,959,754,612, forward strand.
GTTCCAGAAGCCCAGTGTCAGGGAGATATGTGGTGAAAACCTCCAGTTAAACGCAAGTGTTCACTACAGTACAGTCACACCCCAAGGTAAAGTAATTAATGTACATAGAGTGAGGTCATGTAAAGTAAAATGCATATACATAGCAATAAAGTATCAATAATGAGTAATAAATGTGAATGCATATTTTTTTATTATGCAAAAATCTTGGTTGCCCTTAGCTACATTTTGCTAAGCACTGCTAAGCCTAGCTAAGCAATGCTCAAGCAGGACCTGCTTTAGCAGTACTTAGCAACATGCAGCTCTGCTTAGCTGGATTGGGAACTACTTAGTAATCCCAGTTTAAGCAATCCTCAGCTCAGCTAAGTGGGTTTATGCACTGCTAAACATTGCTACGCATTTTCCACTTTAAGAACTGCTCAACTAAGCTTAGCGGGTTCACACATTGCTAAGCAGAGCTTAGCATTTTAAAAATGGTCCAATGGCAGCAAAGGGTAGAAAAATAGCCTAATTTAAGCTGCACAGATGGCAGTACAGCCAGAAGCTGTTGGAGTTTTATCACTGCAGGAGCTATGGCTAGAGTTAGAGAGGGAGTGCACTTTCGAGCACAGACCTGAGGCATGTTGGAGTTCAGGGTCATGGTTGGGCTTCTTGTCAAAGACCATGGTGACAGACTGCTGCAGGACCAGTACCAGGTTTCTGAATACAAGTCTGAAGCCTGGGACCATCTGGCATGTGACTTAACCAATGTTACTTGAATCCCCCACACTGGTGAGTAGGTGCAACATCATTATGATAACCTGAAGCCAAGGAAGGGGGTGCTCTTGCCCCAGTGGATCCAAGATGCTCAGGACCGGAATGCCCCAGAGGTTTGTAAGTATAGCAACTTGTGATTTATCAAATTGTAGTATGAATATCTGATAGACAGGTATGCATAATGGTGTGTTTCCCTTCTCACAGCTGCAGAGGAAAGGGCTTGCAACTTGGAGGCCCACGCAGGGTGTCTAGTGAGGTTGCGCTGAGAGAGTGCTGAGTACAGATATATCTTGCAATATATAGTAATATAAATAAGAAAGGGTACAGTAGTAACTGGCACTAAGTATAGTCTGTTCTGACTGTACTGCAATAACATAATAATATGTAGAAATGACATGTATATACAGTATTAATACTAATGATCTGGTAATAAAGTACACTGGCATTCTAAATGTGAATGGAATAAATGACATGTATTCATGATCTACAGGAAATGCAGTACAACTACAGTCAGACTTGTGAAGGTAAAAGTGTTAGTATTGCATAGGTTCTGTAATAGCACACCTTCAATGCATGCTTTATTTAAATTGGAATGCAATAATGTTTGTCAAATGTATACCAATTACTGTGTCATGTCTCTTGCAACAAAGCTATCCTCGGCCAATCGTTGTGTGCATTCTGTTCCATCATTGAATAAATCTAATTTTACAGGTGTTGTAAAGCAAATATGGGTATAACACCACAAAGTTACTGAAGTTTGGCTGCAAAAGAACTGTTATGCTAAAGTGTAGATGTGGAGCTGTACTAAAAGAATGCCATTTGATATATGTTATGCAGTAACATGAACTTTCAATAGTAATGTGTAAGGTATTATAGTGTGTTTCCATCAAGACTGTCTTGTGTTAACCTTTGCATTTCAGCTACATGCATTCCAGAATGTAGGTATGCTGATGCAGACAAGTATGACACAGTAGTAGCTGAAGACTGCAAATATACCATCTGCAAATGTATGTGGGTCAGGTAGGCATCACAGCACACTGATATGGTCTGTACAGATCACACATATGCCCATCCACTAGGGGTTAATTGTGCACACCTGCATTCCAACTACTAAAACATACTTCATCTACTATCTCTGTCATGCGTGAATCTCATGCATAAATGTTCAACTGTCACTGCACTCTCCTGTGACACTCTACTAATATTACTAGGTCAGACGTTGTCAGCAAGTGAGCTCTAGGTACATATCAACCAACAGACAACATTGGCCCAGTACCTCAGTGTGATAAGCAATACATATGTTGTTATTTTTCCACACACAGACCATGGTTTGAATCCAGGGACCAGTAGTAATATGTATTTATAGTAACAGACAAGTAGCACTGACTATTAATAGAAACAGTCACTGTTGTTAACAGATATTTCCACACAGGACTTACAGATAAAGAAATGTCTGTAATTGCTGTATGAAGGGTATACTAATGTCTATCATGCCTATAAATGACAGTAGGATAGGTATATACTCCATGCACTGTGCACGATACATATCTCTCAAGTGTCATGCTGTCATGGCTAATGCTCACTATTGCCAATAACCTTGGACACAGATATAAATCCAGTTGAAGTAAGCCAGTAGCACACTCACACAACATAAGTGCAGGGTGCACCTTGGTAGTCATATATGTTCTGACATTTACAGGTCCCCTGTAGTTATGTACCTGCAGTTCTTACAGCTTGGCCCATACCATGCCATGTCAACAGCTTGAGAGGTATGCATGTGCTACAGAAACTATAGGGCACATGTAGATGTAAAGTAACAGCAGACCTGTAGAGTATTCAGCAGTACTGTTCTAAGAAATATACCTATACACTTGTTAATGGAATGTTTTTCTCTCCCCCCACCCCTATCTGCATCACAAATTATTATTCATATACTATGGGTATGGTTTCATTTCCACATATGTTGTTCTCAAAACCTAATGTTGGGCCTTGTGTTGTATTATTGGTTATATATTTCAATGGTTGCATATTAACATACCTTGTTGAATTCCACCATTGGTGGCCTGTTGCCACAACTGTTACTGGCATGCTGTTAAAATAATGACTTTTATTCCATTTATGCCTATGTTCCATATGCTATACAATTCTATTGTTCTGGGTTAATTGGAACACCCATGTATGCTGTTATAACTAACATCCAAATGTTTTGTTCATGACTAACTAATACACCTTGACAAACCTCAACACCATAGCATGATTGGGTAGGCCGGTTCCAGCTGATCTGCCTATCCTGGCTCATCTGGCCATGGCACCAGTTCCCAACCTGGAGCTGCTCCTTCTGATGGTCCTGAATCACTCTCAGGTGGAACAACCTCAGGGGACAGGGCCCATCCCCCCTGGGTTCAGGTGTGGACAGGAGACTGTCACCCGGAATCAGGTTTCAGGTATGGTGCACAGGATCATCCAACGTGACTTGGATGATAGACAGCTCCAGATCAAGGGCAGACTGGTGCACCTCGAGGAGCAGGCTGGCCCCAGTGCCCAGCCTCCAGCACAGCCGCCTTCACGGCCGTGAAGGGACAATGGTGACTGACAATGTGTGGAGATCTCAGTCCCACTGTTGCCATCTGGGGGCACTTGGTCTTCTGATTCCTAACCACCCTCCCTGTCCAACGTGTTTATTCTCCTCATGTTTCATACACTCCACCTGTCCACTGTCTTGTCTGTCTTGTCTGTCTACAAAAGCAACCTCTCCTACCAAACTTACCTCCTCAAATGTACCTAAAACATTTCCCCAACATCCCACTCTCACCTTAAAAATAAAAGGGCATCTGTCCCAAACAAAATTTTGTCCCATAATAGCTCTCCTTTTTGACCCCATGTACACTACCATGAATCAATTATCACATCAATTAATAAATGAAGTTGTGTCACCCACACCCCTCCCTGTGGGGTGTGAGACTCTAAATTCCAAATAGCCCACATGATGCACAACCTTTGCTGCACAAGACATGGTCCTTTCCTACACCTGTCCTGCACATCTCTAGTTGCCTTACATATTGTTTTTCCCCCATGCTTGTCTCCATTTCACCACTTTTCTATGACCCCTTTTTTCTTTTCCTTTTCTGAAAATAGCACTGGTTTAAGCAGGGATAAGCTGCGCTAAGTGCTGCTTGGCATCATGGCGTGTCATGCAAACCCCTCTCAAACCCACTTAAAACTGCTTTAATCATCTTATCTGAGTCAGACACTGTTCTGCTCATCAACAAAATAACCAGCCCTGCCAAGGGTCAAACCCAGGACCCTCTAAGCTACAGTCAGAGGAACACACCACTAGCCCAAATCAGCTCTGGGGAATTATGTCTGCTTTTGTAAATATATCATGCAGTACAAAGTCATGTAACATTAGGGAAAAAAGACAACACTGCCAAGTACTGAGCCCAGGACCTTCTTAACTACAATAAGAGCAACACACCACTAGGCCAACTCAGCTCTGAGGAAAAGCTACTTCTTTTCTAAATTTATCACACAGTACAGTCATGTAACAGAGAAAAAAGACAACACTGCCAAGTATTGGCCCAGGACCCTCTGAACTACAGTTCACTGCAACACACCAACTCAACTCTGAGGAATTACTGGTGTTGTTACAAAGATATCCTGAGTACCAGTGACACTACTTCTACATATAATGTGATACATGAGAGCTTACATGGGCCTGTGATGCAGACACCGAACCAGTACACAGCCAAAGACATGTTGATGGATTGACGGGAGGCTTACAATATCAGGTACAGCTGACAACTGCACACACTGCTGCAGAATGTCCACAGTCGTGTCACCTACGTATGGCATGGCTGTCATCAAAGCTATTCTGTGTGCTGATGTACTGGCAAGGCAGTGCAGATTGATTTTACACAAGCATGACAGACAGGTCAGTGTCACATGTCATAGCCATCCAAACACACATGCTCATGCCAATCCTGTGTAACACACTATATGCATGCACATATGCCTTGCAACTTCACCTCCCATAATAATTACTCAGTAGCTCTATTTGTAACATTCCTAGCATGTCTGAAATCTGAACACCCACAGTTCGGGTCCACAGTCCAGTCTGTTCATCGGGTTCATAGGTAGGTACTAGGCTATTGGCCCTAGGGCCTATATAAGCCTAGCCAAAAAGGTACCCTGGCTTTCTGCACCCAAGAAAATTATTTTCCTGTGCCCCTGTTGAGCAGAGCCACCGAGGTGATCACTGGGGTGAATTTCCTATTTCTCATCCAATCATCAAGATTTTTCTTGAAGAGTGCTAATGAGGAGCTTTGTTTGATACAGATAGGTAGTTTGTTCCAGAGTATGGGAAGTCTTTGGGATAGGAATCTATCCCTCCAGGTGTTCTGTTTATTGTGGTGACAAAGTTTAGGTCCCTAGAGCATGTAGCTCAGAGGGATTGGGATTTCTTTAAGTGGAGCATGTTCAACAGCTCTGGGTTTGACATAGCTTTGTATGTTAGGCAGAGATCACCTCTGAGTAGGCGAGATGCGATGGAGTAAAGCTGGAGTTTTTTGAGATGGTCTGTGTATGGGCATCTGTTTGAGGCCATTAATCCTCTTTATGAGGTATTTCTGTGGCCTTTACAGTTGTTGTGGATGTCTTGTGAGGTACATACCAAAAAGGGCATTGTACTCTATAATGGGTCTAAAGAGCGATGAGTAGAGGGGAACAATTACCTCTTTTTTCATGGATAAGAAACCTTTTGTGATGAGGTGTGCCATGTAGAAGGATTTCCTGACTACTGTGGTGATGTGATTATCAAAGGAGAGACTACTGTCCACCTGTGTCCCAAGGTCTCTTATCACACTTTCGGTGATAAGTAGACTACCACCTATGTGATAGCTCATGGGTACAGAGTTTTTACCAAATGGGATGACAATGCACTTTTTAGCATTGAGCTTGAGGCCATGGCTTTGACACAAGGCATCTGTCTCAGTGAGGCCCTTTTGTTGGATGTCCACATCACTGGGAGTTTTGATTATGGTTCCTAGTTTGCAATCATCTGCAAACTTCATTAGCCAAAGACCTTCTCTGTTAGCCTGTACTTCAGAAAAGTAAATACCAAACAGGAGAGGACCCAGGACTGAACCCTGTGGTACTCCACCTGTCACTGGTCTGAAATCGGATTTAGACTCTGCTACTTTCACAGTGTGGGTTCTGTCAGTGAGCCAGTTGGCAACCCATCTTGGGACATAGGGATTTATACCTCGTTTAGTGAGTTTATCTTTAATTCCAGAGTGGGGGATGGTATCAAAAGCCTTGTCGAGATCAAGATAGGCTGTGTGAACCACCTTACTCTCGTCTACGCCTTTGGTGACTGCTTCAAAGAAGTCTATCAGGTTTAGGAGACATGATCTGCCTTTTACAAACCCAAACTGGGTGGGTCCAGAGTTTGGAGATTACCAATGTGTTTATTTATAAGCTCCATGATGATACGTTCCATGGCCTTGCAGAAGGGGCTTGTTAGGCTAATGGGACAGCTGTTACTAGGGTGTTACTAGGGTCTGTGGTGCTCCCCCTTTGTGGAGTGGGATAACCGTCACTGTATGCCATTCTGTGGGCACAAAGCCTGAAGTGACGCTATGATTGAACATGGTGCTTAGGTGGGGTGCCAGTTCATTCTGTAGTTCATATAGAATGCAGCCTGGGATGTTGTCAAGTCCCATGGATGCTGTGTTCTTGGCTTTGGAGAGTGTGGTCTTTACCTGTGCAGCCGTGATTACAGTAACTTTGCATTCTTCCAGTATAGAGATGGGCCCTTTAGGAGGTGAGAGGGGGTAAAGTTAGCACTGAACCTATTTGCCAGGATGTTGGCAATATCAGTTGGTTCTGTATATTTAGTGCCTTTGTGCTGTAACTCAGTGCAGATCAGAGTGTTGCCATTGAGATTCTTGACAAAGCTATAGAATGCTTTGTTGTTGTCTTTAGAATCAGTGGTGATTTTGTTTTCATAACTAGCTTTGGAGGATTTTATGAGGGATCTCAGCTTCTTACTGAGGCTGACCAGGGAGTTACTCCAATCATGGGATGTTACTCTTTTTTGCAATAGTTTCTTTCTTCTGTTGTAGAGTTTGTTTATGGCAAGGGACCGCCAGATTGGCTTCCTTTTTTTGGAGGATAGCATCTTAGTTCTGTTAGGGATAGCATGATCCATTCACTCATGTAAGTGCTTATACAGTGCACTTATGTAGGATTCAGCAGTCGTACCTCTATTGTCCGTCTGCATGGGTGTCGTGAAGTTTGCCACTTCTGTCTTTAGAAGCGTGAAATTGGCTTTGGAGAAATTCTTTATGGTGTCTTCCCTAATGGGGGTGGGGGTTGGATGTGGATGTCTAGGGTGATTAGCTTGTGGTCGGATCTGACCAATGAGGAATTAAACTCTGATGTGCATCACCGGTCACCCATATTGGTAATGACCAGGTCTAGGATATTGCTGGCCCTGGTGGCGGTGTGGATAAGTTGATCCAAGGCATTGGAATTTATGAACTCCAGAAAACGTTGTACAAAAGAGTTGGTACATGAGTAGTTTTCCCAGTTAATGGTGGGATAGTTGAAATCACCCATTATTAGGTTGTTGGGTTGTACACTAATATTTTCCAGTGTATCAAGAAATGAGGAGTGGGAATCCTGGGGCATGGTAGGGGATCTGTCGCAAGTTACAATTTGGATTGCAGTCTTGAACAGAGTTAGTTGCATGACAACTACATGCTTGGCAATACAACATAGCAACAACTGAGCCTTGAAAATTCAAGCAGACCTGGTTGTCTGCTACCACAGTCACTGCCAACCACAGTAGCATGTCAAAGGCCTGGAGGGTGGGACACATGTCACAAATATCAATATGCGTCCTAAACCTCCCCTACCACTCTCTGGATGGTACTACCACTTAACATATGTACCAGAGGCACATGTCTCACCTGGACTGTAATGGGTACCCTCACCCTGGTCATGCTGTGACACAAGACCTGACCCTGCTCCCTCACTGACATATACAGCTTGCTGTCCCCCAATGTCTTCACAATCCCCAGTATGACTCCTGCCCAGAATGCAGCAGCTCTGGCCTGCCACACATGCAGCTGTATGTTCAGCTACCTGTTACAGACCTACCATACCTCACAAACACCTATAACAGGCCATCCACACAACACGCATACAAAAAGGGCTGGGGGAGAATGTTCAGGTGACACCGACATGTATCACAGTCTCCTCCTACAAACATACATAGCAGCTGATACACCAGCATCAACTGAAGCAGCATGCACATTCAGATAAAAAGGATGTATGATGCTCACATCTGCCTGTCTCTTTACTAAGCCCAACACACATTGTTAAACAGTAACCTGCCACAGAATCACAAACTCTGCTAGAAATGGTCAAACGTATCATGCAAAACTGTGGACATAACACATCAATCCAAATAGTGAACAGTATTTCTATCTACCCTCTATGATGCTGTAGCTCCCACACATCTATAATGGCCTTCTCACAGGCCAGGAAAAGAGCCAAAGCCTACATGAAGGCCTTAATTATAGCACTGTGTTCCCATGCCATTGGCTAATGGCAATGCAACTCAGCTGTACTGGATCAAGTTAGCAAGTGGGAGTCACAGATGGTGCACAGGCAATCCCCTGTTCATGAGAATTACCTAAAATGTCAAGCTGCTGCCTATGGTAAACAGGTCTGACACTTTCTTCATGAAGACAGACTGCAATACTCTAGGAGACTACAACTGGATTTCTTCTTACAAAGGAGTACAGCAACATACCAGGTATATCATTAAGCATGTAATGGAATGCAGATGGGGGGATGTAGTCAGGGGAAATAGGATTTTAAACAGTAGGTCTCAACAATATTTCTTGGACTGACATGTTGCTGTTCGTCTGCTGTCCAGCAACTATGGTCATCCCCTATGGCTCTATATGTAGTGACATAGATCACAGCTCTGGCCCCTGAGTCACCCCAGAAATGGTCAGCTCACACATTACTGCTACTGGATTGTCTGTTGTACAGTAATGACAGTAAGTACTGGTGGGTACACCTGGCATATCACATCATGTACTGTCAGTGAGACCCTCTCAGTCTGTGAATGTCATACAGGCTTAGTTCAAAGCTTGTCCAGGTGTTCCTGACTGCTCCTGATGTACTCTGTATAGGTCACTGTGTACTCCATATGTGTATCTCATTGCCTGACAGCTATGGCTATCATACCTGGTGACCTGCTGAAGCAGGACAGCAGGTTATAGGCACTAGTAGTGGGGGGACACTGGCTCTGTCTCAGCAGCAGTGCATACATATTAAGCATAACATGTAAGAGAATGAATACAGTACCAGATATCAATGCACCATTACTGTGTTCCCAGGGATGTGGCATGCCATGGACACATTCCCCAAAGTCTGGGGACAACCATCACATATTGTCCAACTGGTGTCTGGAAATCCACATTTGTCTGGCAGGGGGTCTACATCTATCTGGCACATGTATACATTCCACAAACATCTGAGTACTGCAGATGTCAGACACCTATGAGGAGGATACCCTACACCACATATGCACTGCTCTTGGTTATTGTGTAGCACAGATGTTGCTGGAGTGTCCACATGCACTTGTAGTACCACTCACCTATTTGTTGGATGTAGGCTGGATGACATGGTACTGTAGCGTTGCCCATAGGGGACACCCAACAGTCAATGGCAGGGTTGGGTGTGGACACATAGCAACACAGTCTGTCCAGCACTCAGGCCATATCTGCTATTCCTGGTACCATAGGATGTTACTAGGCTATGGGCCCTGAGCAACCATATGCATAGGCCAGCTAATGGCTGTTACATGCACCTCAGAAGTGTACATCTCACATAACAGAGGCCCAAACACAGAACAACAGGTTACACATCTAGTTATGGGTCAACTGCTTGAGGTGGATTCCCCTATGTGGAAGAGGTGGGTCATGTCAGCGCACTGGTGTGCTTCCCCTGTGGTACCATATGGTGTGATGCATACTTGGGAGTCTTATATCTATAATGGCCATGTGAGTTATACTGCCACAGAGTTTGTCCAGGTCAAGGTAGGCAGTTTGCACTGTCATCCCCCCATCCAAGGCTTTGCTGACTGTGTCATAGAGGTCAACCGAGTGTAACAGACATGACCCTTCCTTGACAAAGCCTAAGTGTGGGTGATGGATTGTGTGCAGTTTGCCAATGTCCTTGTTAATGGGGTTCATTATAAACTGTGCTATGGCCTTGCAGAACAGCCTGGTTAGGCTGCTTGGTCTATCATGTGACTGAGTGGGGGATGCCCCACCTTAGTCTAAAGAGGTGAAAGTGGTCATTCATCAAATGGCTGGGACAAATGCGGTAGTCAGTCTGACTTTGAATATGTTACCTTATGGTGTTGTAAGGTTATGCTTGGGGTCATGTAGGATGCATCCTGTGATGTGATAGGCTCCCATTACAGATGTATATCATGACTTTCACATGGATATCCTGATGTACTGATGGGGAAGACAGGGGGTGAAGCCTACACTGACTCTGCAAGGCATCCAGTATGCCATACCAACAGCACTGGTACAGCTGATGTCCCTGAGCACCACAAGTGAGCAGCTTCAGGTGCTTCCTTTGCTGTTGCAGACATATGTGCAGTAGGGGAGATGACTGTCTATAGTGGATGTAGACAATATAAGCTCTGTGTTTGTTGTGCATGTTTGCAGGACTGATCCCATTCTCATGTACACTCTAAAGAGATAGCACCTGCCCCTATTTTGTCTCAGACAGAGGTATGTCATCCCTGCTATGGACAGTATGTATTGCAGATGTCCACCAGACAGGTTTACATATCCTAGCAGAGGATAATGTAGGCCTGTCGGGTATACTTGACTACATGCAGCTATATAAATCACATATAGCACTTGTGTGTATGTGTGGATATTGGTGTCAGTCCTTAATGAGGGGGTGGGGGCTGCGAGGCTGTATATACCCTCCCCAGGAGGATGTATTCCACATTGGAGGTGTATGTATGGCTGACCCTAGCTAGGTGGGTATTGTGGAAGATGGTGACTGCAAACATGATGGTTGCTCTGCCATGGAGGATGACACTGTAAGAATGCTGCAATAGTAACCCATGTTGTATAATGTGAACTGCAGTACACCTTCACCTCATGTGGGTGTATCCTCTGGCTGCACCAAGGTGTTTTTACTTGTTGATGGCTCTCTTGCCATTTGTGTGTTGCCATGGGTACATCTTACAATGTATGTTAGAGTCATTCAACTGACCCAGGATCAGGGTACAGACCCAACTCATAATACAGTTGATGAGGTCCATATAGGCAGAATGGGCTTCCTGGTCACATGCAGGTGGGCAGTAGCTAGCTGTGATTTGAATAGGTGTGTGCTGGCAATAGTGACCTGCCCCTGCAGTGTCCCCTGTGCATCTTACAACCTGTACAGCATGGAGGTTTGTATGTGTCTCATATATAAAGAAACCCCATGTCCCATGGCATTACTGGCTACACTTTGGTTTCTGAATGTATGATAAGATGGTTGACTGTGATTGTACTGTGGCATCGGTCTGGATGACAGCATAATGCTGCATAAGGTTAGAGACATACCTGTCTGGGACACATAATTAGTGTGCTCACTCATGTCTCAATGCATATAATTCAGGGATGTACATGTCAGATTAGGCACACCAACATATACTGTGACAGATCCATGACAGCACCTGTTGGTGAGAGACAGCAGTGCATATGCAATATGGTGGAGTCTGTCACATGACACACAAGTAACTATGACCATCCACATACACAGCCAGGTCAGAGGCACACCAGTGTCTCCATTGGAGTCCCCTATATGTAACATGTTGACTTGGGTTGATGCCTGTGTGGCTGTAAGACACAGGTGTGTGGTCATGTGTGGTATGTGCTGTGCATGGCTGTTGTGTTCATGTATGGCTTTGCATCAGAGATACCCTTTGTTTGTGGATGCGTATGTTGTGTGTGTTGTATAGGTGTGGGTGGTATGTGAGGTGTACTGATTGTGCTGACAACCTGTTTGGGGACAGATATGCACCCTTGACAGGGAGAGAGCATGGACTGCAGGTCCCTACTGTCATTGCATCTCTCACACAGTGTGTTCGTTGGAGGTATCCGTAGATGTCTGTTCATCCGTGTACATAAGGTAGGTGCTACACAGTGCCAGGACACCCATATCCACGAAAACAGCTGGGAAAACTGTAGGACATTGTCCAGCCATATAACCCTCAATCTGAGGGAGGAAGGCCAGGGAGACCTGAGGGGTGGGCCTACAGACCAGGTGATTACTAATACAGTAGGAGGCTGACACCACAGCAGACCATGTAGACAGGCTATAAACAAGCATTAATAGGTGAAACAGGTACATGCATTGCAACATCTCATAGCACATGCAGCAAGTAGCATGAAACATCAGGATCAGGGGACAAAGCATGATATATTCCCACTATGTTGCCGATACACACAGACATACTGTGCTGATGGTGGGGGTATGACATGCGGGTTAGCGGTGGCTAGTACTGGCAAAAGTGGATGTGAGGATTTGTACATAATGGTGAGCAATGTTTGCAGTCCTCTGATATGTTCCCCTGTTCATGTCTTTCAGGTGGGATGTATAGACATTACAACCCACCCTTCTCAGAAGCTGAATCCGCTGCAATTATTGATGCCCTGAGACTCCTTCACCAGGGGTTGTTGTCAAAGAGTCACCATAACCAGCAACAATTCACTGCACTGTGGGCAGACTGTGGACAAACCTGGTAGCAACAGTGAATGATATGGGCCACTGGGACAGGAGCTATGAAGACGTCTGTCAGGGTGCTACTGATCTCATACAACATGCACAGCAAAGAGCTACAGCTGTGGCCAGGGACCGTGCTGACACAGGAGGAGGGCCTGCTACACACCCACCACTCTCAGCCACAGAAGAGTTCTTGGAAAACCTGGGTTCAGCCACCAGCTCACAGGTAACCATCAGTGTCTATGTCGTGGAGGTTGGTGGCACAGATTCCATGGCCGAGGAGCCTCCAGTGGTCATCACGTTAATACTGTAGCATTCATAGTGGCAGCCTCTGCATGCCTGTGCACATATGTCAGGTCAATCTGCATTTGTGGGTGGGGTTTTGTAATGCACAGTCATGCATACGTATTGTGAATGTTAGCAATTTGGGTAGTAGCACAGCTTGTAGTGTACATGTTGATAAATGCACATATTATCTTGTACCAATGCCACATCTGTGTGTGCTGATAATACCTCTCCCCAACAAATCCACAGGTAACTCTGGTGTGGCTGGGGAACATCAATCTGTACCCAGTGAGTGTGGAACTCTCATGTTAGAGCTCCTATATACCCTAGGCATGTTAAGGGCTGCCAATTTGCCATGCACATGACTGTTAAGCTTAGCCATATTGCAATACATGCATATTCACTTGGGGTGGGGTTCACTGCAGTGCATCACATTGGTAATCACAGTAGCATATTTGCAGGAGCTGTTACATATTAGCACATAGTTTTGTATAGGTGTAGACACTCTGCTATACAGGGGTGTATTACTATTGTGTAAATGGGTGCACTGTGTGTTAGGTGATGGTCCATCATATAATCTGACTTGGCATGTATCTCACAGGTGCATAGTACTTTAACTGGACATAGCTGCACTGCATGTTGTCGATGGCCTGTCCAGTGTGTGTCTGTTCTGATCTGATTGGGTGATGTGCATGGCATCAGTCAGAAGGTGTGGTCTGTATAATGCCTTTATGGAACCTCACGTGTGTGTGTGTATGTGTGTGTGTGTGTGTGTGTGTGTGTGTGTGTGTGTGTGTGTGTGTAAGCAAACATTATAGTGCCAGAATTCATGAAGCCATAGTGTCTTCCCCTCACAGATGACCATGGGATTGGGAGTGTGTCCCCCTCAGAACCTATGTCAGTGTCTCATTAGGCTCTGGTGATGATGGCGGCCATTGTGAGGCACAGGTTGGGTTGTTGGGGGCTGAATCTGTCCCATTGGTTGATATCCCACTTCCACCCCCAATGTCCCCACACAAAGTCAGTATGCCCACACACACCCAGTCCCCAGCAGCTACAGATATTGGGCAGTCAGATGGTGGTGGCATCAAACAGGGGAGTGTTGGGACTATGGCATCTGTAACTGTTGACAATAGCCATAGCCAGAGAGCTGGTGAGTTCCCACATAGGCAGATTTACAGAGGTGCTTGAAGGAGGACTGCTGCCCATCCAGCCCGTCAGAGGTTTCACAGCATGTGTTACTTGATGCATGTTTCTGTCCATCATGGAGGGACAGGCATGTTGTGAATGGTACACCAGACGGATGCTCAGGTCATGGATGCCACACTGCCTGGCATGCATGACTCCCCTCCACAGCACTGGGGGTGCCTTACATCATTTCGCTGGATAGATGGCGGGATGAGACATTGTCAGTCCTTAACCATGCAATGTCTGTGCTTAAACATGTGGTGGTTTAGTAGGGCATCAGATTCATAGATGTAGGTCAGCAACAACATCAGCTGAGAGCCCACGTGACTGTGAACAGTCACATTCCCATAGTGGCAGTACCACCAGCACTACCAAAGGGAGGGTGCTGTCCACACCACAATGTGGCAGGCCATGGGCACATGGTCCTGGGTGGTCCCATGAGGGACACAGACCCAGCAGATACCAGTCACCATCAGGAAGTAGTACCGCATCTGGCCTTGGGCATGGTGTTGCCAGTGCCACTTCTGGCAGAACCAGTTACCGTGTTCATGGCTGGAGACGGTGAACTGTACATTCTTCCATGTATGATCCACGTCTGTCCAACATACCATCATGTAGAGCTAGCACATAGCTTGACTGTGTGCATACACACAAACTCACACATCACTGTCACATGCAGGTCACTGACAGATGCACACAGTTCCTCTCCATGGCCCAGCTGACCAGTAACCCTCCAGACACACACACATGATGTCAACTATATGGCACAGCCTAGGCCTTTGACAATCCCACACCACACCCTGTGCATGCGATGATACCTGTGCCACATCTCTGTTATCCATATCTTCGATGCTGGACATGTTAATATGTGTCTGATACAAGGGTGACTATAGTACTGGTAATGGCAGTTTGTAGTGTAGTAGTGTTATGTCCTGTAAGGTGCTGTCTGCAGGCAATTGTCATGCATACACATCAAAGTGTATGTTCCTTTGTGCCATGAGGCTTTATTGCTGTTAGTACTGCTGACTGATTGTTGTCTCACAGACCTTATTCTGTTTCCATTCCAGGTGTCTGTGTGTGTAAGTTGTGGTGAGCTGCTGCCATTACAGGAGCGCAGGATGATGGAGTGGCAACAGAGAGATCTTTTCATCACCAAGGTATGGCTGTATATGTGGATGTTTACCTAAGTGCATATGCATGGAACAGTGTGTGAGGGACAATGGGGGCAGACAGCGTAACCTTGCATGCATACCCCTTGACACAGCATGCTACTCTTGATACATGTCACCTGCGAGTTCCGTAGGATCACAGGTTCATAGGTATAGAGGAGGTTACTAGAGTACTGGCCCTAGATCCATTACAAGCCTAGCCAGTACTTTATCCCCAACAGAATTATCGATCAGCACCTGTTGCCCCTGGCATTGCTGGACACACTTTGTACCCCTGGAACAGATTTTTTCCCCATCCACTCAACCTTGATGCAATTGATGAGGCTCTGCATGATACTCTGTTTGACATGTTTGGGGAGTGCATTCCTGAGACAGGGCAGCCTCTGGGAGACTAACCTGTCTCTCCAGATGTTTTTTTTTTTCACTGTCTCATATGTGATTCAAGCCTGTTGTGCCAGTAATTCTCACATAATTATACTGACATATATGGGGCACCTGTTGAAGAGCTGATCACAACATTGCCATCTAGGCATGCCACAGCCCACCTGTGGACAACCTGTCTGATACTGAGTGGGGCAGTACAGATTCAAGGCTGTTTGCATGGAACAGGTGTTGGAGGCCCTGGATAACCTTTGTGTGTGTTAACATAGCCTTTCCATTTGGTGCAGATGTCTGCGTCGGTACATACCAGACTGGCCATGCAGCTAATGTATTGTTGCACTGACTGAGGACTATACAGAGGAAATGTTCACCTTTTGTTTGGATGCAGTCCCTTTACCTATGTGGTGAACCACAGCCAAGCCTTTTCTGACCACCGCCACTAGTTAATGGCTGAATGCAACAGTATTATCAACCTGAGTAGCCAGATCTGTCAGTGCAGATTGTGTGTTTATGGGGTTGCTGTTGATGTGGGAAATAATGGGTCCATGTCCTCACCATATGGTACAATGGTACTGTTTTCTGCATTCAGCTGGAGGTCAGGACCTGGCCACCATTTCATACCCGCCGTATGACCTCATTGCATTGTGTTAACATCAGTTTGTGGGTCAATGACAAACAGCACACTACTCACAGTTGCCATAACTTTAGGTGGGACCTACATATGTGGGAGGTGGCAGTTAGCATTCATGCTCTCATACATGGGAGTCATTGTGGGCGGACGCTACTCACAGGGTATATGCACGTCTACATATTGCAGATGCATAGGCAACACAGAGTAGGGTTGCCACCTTATCATATGTGGAATGTGGGACATGTCTTTTAGTATTGTGACACTTATCAGGACATACCATAACCCACGGCAAGTGCAACAGACAGGACTTCCCTTCATTTGCCAATATAACAGCTTCTTTTTGTCACATTACCATAGGTTATGTCATTTCTCAGACCAGTAAGGTGCTTCTGATGTAAAATAACTGCTTTATGCAAGTAGTAGACAACCTTAGAAAATGTTTGTTGTTCTACACTCTGGGGAACTCTGTATTGTTTGTGTCATTGTCACAGGTCACACCTGGCTAAACATGGGCTGCAACCTGCAGGGTGGGACAGGTGGTGGCCATAACTCTCACCTCTACCGATGTCTTCAAAATGACATGATGTTTGCCACGTTTTTGTTGAGTTTGCCATAACATTGTGGTTTTCTGGCAAAGTAGTGTGAAATCATTAAAGACAGATGTTACACAATAATGAGAGATATTTTCCTGTCAGACTTCATACCCTTCAGAAAATGCATGTGAATGCACAACCTGTCATGCTATCTACCTTGCATGTTTGTCAAAGCAATATTTAAAGATTGACTCTAATATATGTGCTTTGTCCCACTTTTCTGTATGGCTTTCCACAGATGTCTTTCTGTAAGGGGTTGAGAGGTATGTTTGTGGCCCTAACACAGGCACACTGCTGCAAGGGGATATACATACGTACACACACACACCCACTCATGAACTGCCCTTGTTGATAATAGAACCCCTACCTGGCTAGTTATACATAAGATATTCACAGAGCATGAACCGCAGAGCTTATACAGTTTTGCAGTGCCTGCCAGTACTATTCAGGTGGTTGACATCTGCATGTGCTGTAAGGATTGTCAGTGGGGGGTTAACAGACACTTAAAATGGTATAACCATGTCACACACACACTGCTGCAGGGGGACATGCATTCCAACAGTCATGCAAAGAGAGTTGCCAGTTTTGGAATTACAACACCTATCTATCTAGTTATGTACAGTATAGCCCACCATCCGTACTGCATGTGCCATAGTGCTATTGTGTTTGAAAATGTGTAACTCTGCATCTAAGGTGCATGACCCCTGTAGGCCATGAATAGGTTGGTGATGGTGGAGTTAACAGGGTGGCACAGGCACACAAAATGGTATAAGCATTGCACACACACAGGCAAATCAGCCATGCTGCTACAGAGTATATGCATACACAGACACTTAGACAGTTACCACTATTGAGATTACAACCCCTACCTATTTAGTTGTATGTAGTATAGTGCTATGTCCTTATTGCATATGCCATGGAGCTTATATGCTTGGGGCATACCTCTCAACCTGTTAGAACAATACATGTGGACAAAGCCTTCAATAATGAGGGATACAGGCCCAAAAATAGGGACAGTTTTTACATATTGCTCTTACAAACTTAGATAACTAATAGAGTGAAAGGTTTTGTATTACCATTACTTTTTGGGAGGGTATGAAGTCTAACACTGAGATATCTCTCATTATTTTCTGATTTTAGCTCTTAATGCTTTGCCAATGATTTTCCAGGAAACCATCATTTTATGACACCAGATGAAATATATGAGGCAATCATCTGGACATCCTGCAAAACTGTATATGGTTGAGAAGTATGGCCTGCAGTGTGTCAAACAGTGCATCTAAGGTGGATGACATCAACAGGCCCTGTAAATTAAAGCAATGGGGAGAGTCAGCAGGCTGGAACAGGCCTCAAAATGGTATAACCAACCCATACACACCCCCGTACTGAATATGCTTTACATGCACACACAGTTGGCAGTCTTGAGATTAAAACCCCTACCTGTATATTTCTATGTACTATAGTGCTACATATTTATCGCATGTGCCATGGACCTTATATGCCTGCAGAGTGTCCAATGTTGTATCTAAGGTGGATGACATCAACAGGCCCTGCCAATTAATGCAATGGGGGAAGTCAGCAGAGCAGAACAGGCCTCAAAATGGTATAACCAACCCCCCCCCCCCCACACACACACAGACTTAGCAGTCTTGAGATTTTAATGCCTACTTATTTAACTGCATGTACTATAGTGCTACATACTTATCACATGCACCACAGAGCTTACATGTCTGCAGAGTGTCCAATGCTGTATCTAAGGTAGATGACATCAGCAGGCCCTGCAAATTAGGGCAATGGGGAGTTAACAGGGTGGAACAAGCCTCATAATTTATTAGCATTGCAAACACATAGGCAGGAAACACACAAAGCCACAAGGGCATATACTTAAATATATACACACACATAGACACTCAGTTGGTATTGCTGGGAAATGAACCACTACCTATCTGTCTGCACTCTAGGAGTATGTACTTATCACATGCGCCACAGGAATTACACCCGTAGACTCATAGAGATTGTCTGACAGTCCTGTTGGGGTGGATAGTATCAGTAGCTGCTGACAAGGAGACCACTGTTTTGGAGTACAATTGTCACATGGCCAAAATATAGATGGCCATTACACAGACATGGGCCTGTTGGGTGTGTGTATTCTGCTGTACATGTAAAACATACAGAAACACACACACCCACACACACACACACACACACACACACACACACACACACACACACACACACACACACACAGTGACTGGTGTGAGATTACAACCCCTCCCTACCTACTATTACACAATGCACCTAGTATTTGTATATGCCACTGGTCCAAATTGGTGCACGTGTGGCTGTTGTGGTACACCACTCTATGCCTTTCAGGATCTCCCTCTGTCTGTCTCTCTATCTTCCCTCTGTCTCTGTCTCTCTGTAACTGATATATTTGTATATATTATCTATATATCTGTATGTATATCACAGTCAACAGATCCAGATAAACCTTATATGTACCACATATGGATAGATGGGGGTGGGGATAGACAGTTAAGGTGTACATAGCTGTCTGTATTCAGAAGGGCTATATGTACATCCCAGTTCTGTAGTCAGATGTGGGTTCAGACATGGGCTGACAGAAGCTAAGTGTAGGAGCATGCCCAGTATGACAATCAATAGTAAGAGTGGGACTCCAGTCCAGACCTACCTGTACTCTGGTCCAGGATTTTGTGTGCTACAGCTGATTAGCTAATGAGCCTCTATGAACAGTCCAGCACCTCACTGATAGACTGGCTGTTGGATCTCCTGACTGTGTGCTATCCTTATTAACTGAGTCATATCTAGGGTGGGTACAAATTGTATTGGACTGAGCAGAGTTTTGCATAATATGTGAGGTACATTTTGCACAACACTGTGATGTCCTGGTATGTCAGTAGCATATCAGTAGAGATTAATGTGAGGAGCCACTGACAGACATTTGTCTACTGACTGCATATAATGCAGGGAAGCCATGCTACTGCATGGTGTGTTGTAGTCTGCACATTCTGTTTGTGTGGCCAGTGGTTCCTCCTTCCCTTTATATGTGGCCCTTTGTCCAGCTCTGCTCCAGTCATAGGCTTTGTCCACAGTTGCTTCTCTTATGTAGTTGTAGTTATGGTGTGATTCTGGTAGAAGTTGTAACATCACACACAGGATTATGACCTACACACTTCTGAGTGTACCTGTTTAGCAAGTTGGCCAGCATTGTGCCCCATACATCTGCTGTGGTGCTCAGACAGTTTGTGTTGCACTGTTTTTCTAAGGCTACATGTTGGCCATACCTGTCTAACTCTTGCAGGCAGACATCCTGACAGGGCCATATATCACAGTTAAACACAGGCCCAGACATGGGACAGCAGCTTAATATTGCTCTTGCAAATGTAGACAGTTAGTAGACTGGTTTTGTATTAGCTTGCATTTTCTTATGGATATGCAGTCTGCATCTTGACCGTCCATCATTGATATTTTCATATCAACCTGTATTGTTTAGCCAATAGTTTGCTAGACAAATGCAATGTTATGACAAACAGAATGGATATATGAGGCATACGTGTGGACATTCTGAGAAAACCTGACATTTGTGGGGTATGGATGGTGCCCACAGACTTGTGGCTACTGACACAGTTATGTGGCAGCCTTTGTATCCTGGTGCTACACTGACTTGTCACAAACAACTGTTCTAGTAGGCACTATCTAGGTTACTCAGAGTTATGTACTGTCCATATCTGTGGCCCACTGTCCCTCCATTGTCCAGCTATCTTGCAGTAACACATATTGATGTCTGGACAGCCTGTAGACTTCCTACCGTAGATGTAGCTGACATGTAAAATAGTAGGCACAGCCAGTTTCGGACCATGGTCCCTGTCACCCGCAGTCATGTACTTAGCCCAGTGAGCCACAACAGACACCAGTCAGTGCTGTCTACTTCCTGACACTATTAACCACACACATACCTAGCACATTGATCTCTGCATATTGTGGAAAAGGAACATGTTAGCAAGTTGATTGGGACATCTCTGGGAATGTGTTGTCTGTTGCTATTACCTTACGAACATAACTGTTACTGCAATTCTGTGGGAACACGGGTGTGTCAGGGGTAGGGGACCATACCTCTGAACTGTACAGATTTTCGCCAAATGTCCAGATGTTTGCCTCACATTTTGAGTTCACTTTTCATAAAATTGTGGCTGTCTGGAAAATTACTGGCAAATCTTTAAAGACTGAAGTTAGAAAGTAATGACAGACATTTGAGTTTCATACTTCTTACCCTTCAGAGAATTCATGCTATTGTCAAACCTGTTATTCTATCAACTTTCTATGTTTGTAAGAGCAATATGTAACACTCGTCCCTCTTTTTGGGCCTTTGCCCCACATTTCTTTATGACTTTGTACAGATCTCTTGCTCTAAGAGGTTGAGAGGTATGTATGGGACTCCAACATTGACATCCATGCATCTGTCCTATGACCCTGCTGTTTGTAAGTCCCTCACATAGTGCAGTGTATTTTACTGGCTTGGGGCCTACTACATATTCTGGGGTAGCCAGTATTTGGCAGAGAGTTCCTGTTATCACATATAGGTGTCCGTTGTCTACTGCTATCCCAGTAGCCCACTCCATTCACTTGCATACATGCAGCAATACCATACATCTGCTACCACAGTCTACTACCCCATTCATTTGTTGTTAAGAAGAGTGACTTACTTTATGCCTGCAGCAGTTGAGAAGACAGTGCTTCATGGCTCACTCTGTCAGATGTAATCAATACACAGCCTATACATGGTAAGGTACAGGTAGTGTGATGTGGCTCGCATCCTTTTTACTGTGTGTATGTGAGTCAGAGTGAGGTGTCAGTCCCTGGGTCCCAACATTGTCAGTGTATGTGCTATGCATTGCCTCTTTGCCAAGGCCAGTGGTACTGTGCATGCCTACGTCTGCTTACAGGGACAGGCTCAGGAGTTTCCTCCTCTGAGTCCCCCTGTGTCTGTGGGGGTTTTGGCAATGGTGGGGGTCTGTGTCTCCCTTCCCTGTGATGTCCCTGCCACAGCTGTTTCCACAGAATCTTATTGTGTAGCATGGTAGATACTATGAACCTGTGTGCACATGTGGCTAGAGAGTACTGCAGGGGCCCACCAGATATGTCAAGGCAAACAAGTTAGGAAAGGCCAACAAAAAGGGAGATACCTTTAGGAGACATTTAGACAGCATCCTAATGATTGCAACAAGGACAGAGATCTTTGAAGGCTATTATTAAAGGCATTTCCCCTAGTTTATCACATCTTTTTTCAGAGCTCATTGGAAGCAGGTTACACTTTAAGTCTCGGGAAAGAGGCTTTAGTTGTTATAGTTCCTAAGGGTGGGGATTTGCTAGCATTTTAAATAACAGACCAAATAACTTGGGGAAAGTGTTTGACAGCATTATCTCTTAATGTATTTTAGATTAATTGAGTCTAACTAAGGATAACACTCAACTTGGATTTATTCAGGGGAGATCCTGTATGACAAAGGTATTGTCTTTCTATCAATCTCTTTGGGAAGCCTTCAGTGAGTGGATGGCTGTGGATGTCATTTTATTTGGATATGGCAAAGGCTTTTGATACTGTCCACCATTATCAAGAAATCTCTATGAGGCTAGGAAATGACTTGGATCATTATGTTATAAGGTGGGTGAAGAACATGTAGAGTAAAATTATGAGATACTTTCTTTGCAATGAAAACCTTCTCTGGTATCCCATAGGGGTTTGTATTGGAGCCAGTATAACTTGGCTAGTATCACTTCCTATTCTTAACGAGTTATTGTTATGTAAATATGCAGATGATTCCAAAGCAGCTTCAGTAATTGGAAATATAGAAGGCCAGAGTATGTTGCAGAGGTATTTGGATGAGGTGATTTAATGGGCAACTACTAATAATATGGAGTTCAATTAAAAAAAGCCACATGTTATGCATTACAGATATAGTAATCTATGTTATCCACACACTATGAATAATTTTCTGCTCAAGGAGGTGAATATTATTAAGGATTTAGAAATAAAGTTTGATATTGATGTACACTTTGACTCACATATAATAGATTTTATTTGAAGGTGATATTACAAAATAAGAAATTTAGAAAGAATTATTGTGAGCAGGGATAGGAATATATTGCTACCAATTTGCAAGGCCTATAAGATCTGTGATAGAATATGGTGGGCTGCTATGTATGTATGTATTTATACATGCACAACTCCTTACAAACTGCAATATTAAAAAGGATGCAGAAAATCTTTGCCAGCAAATAAGAGGCTTGAGGTGCATAAGTTATTATGAGAGGTTGAAGGAGTTCTCTTTTTATATTACATATGGGTTATTTAGAGCAGTTTTATTTTTTTAATTTTTATACATAAATGTATACTTTCAGAAAATTATGGGGCTAGTGTGGATATGCATAGATTAAATCACCGGATAGGTACTAGAAATAATAATTATATTGTGAAATTAGGTTGTTGTAAAATAAGGTTATGCAAAACCCTTTCATTTTAGGACTAGTTGCTGGTGGAATTTTTGTCACTCAGGATTAGAAAACTAGAGACTACTACTTTGTTTAAACAAGGTTTAGATATTTTGATGGGTGAAACAGTGTTTGATCTCAGACTTGATGGAGGCAGCTCTTACTACCATGGACATACGTTGCTCAAGGCTAGGTTACTATCTACATGAGTTCCTAGATCCATGGCTAATGAATTAACCTTTAGGGATGTTTTATTGATGATGCAGTTACCCTAAATGACAGACTTCCCAAAAGGTACTATAATACATTCCTTGGTATTGAGTTTTAAGCCATGGCTTTGGCACAAAGCATTTGTCTGTGTTAGTCCTTCCTGAAGGGTATTCTCATCTTGGGGGGAGGGATTCAATAACTGCTCCTAGTTTGCAATCATCTGTGAAATTGGTTAGCCAGAGGCCTTTGACATTGGCTTTGACATCCGAGAAGTAGATGCAAAGAGGAGCGGGCCTAACAGAGAAGCCTGGGGGACTCCACTAAAGCCTCAACTCTTTATGGAGCTGGCCTCATAGGTTCATAAGTTCACAGGAAATTACTAGGCTAATGGTTTAAGAGCCCTTACAAGCCAAGCCGATATTATCCAATTTTACCCAATGCATGGCCCCTAGGGACAAGATGATGGCATGGATTTATGCTATGCATTAAGTTTCTTATAGATTGCCACTGTCCATAGGTTCATACTAGGCTAACTGCCCTTGCAAGCCATTTTTTTAAGCCTAGCAAATTACCCCTTGTGAGACTCAAACCCTGCACCTTGGGTTTGTAAGTCAAACACCTTAACCATTAGGCCATCCTCCTAAGGGACATAGGCACTACCTCAGGTGTGAATTTGAGATACCCCATCCATCAATCCAAACAGCATTTGTAGAGGGCCAGAAAAGGGCTCTGCTTAATGTGAATAGGAAGCCTATTCCAAAGAAGGGGCAATCTCTGAGAAGCATATCTGTCTCTCCAGCATGTTTTGTTTGAGTCACTAAGTTTAGATCCCTAGATCAGGTGACCCTCATGTGACTTGACTTGCAGATGTGTAGCAGCTCCATCAGGGCTGGACTTGTGAATGCCTTGTACGTCAGGCCTCCCTGATTCTAATCTTTTGGGTTCTATCAGTGATCCATCTAATCATCCAGTGTGTTATAAAGGGGTTTATGCCTAGTTTTGTATGTTTGCTGACAATGTCTTAGTGGGATATTGTATCAGATGCTTTAGCCAGTTCAAGGTAGGTAGAATGCACTGTTTTCCCCTCATCCATTACCAGATTCAGTAAGCATGACCTTCCTTTGATAAAGCCATTTTGGGATGTATCCAGTGTCTGGAGGTCTCCTATGTCCTTGTTGATAATTTCTATGATTATTCTTTCCATGTTTTTGAAAATAACACTGGTCAAACTAGGGCATCTGTAGTTTCCATGATCTGACGAAGGTCCTTCCTTATGAAGGGGAATGACCATTACAGTTCTCCATTCACATGACACAATTTTTGTTTTAAGACAATAGTTAAATAATAACTCCAGGGGTTCTGATAAGGTGTCTTTTAGACTGTTCAGGAGGCATTATGAAATGTTATTTGGGCCCATTGAGGCTGTGTTATTGGCTTTACCAAGCCCAGCCAGTACATGCTCCCTAGTTATACATGGAGGGGTTATGTTTGAGGGTATTTTTTGGGGAGTCATTGGGGGGTGAGAAAGGGGGTAAAGTTGCAACTGAATTTGTCCTCTAACAGGTTCATTATATCTCCAAGCTTGGTGAATGGGGAACTATTAACCATCAGGTCAACTCATTGCTCTGTGCTACACTTGAGGTTTCTGACCTAGCTGGAGAAAGTCTTATGGTCATCTTCAACCTGGAAGGCTATCTTAACCTCAAAGTTGGCTTTATTTGATCTAATTAGCCCTTTTAATTTCCTATTTAGTGCCTATTTAGTGTTTTTATCTCCATGGGAATTACTTTTCCTGATTTTTTTCTATATTTTCCCTTTTTTCCCTTTTTTTGTATATCCTCTTTAATTTGGGATACCAGTAGAGCAGTTTCTTTCTGGGGTTAGTGCTGGGCCTATTTCCATAGGTACAGCAGCCTAGTTGCAGCCATTCATATGACTGTACAGAGTTTCTGAGAGCAATTCTGCATAAGCTGATAATTCTGTCTTTAGTGGAGGATGTTAAAAGCAAGCTATTAGATGCTCTCACCACCAGATAGTGAGATTCTCTTAGAATCTGCTGCTACAAAATGCTGTAAAAGCATGACATTGAGAGAGGTGACATCATATAGGACTTTAAACATATTTTCATTTTTCCTGTATAAAAGTTTTAGAGGAAGCATCTCTCCATGGCTTGCCCCATTCATTGGATAGAACAGAAACAACAGCAGAGTGGTAAAAAGTTTACTATTAGAAGTTCCAGGAAAATCTAAACCAGAATTCAGGGGAACAAAGGGGTCCTTTACTGATAAATCTGCAATTTTGTAACTATCACCATGTTTTTCTGAAGCTCCTACAGCTCTGCCCATCACCTATGTCTCTATCAACCAAATTATCTTATGCCCTCTCCATAAGGACACTGATGATTTTAGACCAATGGGTTCTCAGTGTCACAGATAAAGGATACAAAATAACATGGCTTATCCATTGATTCATTTAGACTTTCTTCAAGTGTCCCCAAATCAGAAAGATCTAATTTTGCCCATTCTAAAGCAGTTGCTCCACCATGGGACAATAGAACCATTTATTTTCCATCAGCAGAGAAAATGTTTTTACTCACGACTTTTCTTGGTTCCAAAAAGGAGGCATTTGGAAGCCTATTCTGGATTTATCAGTCCTCTAAAACTTCCTAAGCGTACCAGTGTTCAGGATGATGTCACTTCAGAACTTGTTTTTCATCCTTCCATTGGTCTTTTTGCTTATACTGGACTTCAAAGATGTAAGTCTTCATACTTCCACCCACCATGTTCACTGAAAATATTTAAGATTGTGTGCATTGCAACCTCACTTTCAATTTTCTACTGTATCCTTTGTTTTTTTTGTAGCCACAAGTGTATTCACTAAATTCCTGGCCCCAGTCATTATATTTTATAGACTCCATGGTATTTATATCTCTCCCTATCTCAACAATTGTCTTTTTCAAACTTTTTTATATGGATCTCATCTTAACTAAGAACATTGTTCTTTGCCCAGGCTTTACAATAAATCTACTCCTGCCATCTCAAAATCTGACCTTTCTAGGCTGCCTTCTCAACACTGTTTTCATGATGTGTTTTCTTCCACTAGACAAGACACCATTTCTTACTTCTTACTTCCAGTCTGCTCCACTTCTAAAATTGATCTCAACAAAAGAGCAACTGAAAGACATGGGCAGATAAATGATACATTTTGTTACTCCACATGAAGAAGATTCAATGGTACCTAAAGTTTGTTTGGGCTAAGTACTAACAACCTTTGAGCTTCCCATCATATCCTGCCTGTCATAAAGAAGGAATTTCTTTGATGGATCAACCAGATATAATTCAATCCAGAAGCACTCTTTATGCTTCCTTACCCACCAGTCAGGAAGCTTCCACAGATGTTTCAGATCTGGCATATTCAACAAAGTTAAAAGTCCAGGCAGTTTGGTCAGATGAAGACCAAAATTTGCACATAAATGTCGTTGAAAAAATTAATTTTGCCTCTTCAATCTCTATATTATCACTCAAATCTATGGACCCTCAAAATTTTTGTAGACAATACAACTGTAATGTGGTACATCAACAAACAAGGAGGGACAAAATCTTATCTTCTCTGTAAATTAGCTATTTTTGACTAGGAGCTAGCTATTCAGCATGATTTTTTAAGCAGTTTGCATTCCTTCAGGGATAAAAATCGTGGTGGAATAACTGAGCAGATCTGAAACAGAACCTCATAAATGGTGGACTAAGAGGTCTTTCTTCAGATTATCCATCATTGGGGAACTGTGCTAATAGATATTTTTGCTTCCAATCTCAACAAAAAAACACCTCAAATTGTTTTCATCAAGAGCTCCATACCCACAGTCTTGGAAAATGAATGCCTCTGACTCACAAGGTCCTGCTCAGAAAATCAAAATGGGCAATCCATAGATGCTTTCTAGTGCCTCAGCTATTCAGCCTTCTAAGCAACTGAAATAACAAGTCATATTTTTTCTTTGTAGGATGTCTCCCATTCTTTGTAATCCAAAGATGTGATTATTGTTACACGTTTGGCTGAATTTGCACTCGTTCTTCCTCCGCTTTCTACTGACCAAAGGTAATCATCACAAGTTAACTCAGAGAGTTGACTTACTCAAACAAAATGGTTCTCTCATTCACTCAAACTTGCAAACACTAAACTTGACATTTTGAGAGATAGGATTCTGAGACCATTCCGACACTTTCTTTTTTTCAGATAATATGCTCCAGGAATTACAGCAGGCTTGAAAACCTGCTTCTTGAAAAGTTTATGATTCTGAACGGGAAGAAAATGGGACCATTATCAAATGAGTATTCCTACCGTTCTTTCAAATATATGTGATTTTTTTTTTTCGACGGATGTGCTCCAGGAATTACAGCAGGCTAGAAGACCTACTTCAAGAAAATTCTATGATTCTAAATGGGAATAATTTTTTTGTCTGGTACCAAAAGAGAAAATGGGACCATTATCAAATGTGTATTCCTACCGTTCTTTCAAATATATGTGATTTATTCAATTCAAGACTGGCTTATCCATCCACTGAGGCACATTTGTCAGCACATTTTGAGCCATATCCTCCAGTTTATATTTTGATCCATCACTCTATACATATTTTGAGGTCAAGAAATGTTCAAAAGGTGTTTTACACATAAAGCCACCAAAAATGTTCTATACCTATTCCTTGGGACCTGAATTTTGTATTGGAGAAGTTGACTCCTTCCTTTTGAGCTTGTTTCTTCTTCTTCTTCTTCTTTGAAAAGCTATATTTGGAAGACAGTTTTACTGGTTGTCCTTACCTTAGCAAAAAGGGTCTCATCATTACAAGCCCTTAAGTCATGTCCTTTTTTTCTAGTTTTCCACAAGGACAGGGTAACATGTAGAATTAACCCTTCTTTCATGCCTAAGATTGTCAATATAAATTCTCTAAGCTAGTTAATAAACTAGCCTGCTTTCTTCCTCAATCTTCAAAATAAAGATGAAAGAATTGTGCATTCTTTAGATGTCTACAGTCAGCTCAGATTTTATCTTGACAATACAAAAACTATCAGAAAGACTGACTATCTCTTTGCTAAATTTTAGGGTAACACGTTGAGTAGTCCTACCTGTAAGCAAACCATTTCAAGATGGATTTCCTTAACTATTTCCTTTTGTTATTCCTTCCTCGGAAAATCCCTTACAGGTCAGGTTAAAGCCTTTTCCACTAGAGCAGCAGAAGCTTTTTTCAGTGGTCTGGACTCTAGATCTATTTCAGATGCAGCCAATTGGTCTTCCATTCACACTTGTACTAAACATTATAAAATTGGTACTTTCTTAAGATCCAGGACCCATTCCACCACTTCTATACTACAAGGAATTCTGGATTCCAGTTCTACTGTTTTTTTAGTGTCACAGACCTCTCTTAAAATTTTATTTTTATTTTATTTTTTATTTAACATTTGTTGACCGGGAATGTCCGACTAGGTTCCACAGAGCCTGTTTTCAGCGGAGGCCCGGGGAGAAATGCTCCAGATGCATGTCTTTGGAATGTGGGAGGAAACCGGAGTACCCGGAGGAAACCCACGCGAACACAGGGAGAACATGCAAACTCCACACAGAAGGCACCCCAGCCGAGAATTGAACCAGAGAACCTCTTGCTGTGAGGTGACAATGTTAACCACTGCACCACTGTGGTTTTATAATTCTCCCCATATGTTGTAAATGCTGTTACAGTGATAAACGAAGGACATAACAGAGTTGTGTAAGAACTTACAATAACAGTAGTTATCCACTTAGATCACTGCTGCAGTATGCAAACACTCCCTCATTCCAATCCCTGCCCACTTATATATACTTATTAATTTCCTTTCTTCTGGTTGAGGTGGACGTCTTGTATATTTCCTCAATCTTAGTTGTCAGACAAATTCTCTGTCCTTTGCCTTTAACCTTTTGGTCTGAGTTAAGAAAGTCCAAGGAGTTTTGTGTCCATGCATTCCTTATGTACTGCTTTGCTGACTTGTATTTTGAGCATATGCTAGATATACAACATGAGAATAAGACACCCAGGCTTTAGCATGCCAACCAGACATATTTTATTCTTTTTTTAAACACATTTATTGAATCATGACTTGTGACATAGGCAAATTTAGATTTATACAAAAGTAATTAAATTGTATTAAATTAACATATACATCATGCCCATGCCCTGGCCCAGCAATCAAAGAGCCTCAGTCCTCACCACTAACACCAGAGAGGGCATCTCATATGAGAGGAAAGGATAAGAAATACACACAGTAAAGTGCAATTTTCCTTAAGAGCACACAGAGATCACAGTCATTCCAGGGCTGGTCGCTCCCTTGCTCCCCAGGTCCCCAGTAAGATTCCCCACTGGCACAGCTTTAGGGTCCAGATCTCAGCCAGCTGGGCAAGCTAAAATCTCCAGCACCCTCTCTGTCCAACCAGTGCTTCGTGTCCCTGCCCAAGTAGCTGACACACAAACACTTTGAGATAAGAGTTTATACAACCATGCAGACACTTCTTGGGAAGGCTGGCACAGGTTCTCCAGCTGTGCTCCTTTAACCCAGACTATACGGTAGTACCACTTGCCACCACCCAGCTAATAATTATCAGCTACTCAAAGGCCCTTAAAAGGGTGCCCAGTTATTACTGTGCAATATTGTTATCCAGATGGTAGTGTGGCTAATCAGTCAAAGCTTATTTGGAGTGACTTGGACAGTCTTCTTCTTCTTCTTCTTCCTTTGGCTTTTTCCCAGTTAGGGGTTGCCACAGCGGATCACCTGTCCGCTCATGATTGGCAGTGGTGTTTTACAGTGTCGAGTTGCCAGCCCGGCGCCCAACCTTCCACAGAAGGCACACACACACACGCACTCACACCTAGGGCCAATTTAGAGTGTCCAATCCACCTGCAGCATGTCTTTGGGATGTGGGAGGAAACCAGAGCACCTAGAGGAAACCCATGTGACCACAGGGAGGACATGCAGACTCCACACAGAAGGCACCCCAGCTGAGGATCGAACCATAGAACCTTTTGCTGTGAGGTGACAATGCTAACCACTGCACCACCGTGACCGCCCAGTGACTTGGACAGTAAACTCTATAATATGCAATGTATTTTAGAGCTTAAATTATCTCTACACAAACCAACCACAGTAAAAAGGTTTTAAAATATTTAATAATAAATAATTAAAACCACAAGACAATACTTTCTACTACACAGTCAGTGTTCACAGTCAAGAATTCAGAGATCACACAGAAATACTTAAAATAATTCAGTAGTACAGTTCTGACATCCCAGAAAAACACTTAGTCTAATCTTTCTACTTCTAGCTATCCTTAAAAGAAAACACAAGTCTAAGATAACTTACATAAGAAAACAGGCAGAGTGCTGATGAGTTGGATGGTCAAGACAAAAATGCTTAATGTTGTCTGATTCTCTCTGTTTAAATTGAAACTGCAGTTCTGATAAACATTACATCATTTCCTTTACACTTTCCTGGTGTTCCCAGGCTACACATTAACTGCATTTACATTCTTAACATCTTCCTTTTGTTATCTTGCAGCTGATCAGGAACAGAGCAATAAAAATACATTTGCATGTTTAAATCTAGCAACTTAACTTTTGGTTAAAACAATAGAAATAATTTCTTCATCTAGATTTTTTGGCACCACTGTCTACTTCAAAGGGTCACCACATGCTTTACTTTGGTCAGTAAAGTGCACTGTTGTCTCATTTATTTCCAGTTCCACATGTAACAGTATTTCTTTACATTTAAGACAACAAGCCTGTAGTTTACATTCATATTTACAAAAGATAAAATTATCTGCAAAATTCTATCTGGCTAGGCTGACAGCCTTCACCCTTCTCTACCAGTCTTCACAATTTATACAAAAGTAATCAAATTGTATCAAATTAACATTAACAAACATTATGCTTCACATATATTGCTATATAACATATAACCTAAGTAACATTACATAAATTATTCAATTCCTGCTCCTTTTTTTTAAACTAGAAACATCTTAATTAAACCATTATTTATGACATAAGCAATCATGCATTTACATTGCAATTTGTTCAGACATATACTGTTATAATAAATTTTTATACAACTGTAGTTCATATTTACTGCTATCTGTGTAAGACTCCTAGTAAATGAATATATAATTGAAGTCACCCAGAATTAGCATATTGTGATTCATAGATATGGAATCCAACCTATCAATAATCATTGCTTGTAACATTACATAAATTATTCAATTCCTGCTCCTTTTTTTAAACTAGAAACATCTTAATTAAACCATTATTTATGACATAAGCAATCATGCATTTACATTGTAATTTGTTCAGACATCTATTGTTATAGTAAATTTTTATACAACTGTAGTTCATATTTACTGCTATCTGTGCAAGACTCCTAGTAAATGGATATATAATTGAAGTCACCCAGAATTAGCATATTGTGATTCATAGATATGGAATCCAACCTATCAATAATCATTGCTTCCTGTGCTGACACACACATTGTATCCTTTCAGTTAACATTTTCAGGCCAAATTAAGGCCCATTCTAATTGAGCTTTGGTTTCTTTGATGGCATGTTGGAAAAGGATGGTCTCTAAAAGCATTCTAGAAGCAACTACATGATCCTCTGTACATACATTTACAAAGCATCACATACTGGTTTCTTTTCCAGATCTAGAGCTGACTTTGCTAGGGCCATTCTCCTGGGGTTCCTGAACCCTTATCTTTCCTCTTCTTGCATTTGATAAGCTTTGGTAATCAACCCAAATAGCTAAAGGCTACTGCAGTAGTGAAAATGAAGAATATAGTATATTTGATTACATTACACTTACCATAATAGTAACTGTTCGAATTTATCACTGCTGCAGTAGCCACACCCACCCTCTATTCTCTTCCTATTATATATAGATGGTTGGGATAAAAAGTTATATGTTTATTACTTTTTGATGTTTCAGAATGAGTTTGCTGTGTGCCCTTACATTGTCTACACTGTGACTGCTGATTTTCCTCCAAGGGGCTATCCAATCAGCAGTCAGAATGTTGGTGTGGACAGGATGCAGCCCAAGTAGCCAAAGGCTATTTGAACATCTACTGTACTTTCTGTAGTTATGTGACTAAGATATAGCGCAAAACTACTTACTAACGTGCATTATGTGAGAGGCTAGTCTCCATATTTAACAACCATGTACCCTACACACTCCTAGTATCAGTCAATGATAAAAGTATGTGCCAGTAAGCATGAAGCAGTTCTTAAACTGCCTCAGAGTTCCTAAAGTAAGAACCCATTCAGATTGTATAGAGGAATAAATCACTACCTACATCTCAATCAGACATTGTCGCTGAATACATGGAAGATGGGTGGGCACATACTAGGAGTAGGAGTGCTTTCTGGATGGCTTGCACCACTGCTGTAATGATAGTAACTTGGCTGGAGAGCAGAAGGATGTCAGGAAGTGAGGCAGCCAGTTTGGGAAGGTTGTGAGTAAGGCTGCTCAAGCCAATGATGATCACCCTAATCAACATGTGTTTTAGGAGTACATCTGCATGGATGAAGCAAAATACATGGTCCTTGCAGTGACACAAGTGCTCATGTCATCAGATGGGGTGTGGGTTAGGTTATAAATCATGCTTACTTTGCCTGGAAGCAGAACAGAGCACAGACTTCTCAATGTCTGCTTATATGATGACCACTCAAGATGGCTTTTGCCCCAGTGGATCTTGTGGTCCCTGATACTATAGAACAAAGGTAACTGTGAAAAACTTGAAAAACAGCAACTAGTGCAGGAAGGCAGAGACAGAACTCCTCCACTTCTTACCAAAGAGCCTAACCATAATTAATTGGTCTAAAATAGCAGCAGTCAACCCCATGTTTCTCAACTGTTATCTAATCAAATTTTGATGATTCAAGGGCAGATGAAAAAAATCAGATTAGTGCATTAAATCCAATTCCAGGTGAAATGAGTGTGAGGTACAAAAAAATCCACTTTGCAGTGCATGATTTGAAGAAGCTCAGTAACTGTAACTCAGCATTAAAATGCCATATAATTGCATAGTCATTATGTTGTGAATTTCTCATGTATTGCATTTCATGATTTCTTTATCTAGTGTGCATGCACACTTAAAATACTGTGGTTTGTATTTGACATGCTGTGTAGATACAAAGGAAAACATACTCCCCAGATCACTGCCACATGATCTCACAGCACTGGATCCCAGCAAAGAAACACACTGACATTGAGAGGAAATGCCCAAGTGCTTCTTTCTTGTGAACAAATGCATATATGTCCTTTATCTATTATGACATCACTATGACTGAGACAGTCCATGTTGAGTTTCAGTCTCAATAATGTTAGTATCACATCTATATGTATGTCTGTATGAAACCATTATATGAAGTGATGTCAAACACTGACTGGCAAACAGTAACTAATAGCAGTGAAGTATCACTATAAACCTGTCCTGCTTTATCCAGCTCATTTCCACACCCATCGGGTATAACAAAATCACCTGGACCGGGACACCGAAGGTGGAGGTGTGTCCATATTCATTAAGGATATCCACACCTCCAGGCTAGTTACTCAGCATAATGCATCCAAGGTTATCAAAGTGCAACTAACTCTGGGCAAAACTGCAATCCAAATTGTAGCTTGCTACAGATCCCCCAACATTCCTCAGGATTTCCACTCCTCTTTTCTTGATATACTGGAAAATATTACGATTCAACCAAACACCCTAATAATGAGCGATTTCAACTACCCCATCATTAACTGGGAAAATTACTCATGTACCAACTCCTTTGCTCAACGCTTTCTGCAATTCATAAATTTCAATGCCCTAGATCAGGTTCATATCATGTTATCGAAAGCCTATAACGTCGAATGCCACAATGTTGAACACTATGCATCAAACCCTAAATATAGCGAAGCTGCAGAACATAGAATTCTTTCCTAGGGAAAGATTTTGGTTGTCCGTTTCTGTGGCTTTACTATTTTTAGCACTGTGATGGAAAGTTACAGGGGTTCAGGTAAGTGTGTGATTGTGTGAACGTTAGGTTTAGGGCACGGGTTACATGAGTTAGGGTTAGGGCGCTGGTGAGGTGAGTGTGCGATAGTGACAGAGATTAGGGTTAGGGTCAGGATAAGTGAGTTAGGGTTAGGGCGCGGGTAAGGTGAGTGTGTGATAGTGATGGGCCTTAGGGTTAGGGTTGGGTTAAGGTAAGTGGATAGATAGTAGTGTTTGTATAATTTAGTGTAGGGTTAGATGTAGGATTTTAAGTGTAAGTGTGTGGATTGCTGTTATTTTTGTTGTGCCTGTGTTGTGTGAATGTGTTTTGGAATAGCAATTTTTTCCCTGGGAAAAAATTTGCTATTCTGAATGTTCAATATTGTGTGCTTTAGATTATTTAGGTTCGATTAAATGGTGTTCGGTGTTTTTGGCTTTCGATAACGTGATATAAACATCCTGGATCAACTTATTCACACCCCCACCAGGGGCAACAATATCCTAGACCTAGTCTTTACCAACATGAGTGACCGGTGTTCCACACCTGAAGTCAGCTCCTCGTTGGTCATACCTGACCATAAGCTAATCACCCTAGATCGCCACATCCCACCCCTTCCCCTCATTAAGGAAACCACAGTAAAAAATTTCTCCAAAGCCAACTTCATGCTTCTTATGACAGAAGTGATGAACTTCATGATACCCTTGCAGATGGACAATACAGTTATAACTGCTGAATCCTACACAAATGCACTCTATAAGCACTTACACGAGTGCATGGATCGTACTATCCTGAACAGAACCAAGATGCTATCCTCCAAAAAACGGAAGCCAATATGATGGTCCCCTACCATAAACAAACTCTACAACAGAAGGAAGAAACTGTTGCAAAAGACAGTAAAATCCCATGAGTGGAGGAGCTCCCTGGCCAGCCTCAGTTAGAAGCTAAGATCCCTTATAAGATCCTCCAAAGCTAGCTATGAAAACAAAATCACCACTGATTCTAAGGACAACCACAAAGCATTATATAGCTATGTCAGGAATCTCAATGGCAACACCCAGATCTGCTTTGAGTTACAACACAATGGCACAAAAATTACAGAACCAGCTGATATTTCTAACATGCTGGAAGATAGGTTCAGTGCTAACCTTACCCCCCTCTCACCCCCTAAAAAGCCCCATATCTATACAGGAAGAATGCAGAGTCCCTGTAATCACAATTATTCTGGTAAAAGCTGCACTCTCTAAAGCCAAAAACACAGCATCCATGGGACCAGACAACATCCCAGGCTGCATTTTACATGAACTTCAGAATGAACTGGCTCCCCACCTAAGCACCATGTTCAATCATAGCCTCACATCAGGCTTTTTGCCCACTGAATGGTGCACAGCAACAGTTATTCCACTCCACAAAGGGGGAGCCACCACTGATCCCGGGAACTATCACCCTATTAGCCTGACGAGCCTGGTCTGTAAGACCATGGAACGTATCATCATGGAACTCATAAACAAAGACATTGGTAACCTCCAAACTCTGGACCCCACCCAGTTCGGGTTTGTGAAAGGCAGATCATGCCTTCTGAACCTGACCAACTTCTTTGAGGCAGTCAAGAAAGCTGTAGACGAGGGAAAGGAGGTTCACACAGCCTATCTTGACCTCTCCAAGGCTTTCAACACCATCCCCCATTCTGGAATTATAGATAAACTCACTAAATTAGGTATAAATCCTTATGTCACAAGATGGGTTGACAACTGGCTCACTGACAGAACCCACACTGTAAAAGCTGCAGACTCCAAATCTGACTTCAAACCAATGACAAGTGGAGTACCACAGTGTTCAGTCCTGGGACCTCTCCTGTTTGGTATCTACTTCTCTGAAGTACAGACTAACACAGAAGGCCTTTGGCTAATGAAGTTCACAGATGACTGCAAACTAGGAACCATAGTCGAGTCCCCAAATGATGTGGACATCCTACAGAAGGGCCTCAATGAGACAGATGCCTGGTGTGAAAGCCATGGCCTCAAGCTCAATGCCAAAAAGTGCATTGTCACCCGTTTTGGTAAAAACTCTGTACCTATGAACTACTACATAGGCAGCAGTCTACTTAACGCTGAATGTGTGATAAGAGACCTTGGGACCCAGGTGGACAGTAGTCCATTCTTTGGTAATCACATCACCACAGTAGTCAGGAATTCCTTTTACATGGCACACCTCATCACAAAAGGGTTCTCATCCAGGAAAAAAGAGGACATTGTTCCCCTCTACTCGACACTCATTAGACCCATTATAGAGTACGATGCCCCTTTTGGAATGTACCTCACAAGACATTTACAGCAGCTGGAAAGGCCACAGAAGTACCTCACAAAGGGGATTACTGGCCTCAAACATATGCCCTGCACTGATCATCTCAAAAAACTCCAGCTTTACACCATGGCATATTGCCTACTTTGAGGTGATCTCTGCCTAACATATAAAGTTATGTCAAACCCAGAGCTGTTGGACATGCTGCACCTAAAGAAATCCCAATCCCTCTGAGCTACACACTCTAGGGACCTAAACCTTGTCATCACAATAAATAGGACATGCTGGTGGGATAGATTCCTGTCCCAGAGACTTCCAATACTCTGGAACAAGCTAGCCATCTATGTTAAGCAAGGTTCCTCATTAGCACTCTTCAAGAAAATTCTTGATGAGTGGATGGGAAATAGGAAATACACCCCGGGGATCACTTCTGTGGCTCTGTTCGACAGGGGCACAGGAAAATAACTTTCTTGGGTGACATAAGCCAGAGAACCTTGTTGGCTAGGCTTACTTAGGCCCTTGGGCCAATAGCCTAGTACCTAGCTATGAACCTATGAACCTAAGAATAACTCCACTTTTTTATTGGATCTAGACTAATACCCTTAAGACCATAAATTCAAGGAGTCCTTTCACTGACACTCTTAGTGACCACACTCTATCCTTTATCATCTGTGATTTGTCCAACATGCACATTCAATTGTTATATCCAAATAATTAACCTAAATTATTTCTGAAAAGACACTTTCATCCTTAACCTAAAGTTAATTAACTGTAAACCATTACATACCATCTGCTTAGATGAAGCAGTGTCACTTTTTAATACAACTTTCCTAAATGTTATAAACTTGCTTGCCCCCCATTAGGGGTCTATATTAGAACACCAACAAAGCTGTCAATTGAATGGCCATATCATCGAAAATGCCAGGGCTAGAACTCAATTTTGTGGGGGGCTGCCCCCCACTAATTATATATACCAACTCTGAGATCACACTACAGTGAGGAAAGTGCAAATTTTCTGATCTTCATTGTACCGCAATCTCACAAAACACACTTCTATCACCAGCATTTTCAATGATAAGGCTGTTCGATTAACGGCTTTGTCAGTGTTCTAATATAGACTCCCTTTTAGAACTAAATGAATCAAAAGTACTCTAGCTTCATGGTTATCTATGTAAACTAAAACCTTAATAAAGCATAGAAAACTTCTCTACAGCATAAAGACCACAATAAATAACAAAAAACACTGTTAAGTCGTGGCAAATAGTAAACAAACATAAACAACTATTTTATAGCTAGTTAAAAGCACTTTTGTTAGTTTTATTGCAGAACTTCATCAGAACACCAATAGCTACAGACCACTTCATTTAAATACCCTCATGATTCACATTAATAATTCAATTATCTACTCACCAAATGTGTTTGAAATCCAACATTTGTTTTTTTAAATATACAACACATATACCTTTTTAAAAACACATAGCTACAGATTCAATAAAGCCTACAGTGCCCACTAAAACTGTATGTGCATCACACAGTTTTTTTAGTAAGTGGCTCTTCAATCCATGTAGAGCTGGGAAAACATAGTAAACATCATAGCATATTAATTACAGCATATGCAGCTGAATTGTATCCTAACTGACCAATCCAAGATGGAGGAGCTGTTCAACAAGTTAGAAAGCAATAATGTACACTCAGTACAGGTTTTCCCTGTAAGTTTCAAAACCTACTGGAATTCAGCCAAGGAAACTATTCTACACTGAAACAATGTTAGGGGCTGCTGTTGCTCTTATCCATGTGTATGTGCAACAGGCTAAATCTATGCTACTGCTGCTACTAATACACTATGGCCAAGAAGGAGAAGGGTGTTTAGACCCCATTTAACTTTTCACAATCTGCATGAGTTAGACTTTGTAGAGCACTACAGGGTGGATAGAGACACACTGCAGGAACTCTGTGACCTCTGTTATTCTCAACTGAGATCAAGGGCAAAATGAGGGAAACCAACACCAGTGGAGACTAAGGTATGTGTAGCACTTAGAATATTAGCTATAGGAACCATCCAGAGACCAACAGGGGACATACTGGGGATATCACAAGCATCAGCATCTAGGATTCTACATCAGTTCCTGTATGCCATGATACAACATGCCAGTGACTACATTTGTTTTCTCAGTACACATGAGGACAGAGCGACAGCTATGCAGGAGTTCTACCCTGTAGCACACTATCCTGAAGTCCTGGGTGCCATTGATTGTACACGTGTCAAAATCAAAGTACCACCCAGGGAACAAGGAAGGTTGTACATAAATAGAAATGACTTCCACTCCATTAACTACCAGGTCATCTGTAATGCTAAGGGAATTATCCTGAATGTGTGTGCTGGCAACCCAGGCAGTTACTATGACTCACATATTTGGCACAACTCTCATGTGTATCAGATGTTTTCTCTGGGAGATATCCCACATGGTCATTTACTGAGGGATGCAGATTATGAACTCGAACCGTGGCTGATGACACCCATGAAAAATGCACACACATCAGATGAAGAATGCTATAATGAGGCATGCGCTCAAACAAGAAATATCACTAAGCATGAGTTTGGGCTGCTGAAGTCATGGTTTTGGTACCTAGATACAACTGGGGGAGCCATGCAGTACAATCCCCATATATGTGCTGAAATTTTCACCATCTAGGTCTTGCTTCACAACATTATCATGAGAAAACAGCCTCAGAGGAATACTTAGAAGCACAAAACATGAATAAAACTCGTAAACAATAAATAAAGCATAAAGACCAGCTCACAGGAACAGACTACACTTTAATATGAGCGCTTTAGTTGGCGTAAAACCATATGACTTCTTCAAATTAACTGAACATAAAACATCACTTCCTTTTATACAAAAAAACACTTCCTTTTATACAAAAAACATCACTTCCTTTTATATAAAAGACTTCACTTCCTTTTATACAAATTATCAGTCACATGATCCTGAAATAATACATTTCTAAAAAGTTTGCATTCAAGTGAAATAAAATAAAATCCACTACATCACCACAATGCCTTCTTCAATACAATCAGGAATGTCTGTGCAACATAAAATAAATAAAATGCAATATGCAAGTTGACCATAGCCTGTTCATTTACACAAACCCTATGAAATGCCACTTATTTGAGAATGTCTTCAAATATGAAAATCTGCCTTTAATTTTAGTGAACTAGAAATGGAGGCCATATCATTAAGTCCAGGTGGATGTGTGGCATCACCTCTCAGTTGTCACACTAGTTCCTTGTATTCAAGGAACAGTGGGGTGGGTGGGGTGGGTGGAGTGGGTCCCCCCCTGCCCTGGTTTACTACTTGTTCCAATGCACTGCATTTGAAGTAGTGGTTAGGAAATTCATGGGTATGTTTTGTTAAGGCATTTTTCATGCTGCCTTTCCGTATGTCATATAGATGTTGATAAATATGTTTATTAAAGGAGTTAATGGTCTTCCCTATATAAAAATTGTTGCATTGTTGGCAAATAGTAACATAAACCAAGCTCTTACTTAGACAATTAAAACACTGTTGTAAAGTCACTTTACCATACCCTTTGATGTAAACAGTATTATTTTCCAAAATATATGGACATTGGGCATAATGTCCACATTGTTTTCATGTGTCCTTTTGTTTTAACAACCCCCCCCTCTTTTCAACAGGTTTTTTATGCCCATGTCTTTTTTTATATATTATCAAAGGTTTCTCCCCTACTTTTTTGAGATTTTCTTCCTCACTACTGAAAATTATCCACTTGTTTATAACTACCTCTCTAATGCTTTCAAAACAAGGGTTGCATGATAATATTGTAGCATTAGTAAAGGGTTTAACCACATTCCCAGTGTTTTCAGTTTTCACTAGTGTTGTTCTCATTTGCACAAGTGCTGAACTCAGTAGGGGATAAAAATGCCTGTTATGTCTCTTTATCGTGACTTCTTCTAGTACAGGTTCTATAAAATGACTAGGGTATCCTCTGTTTACCAACATACTTTTTAAGATTTCCATCTCGTTTAGGAACACCCTGTCATCACTAACCATTCTGCCTAACCTGACAGCTTGCCTGTTGACTAAAGATATTTTTTGATGCCTAGGATGGCAGCTGTGGAAATGCAATAAAGCATTAGAATAGGTTGGCTTTCTGTACAACCCAGAGGTAAAATCTCATTCTCTCTGTCCTTGCAAATGGTAATGTCCAAAAAGCTGATCAAATGGAAATAGCCCGAATGTGAGAGGTTTACTAATGAAACAGTAAGAGCTGTAAATACATACTCTATTAGTTTAATAACATCTTATAGTATGAATGCATATAGTATTAGGGACATCTTAAGACAATACTGGGGAATACTGTCCACCGATAAAGAAATTGTCAAAAAAGTGGGAGAAAAGCCTGGGATAATAATATATAAACGAGGTAGGAACTTAAAAACCATGTTGGAAGTTCCAAGAGTGATGAGTGTAAGAACACTTGGTATGTTTAAATGTGAAGCCTGTAATGTATGTGGATATATGACATCTGGTTATACTTTCAAAATTGACAATAAAACGTATAAAGTGAATGGGAGGTATAACTGTAATTCCAAATCAA
Organism: Protopterus annectens; assembly: GCF_019279795.1. Lineage (NCBI taxonomy): Eukaryota > Metazoa > Chordata > Ceratodontiformes > Protopteridae > Protopterus > Protopterus annectens. The sequence goes on from NC_056735.1 coordinate 1,959,796,102, forward strand.
TGATGTATCTTGCACAGTGTCAGATGTGCCCAGCCTACTATATCGGTAAAACCGATAGAAAATTAAAAAACAGGGTATACGAGCACATAAACAGCATTAGAAATAGGAAAGAAGGGAACGCACTGGCAAGACATCATAATAGCCATCCAGGTCACATATTTAACTTTAGGGTAATCAAACCGATTATACCTACTGTTACGGGGGGGGCTGTTTTCATTACTATTAGAAAAGCAAGAAGACCTATGGCAATCGTGTTTAGGCACAGGTAGAAAGCCTGGGTTGAATGGGGTAACATCTATAGCTTGTATCCTTAAATTAAAAAGCCTACAGAGATAAAGAATGAAAATAAAACAATGACTCCCAATAAGAGGAACAAATAACAATGAACATTACATGTGTATAACATTATTATGTGCCTTTATATAAACGTTTGAGTATTTGTTAATGGTTTACTTAAGAAATGACAATGTATAGAAATTTGTCAAGCTCATGTTGTTGATGGGGGAAGGGGGTGAATTGTTAGTTAGAAATTTAAATTATTTGTATGATACGTTTTTTAACTACTTAGCACTGTACTTTAAAAGTAAGTGTAGAATAGAATGTGACATGTTATTCAGTATTTATTTAAGTATAAAATATGAGTTTTTTTAAAGTGAATGATTTTACACAGTATTTTAAATGAAATTATATATGAAATTGTTGAATTAGGAAAGGTTGTTAGGAATTGTTTAATTGTTTAATTAGTGTTAGGTCAATTAACATGCTGTATTTAAATTGTGTGTATTAGATGTAAATTTGTCTGAAGAAGTCCGGTCACTGAACCGGACAAAAAGTGCTTTACCTTACCTGTCTTTTTCAATTTGTTGTTTTGTTAAACTTTGTGCAGTCAAAATGTTACCTTTGTGCCTTTTACTACGTTTGTTTTTGTTCTTGGCATCTTTGTGGAGTTATGTCCAAAAAGTTGATCATGTCACTACTGTTAGTCATGGTAAATTGTAGGAACTGTGTGCTTGTGTTTAAAACGGTGAAAAATCACCTAACTGTGCCTCAGAGCCTTCCCAAAATATTAGTATATCATCCAGGAAGCGCCCGTAGAGCCTACAGTATTTAAACAGTTCTGATTTAAAGACAATAGTAGTCTCCCATTGCACCAACACAATATTGGCAAATGGGGGGGCAAAATAAGTTCCATCACAGTCCTGAACATCAAAATTCTTGAATGACTGAGTTTAGTATTGATATATAAAAAAATCATAAAACATTGTGGCACCTTGTTCATGGGGGATTACTGTAAACAGATCTTTGACCTCAACTGTAACCAAAATTAAATAATCTGAATAGTATTCCTTGTGTATTTTCTTTAGACAATCCCAAAAGACCTTAAGTATGTGTGGACAAAAGGTCTGAAGTTGCTTTTAGGTTATAATCAATAAATTTAGCCAATGTAAAAGTTTTAGATGCCTTAGCATCAACAATCGGTCTCATTGGTGGGTAATTGATGCATTTATGCATCTTGGGTATTCCAAAAATAGTTGGTACACTTGGACTTTGCTGTATGAGGAACTGGGATTCAGTTATGGTAATCTGGTTATCAAGTAATAAATCATTTAGTATGATGTCAATATCGCGATAAACAATATTCAATTCATTCACCGATATCTCCTCATAAGTATCACTGTACAGCATTGTCAACATTTTCTCCACATAGGCATGTTGGTCCATTACTACCAAACCCCCACCCTTGTTGGATTTCATGATTCTTATGCATTTATTGGCCCCAATGTCTGCAAACAGGTTTTCTTCTTCATTTGTCATGTTGGATGTAAAATTTCCTCTCATGTTTTCATATATCTGTCTAATTTGACTTGCACAGAGGGTTTCAAACACATGTAAAAGGGTGTGTAAAGGTGAATTAAATACACTAGTCTTTTTACATCCAACAGTGTTGTCTGTGTGGTTTCACAGTCAAAGAAAGATCTAAAATTCAGTTTTCTGACATATGGTTTTAAGTCAAATAAGGCACTCTCAATTTTAGGCATGTTTGCCTGTCTGTCTTTCTGTGCCTCCATGATGGCCCTAAACATACATCGAGTGGCATAGAAAGACAGACCAGGCTCAGGTGGAGGGTGGATAGCAGGCCTCCTCCAAGTACCCCTAACAACCCTCTTGTGTGGCACCTTGCCCACACTTTAGCTATGGCCAGAGTCATCAGGCACTGAAGCTACAGTAACCACACTACCCTGATCAAGTGTCACACCCTGCAGCTGTCCAATATCTGAGGGCTCACTGGAATAGTTATGTATAGGACTACTGGCTGTGTCAGATGGAAATACAGGGGATGGCTGAATGTCAACCTCAGTGTCTGATTCAACCTCTGCACCCCCCCCAACTGTGCCTCTGTTGGGCCACCATCATCATCATCAGAGTCTGCCAATACTCTGACATCAGGTGGTAGGAGTCCTACACTTTCACTGTCAGGATCACCTGTGATAATAAGCAACAAACACAGGAAATAAATTAATACATGCACTACAATTTAATATATGCTAACAAACTAACACTGATGCCACTATCACAGATGGTACAGCAATACACACACACTCCTGACACCCACCTCACACATATGGATAAATGCATATTTCTGTCATATTCTCACTAATACTCAAATAAAAATGTTTGGCTTACCATGTACAGATGACTCCACACTTGCTAGGGAGGATGGTCCTGGAAGAAGTTAAGCAAAAGGAAAGGGCACCATTATTACACTACCAGTAACACGGGAAGGGAATAATTTTTTGTAATTATATGTCCATTGACAATACTTAACACTGAAACTTTGCTGACGCGTCCACCCCAAGCCCATGTGTAATGAACCAGAATGTGTTGTTAACTGTATCAGTAGGTCCCCCTGCTTCTCTTCTCTAGGCTGATGAAATCATATCAGTGACACTGTGATGCACCTGATCATAAGTCCTGCTGTGCCCCTCTATGTTACTGAGTTATTCACTAAATGGTTTCAAATCTGCATCTTGCCAGTCATATCCCCACATCATCTCTCAAGCAGAAAGGCACCATATCACCTAAATGCTTGGACAATTACATCATTCTCAGAGTCACTGAAGGGAGGTTTTCAAAGATTGGGATGCTTGTGTGGCATAATCATAGGTGACATAAAACAAGAAGGAAGGATGCTACACATAACCATCATAAACATAAAAGTTCTGTTTGTATATGCACATTATTGTTTTTCAGTATTACTCACTGGAGAAACACAAAACTTCAGGTATTAAAATATAAAAGGTTATGTGGTTGAAACATATCACAGTCACACAACAACAAAAGTTTGGTCCAAAACAAGGACTAACAACAGTAAACTTCTTTAACAAAGTTTTTGGTTATGACAATACACAAATGGAATTTGGCTCCCGCACCCCAAAACAACAGACAAATGGCAGTTTGAACTAAGCAAGGAATAACACATCAGTCAATAGCTATAAGTGCTTTCCTACAAAGTCTCAAAAAATGTGTACACATTTACCACAGAAAAGTCATTGTATACAATTGGCATTCAACTCTACCTGTGCCCAGCATTCCCCTAGAGGTCTCTATGGTCCATCTTAGAAGGCTAACACCGCTGTGTCATTGACAATATAGGACATTTACATTTCACTGAAATAACATTGAAGAGTGTAACAGAAACAGAACAATAACACTTGTGATGAAAGTTAAAAAGGCTATGTATCTGAGAAAGTAAAATGCCTTGACAAAAATGCCTATGGCATCAGTAAACTTCTAAGAAGTTAATACAGATCAAAGTTGCATTTGCTAATGTAAATATATATATATATATATATATATATATATATATATATATATATATATATATATATATAAAATAAAATTGCAACTACACTACTAAGTGATTCTCCTGCCAAACGTGAAGCAAAAATGAATGAAACAAAACAGCAGAACCAGCCACGAAAATCGTTCAAGTCGTTCAGGATGTAATGACAAACTCCAAATAAAATCAAAGGAATCTTTTATTGCAACAATACGAAAAAGATGAGCGCTTTCGCGTGGGACACCCCACGCTTCTTCAGATAACATTGTACAACATAAAGAGTATTTAAATATAAAAATACATGGGAAAAAACATATTTTAGAAGCAATTAATCAATTAAAACAAAATTGATGGTCCAAACTACTAAAAGACACAGTGTTGAATACAGCTAATCATTAATATGTAAACAGTAACACATTTCCAATGCATTTCCTAGTTCATTAATTTAGTTCAAAACACTTTACGTTAAAGTATATAATAAGAGATCATGTCATCTCAATCAAATGAGTCCCAAAGTAACATTATATATATATAGTTTAATATCATAATCTCGAGTTGAGATGCATGCAGATGGAAATTTTGAAACAGATGTTCAAATTTTCATCTGGCTGAACATCTTAATGTTTGAAAATTTATATTAGTGAATGCACTGTGCAGGGTATCATGTAGCATAATCTACAATCACTAGGATATACTTTTTCCCTGTGAAACTTGGAGTACTCAGAGGACCCACAATATCCATAGCTACCCTCTGAAATGACTCCTCAATCACAGGCAAAGTCATCAAAGGAGCTCTCACCTTGTCTCCTGCCTTGCCTACCTTTTGGCACTGCTCACAGGTCCTGCAGTACCCTGTTACATCTCTGGAAATTCCAGACCAATAGAAGTTTTGCATAATACACCTCTTTGTATGTTTTACGCCCATATGACCTGCAAAGGGAATATCATGGGCTATGGCTAGTAGCGCCAGATGGTAAGCTCTAGGCACTACCAACTGCTGTACTCTCTCACCTTCTAGCCCTCCCTCAGGGGTCTACTCTCTGTACAGTAACCCTTTGTTCCAGTATACAGATTCCACCTTCCCTTGAGAATCAGTTGTCTCCATATCTACCTGCCTCAGGCCTTGCAATGTAGGGTCTGAGAGCTGAGCCTGTCTCTCCTTGTAACCCTTCCCAGCTCCCCTTCCACAGGAAGTCTGGCATCCTCTCACAGCAGTGCCTCACTGTCAGCCTGGGTACTACTACTCACCTCTACCTTTGCAGTCACTCTGTCCAAGGGACCATCGGTACCTATAAGCAGCTGTGGCTCACCTTCAGTCTCACTGCTACAGAGCAGTTCCCTCCCTGAAGTAACCACCTCAGCAGTCCTGGCTGCAAGTATGCAGTCTTTCTGGGTCTCCCCCAGGCTACCAGAGGTACATGCTTGTCTCCAGGCCTGACTGCCTGTAAGTGCACAAGCGCAGGGTACTGCACTATCAAAATCGTTCCCTATCAGGACATTTGTAGGTATATCCTCAAACACACCTACTTGCTGGCTTCCTTTTCCACCCTCGCAGTCAAGGTGAACCCTAGCCAAAGGTATTTGGAATGGAATCCTTCCTAAAGCCATGACTGGAGTAGACTGCCCAGGAAATTAGAGCTCCTCTGTAACCAGGGCAGACTTTAAAATGGTTATATCAGAGGCTGTGTCTCTCTTAGCAATGGCCTCTTTGCCATTCACTACAATAGGATATAACCTCTGGTGGTAGTTTGGTACCCTTATTGTCCCAAGATAACCTACTATTGGCATTTTGTCTTTCCCACTTACTGGCTCTTTCACCTTTTGTTCCCCACCTTGCCTCCGTGGACACCTGTATGCCACGTGACACCACTGGTTGCATTCAAAACATTTAACCCTAGCTCCTGGATGTATACCTGGACTAGTGGCTTCCCTGCTACTGGTGGATTCTGTTGGGACAGTCTGTGCTGCCCACCATGGGTTCCTTTAGTCCCATGAGCAGTTCTGGGGGTCCCTTTCCTGTGCAGGGCTGCCCTGCTTGCTAAGTATAGGTCTCCCTACTTCCCCAACTCCTCTGAAGTAGCACACTGTCTATCAGCTAACCAGATCCTCATGTCCTCAGGCAAAGTACTAAGGGTTAGTTCCCTCACCAAAAGGTCTGCCAGCCCTTCAAAAGTGGTGACCTGACATACACTCACCTAGCTATGAAAATAAGTGCTCAGTTCAGCAACGTATTCACGTACAATTTCATCTGCCTTGCGTCTATGCTTACAAAACTTTTTCCTATACATTTCAGGTGTTAGCTTAAAACATTCTAACAAGTGTGTTTTTACAGCAGTATAATCAAAACAGTCAGTGTCATGCATTTTTGCTAAAGACGTTACAGCTTTTCCATGGAGTAAAGGGGTCAGGAAACGTACAGGAACCATACCCAGAGCCCTTGGTCAACATCATACTGATTACATACCCTCTCAAACATATGAATGAAGCTATCAAAATTATCCCCCTCTTTAAACTGTGGAAGAAATTTACTGACCTTTTGTGCTTCTGGGGTCCAGTTACTCCCTTCCCCATTACCTCCATGACTCTAGCGAAGAGTCAGCATTTCCCTCTCATGCCTCCTCTGCCATTCATTTTCCTCAGCTTTTAGACTCCTCATTTTCTCAGCTGCTTCTAGTTCCATATGCCTGGCCTCCAGCTGAAGTCTCTTTAGCTCCAGCTGGATTTTTAAGTCCACTGCAGAAAGGTTGAGCTGTCTATTCTCCGAGGATATTGTATCTCCACTGTCAGTCTGATTGTCCTCCAGGCTGCTGTTTTCTGATGCAGCTATAACCAAGGCTACAATCAGGTCTGCCTTAGTCAGATTTCCATGCACCAGTCCCCTAGCCTGGCATATCTCTGCCAGCTGGCTTCTTGTCATATTTCCATACTCCTCTGCTGACATGCTGCCTGCTCACCCTGACTAACACTAAACTAACAAAAGAAATAAAACAATTGTGATCTGAACTCTGAGTATACACTGCATGGCAGTTTTAGAGTACAAAACACTTTTAGAGATCACTGTACATAAGCTACAGGAATTTGCTCTACCCACACCGCTACAAGCCAATTAGGGTTTGCCAACTAATCAATATGTGATGTGGATCCCATCACAGCAAACCAATATGTGATAGGATATCCTACCACTGCCACCAATATGCGACGACAGTGCCCTAGCCCAGCTATCAAGGAGCCTCAATTCTCACCACTAACACCAGGGATGTCGTCTCCTAGAGGCGGAAAGGATAACTAATACACACAGTAAAGTACAATTTCCTTTAAGTGCACAGAGAGATCACAGTCAGTCTGGGGCTCGTTGCTCCCTTGCTCACCAGGTCCCCAATACGACTTCCCACTGGCATAGCTATAGGGGCCAGGTCTCAGCCTAGCTGGGCAAGCTAAAACCTCCAGTACTCTCTCTGTCCAACCAGTGCTTCATGTCCTTGCCCAAGAAGCTGACACAACAGACACACACTATGAGAAGAGGTTATACAACCACATAGACCCTCCTGGGAAAAGGCTGGCACAGGTTCTCCAGCTGTGCCCCTATTACCCAGACCATATGGTAGTAATTCCTGTCACCACCCAACTAATGATTATCAGCTACTAAAAGGCCCTTAAAAGGGTGTCCAATTATTGCTGTGCAATATTACAATCCAATGGTAGTTTGACTAAACAGTCATGGCTTAATTTGGGGTGACTTAGACAGTGCAATCTGTAAATATGTAATGTACTTTAGAGGTTAAATTATCTATACATAAACCAGCCACAGGTAAAGGTTTTAAAATATTTAATAATAAATAATTAAAACACAAGATAAAACTACTGCAGTACAATGCTACACAAGTTCAGAGATCACACAGAAACTTAAAACAACATCATAGGAAAGATCTGATTTCAAAGAAAAATACTTAGTCTAACTTTCTTCTAAGTTTAACTATTCCTAAGAGAAATCACAGTGCTATAATCCTACTTACATACATAAAGCATAAGCAGTGCTGGGTTAGATGTTCAAGATCAAAATGCTGTCTAGTCTCTCACTCAACAATAGTTTTTAAACACTAACCAACAGCTCTCTAAGGCCCTCCCAAATTACATCATGTTGACCTTTAGTCTGGAGTTCCCAGGCCACAAACTGCATTACTTAGCAAGCTAGCACCTGATCAGGAGACTACAACAATAAAAGGCATTTCACATATACACTCTAGCAGAAACCAGAGCAATAAAGCACCTTCCACATCTACATTCTGGCCCTTAACTTTAACCTTAAAACAATGGGCCTGAAACCTTCATCCAGACTCACTGGAGCCAACTTGTAAAAAATCAGAGATTCATAAGATCTTTTCAACTTCAAAAGACACATTTGAAATGCTTGGCTTGGTTTTCCTTACAGCAGATGGCAATGTTGCAACAATCTTGAAGTTCACATTTTATAGTGTTTTCTTTCATTTAAAAACACAAGCCTGTATTTTACATTTATTTATACAACTGATAGAATTATGTATCACATTCTATTTGACTAGGCTGTCAGCCTTCGCCCATCTTCCTCCAATCTTCACAGAGGGTATACTAATAATTATGTTTCTATAATTATAATTGTCTTTTCTGACCTTGGATGGACTTCAGACTTCATACACACATGAAGGTATAAACAAGACCTTGTCAGGTCACACACATATATGGTTATCCTCTCCTCATACCTCCCAACCTCTTTGAGAAAAAAACTGGACAAAGCCTAAAATGATGGGGGGACAAATAGAGACAGATTTTAAATATTAGTCTTACAAACTTAGAACATTGATAGAATAATAGGTTTTGCATTAGCATTAATTTTTTTGAAGGATTTTGAGTCTTAAACTCAAATGTTTGTCATCATTTAATGACTGCAATCCTCAGCTATTTGCTAGAAAGGAATAGATGTTATGAGGAACACACCAAAAATATGAGGCAAAAATCTGGACATTTTATGAAAAACTGTACAGTTGAGAGGCATGCCTCTCAGTCTGCCATGTATAGTCATATATAAGTAACAAGTATGCCTGACAAGGATTTCTTCTGTGGCAATGATGAAAAGTCACCTATATGGCAGAATGCATTTTGTCTACATTGCAGGTGTTTGAATCCTACACTGTACAAATTAATTTTATCACTGTGTAAAGCCACAAATAAAATGTGTCAGGTCATATAATTTAGACCCACAATACATGTCTGCAAAGTTAAATCAACTAACAGGTACATCAGCATCCACACCAAAAACTAATGCTGACTGTCACATTACCCTTCTGAGTTTATAAACTGCTTTCATCTCTGTTTGGCACTGTTGCTCTCTGCTTAACATTACACAGACTTGGTTGGCATGGTTGTTTGGGTTTGTGTACTAGCATTAAATGTGATAACATGAACTGGCAGGAAAATACTTTTAACTGTTACTGTTTGCCTTGAGCAGACATGTCTGGAGGTAGAAAGGAAAGTACCCAATTTAGGGCTCAAAATGTGGTGTGGAGGAGTCCAGAATTTTCAGTGGACTCCATGCAAGTGGGTTATACCATGTCTCAGCATAAATCTGAATCTTGGAATAATCTAACCAAGGCTATGCACAGTGCAACTTCCATTTCACACACTGGACAGCAGTGCAGGCACAACTCTAAAGACTTCCAGAGGTGCAAGCAGGATACATTCAATCAATAGCTGGACGAGATTAAGACTGCTGACACCCCACTGTTATGTAAGTATACAGATAAAGAGAATTTAAATTCAATCGAAAGATGCATATAGACATGACTACTGGTATTGATAATGCTCTTCTCTTGTTCTCTCCTTTTCATTCTACAGCCAACCAGGAGATAACAGCGGACAGTGAAGCCCATTCTAAACATTTAGAAAGAGTGATGGAAGCAAGGGGTATGTATGTAGCACAACATAACTATTATTTTATCTAAAATATTGCTCTTCTATACAATAGTAGGAAATAAAGCATGCATTTCTTAACTGTAAAATCAATCATGCATTCTTCAGACTGTAGTGCAAGCCACCTGTAGGAGTCAGTTGTAATACTGTAATCGGATGTTGTGGATTCAAATAACACAGGCAAGAAATATATAGTACTATCATTTAAAAAATATTACATAATAATTTCAACAGAAGTGGCATACATGCCATGCAGTTAACTTAATTTGTATTATTTGATCGAGCATATATGCAATATATGTATATTGTAAGGATTACTTGGACCAATCATCAGTTATAGTTTGCAGTTGTTAAAAAGTATACTTAAATGTAAAAGTAGAAATAAATTCTTTATATTATACTAATTTATTCTATGTCACATGTGATTGTACTAATTATCTCTTATTTTTCTCTTACACCAACCCTTATCTTTCTTTTTTTTATTTTTACATGTGTGGTAACAACATTTGATGTCACCAGTTTCTGACAACTCACAAAATGCATTATAGCACAGGAGGTAGGCCAACCACTGTGGCTCAGCCTGCCCCCACTCCAGCAGCTCCTGCACAGATGCCCAGCATATCGGGGACCCAACCTGGCAGTACTGCCTCTGCTGCCCCTGCATTACCTGGGCCCTCCACATTATTTAATTAAATTATGAATACATATTTAACATTATTAGATACAGTTGGATTTGAATGCTGCATCATCTGGACATAAAATAAATATCTCACTGCACTTGTACCAGCTGCCACAGAGTCAGCTAAGCAGTAAGTGTGGCAGCTGCCACAGAGTTGGTTAAGGAGCAAGTGTGTTTCTTACACTTAGTACTATCAAAAGTGCTGACTGCCTCGCCTCTCCAGTTAATGTGTTTGGACAGAGGTAAGCAAACCAATAGAGCTCTCATAATTGTATCAGTGATACAGAGGCCCAAGTTTACTCATCACTTAACTAACCACAAATGGGGAATGCAGTATAAATACTTTTTGTAAGGTTCGACAATTTATGACACAGCATTTCCAATATGAACTATTTATGAACACCATAGTATCTGTTAGATGTGTCTACCATTGCCAGTATGGATAAGTATTTCTCAAGTTCAAGCAGGAGCACTTAAACATGTATCTTGCATGCTAAACAGTTTGCCATCAATCACACAAACTCGCTGCTCGAAGGTGTGCCTTGGAAAGTGCACATTAGCATGTTTTACTTATGTTTCTTCCCACTTAGTTGTAATTCCATTAAAGTACATGTAAAAACACAACCAAAGAGAAGGAACTTTTTAATGACAGAACACATATTTACACTGTAGTCATGTGTTACCTGCACCCATGCACTTGAAACTTGGTCTATTAGTACTTGTTCCCAAATATATCAACTACACTACAGAAATAATAAAAAAAGCTTTGTTACATGCCATGTACATCTTTATACTGAAAATACACATTCAGATTGTTTTAATACTTTGCAGTAATGTGGACAGCTGTCTGCATATAGTTTGTAAAGCTGTCTATTAAAGTATACCTGCATATTGGAAACACAACATAAAATGCTACACATTGCACACTCATAAATCTGGTAACATGCAGAACTTTAATATCTTGACAGTCATACATTTCTAGCTATAGTTCATAGTTCATAGATTAGTATTAGGCTAACTGCCCTTGTGAGCCATTTTAAGCCTAGCCAATTATCCCTTGTTAGACTCAAACCCTGCACCTTGTGTTTGTAAGGCAAGCACCTTAACCATTAGGTCACCCTCCCAACAAAAACTCAGGGCTTGTCCGGGATATGAACCCATGACCTCTCACACCCTAAGCGAGAATCATACCCCTACACCAACAAGTGGATAGGGGTTCTAATCTCACTGCTCTCAGCTTAGTGTGTGTGTGTGTGTGTGTGTGTGTGTGTGTGTGTGTGTGTGTGTGTGTGTGTGTGTGTGTGTGTGTGTGTGTGTGTGTGTGTGTGTGTGTGTGTGTGTGTGTGTGTGTGTGTGTGTGTGTGTGTGTCTGCCTAGTCAAAAGAGTGTAACTGTGCATGAGTATAACTATCCATTTCATACAGGCATCCCAACATCTTCTCTCAATAATCCAATGATGATGTTATCCACTATAAATTGTCCAACAGCACTGGAAAAGTTACAGTTGTGCTGTTGTGCTTCCGTTAAGTACTGAGTTCTTTAGCAGTTGTGCCTGATTAGGTAAGGGTTCTAATCTCACTGCTCTCAGCTTGCTTGTGTGGGTGTGTGTGTGCCTAGTCAGAAAAGTGTAACTGCGCATCCTTGAGTCTTCAGTGCAATCCCAAGCAATACAAATATTTTGCCAGTTGTACATGACAAGACATCTATTTAAGTAAGGCCTCCAAACATCTCTCAAACATCCAGTGATGATGTCATCCACTAGAAATTGTTCAACAGCACCGGAAAAGTCACAGTTGTGCCGTGGTGCTTGCATTAAGTACTGAATTCTGTAGCAGTTGAGCCTAATTAGGTAGGGGTTCAAATCTCACTGCTCTCAGCTTAGTGTGTGTGTGTGTGTGTGTGTGTGTGTGTGTGTGTGTGTGTGTGTGTGTGTGTGTGTGCCTAGTCAAAAGAGTGTGACTGTGCATCCTCAAGTATTCAGTACAATCCCAAGCAGTAAAAACATGTTGACAGTTATACATGACTACACATCCATTTAAGTCAGGCCTCCCAACATCTTCTCTCAAACATTCAATGATTATGTCGTCCACTATAAATTGTCCTGCAGCATTCCAAAAGTCATACTTGTGCAGTGACATTTGCATTAAATACTGAGTTCTATAGTTTGTGCACTTAAGTAGGGGTTCTAATCTCACAGTGGTGTGTGTGTGTGTGTGTGTGTGTGTGTGTGTGTGTGTGTGTGTGTGTGCATGCGTATGTGTGAGTGTGTGTGTGTGTGTGTGTGTGTGTGTGTGTGTGTGTGTGTGTGTGTGTGTGTGTGTGTGTATAACTAGGTACCAGAACAACAAATACCAAAATGGAAGAAAACAGTCCAGATCTTCCAAGCAGGTCCACACCAGTGAAATAAAAAACAATTTCTTTATCCCTACAGTAGATTAAGTGCTTTCTTCTGCTTATACTACAAGACATCTAGAGAATCTACCTTTATGCTGTTCAAGCACATTTAATTACATGTTAAGTACTGCGTACTCTACATACTTAGGTAGGGGTTCTCTTCTCACTGTGGTCAATTGAGGTGTGTGTGGTTGTCCAGTTGGTTGACATCTAAGAGACTATTTTACACCAGCATGTGGGATACTGTTGCTACCATCTTCTCCTCACCAGATACTGCTGATGTCATTAGTTATAAAGTGCTGTCTGACATTATAAAAATCACATGTGTGCTGTGGTGCTTGCATTAAGTAGTTTGCTTTGTAAATAGTTAGGGGTTTTATTCTCACTGCAGTCAACTGTCTGTGCATTGAACAATCACTGTGGTGACACTTTTAGAATGATATGAGTCCACAGCTATGTCAAACCCTCCTGTACACATCTTGTTGTAGCATCCTTTATAACATGCACTCAGACATTATACAACAAAAACCTATGCTGTGACAGTAACATTAACTGTTGTGTTTGTAATCTACTTTACCTACACTTATTAAATAAATGCAAAAACCCACTGGAGCCACACCATGGCAAGGACAATAAAATAAAATTAATTAAAAAATGGATAAGCTATTTGAAGCCACTGCCCTTCTTCAGATCCAATAACACACATTAAAAACACCTTCAATTTAAAAAACAGAACAGCCAATAAAAACTCACTACTCAGGTCTACACCCCCTTAATAGGGGTTTTAAAGGCATAGATCCATTTAAACCTGGTAGCCAGTCTGTATGCAGAGTCACTATCCATTTCAACTCGCTCAATTCAGTCTGGTTTCAGATGTCACCACCCCTTCTCTTCTCAAACTGCACCTGCAATACCATGAATAAAAATGGAATGTCCAGGATTTAACTTAATATGTTGGGCTAAAGCATTATGCTTAGCCATTAACCTCAAATCACACAACATGCATGTCTACACATACAACTATCACTTTTGAGATAATTTTACACAGGCATATGACTCCACATCCATGCCCTACACTCCCCCCAACATGGTCTCTTCAGCATACAATGATGCTATCATACTCCACAAAGTTCAACATTACATTGTTACAGTCAGACATATGTGATGTTGCTACCGTGACATTGCATGACATTCATATTCTCTACCTACATATGTGTAATATTCAGATCAGACCCAGTCTACTGCTGTGTGTGTGTGTGTGTGTGTGTGTGTGTGTGTGTGTGTGTGTGTGTGTGTGTGTGTGTGTGTGTGTGTGTATGTGTGTGTGTGTTTGTGTGTGTGTGTGTGTGTGTGTGTGTGTGTGTGTGTGTGTGTGTGTGTGTGTGTGTGTGTGTGTGTGTGTGTGTGTTTGGTGGTACATTATGGTCATTTTATGATCTTTGTTATTACCACTTGGGGAACCTTTTAAATAGTTCCATGCATCCACCATCCTCCTTTTTCCTCTTCTGGACACATGACATCCTTCCTGCAGAAGAGTCCTCATGTCAAATATGCATACATGATGAACCATAGTTCTTCCATGAGCCTCTGCAAACCATCTCCAGACCACTGTATTTGTGATTGCTAATTATTTCATAGTGTGGTGCACATGTCCCATATGGACAGTGGCAGGGTGAAATGCAATCCAGCAAATATATGCATATGCACAATAGTCTTACTATCTTCCATATTACAGATATAGGGATTTTGTTGATATGGTATAATAATCACCAGGATTGCATGCAATGTTGGCCATTAGCCTAACAATGTCTTATGACCCTATGAGCAGTTGACATGTTAATGCTGCTGTCATTGACATGTGCTATATTGAAGTGTGAATGTACAGTATGGCTACAAGAGGGTATTACAATCTGTGATTATGAAGTAATACATTGATGATTACTGCTGCCATTGTATTACATGCTCCTTCTATAACAGCTGTAATAATATGCCTCCTAAGAACTGTTGACATGGTATGATACACTTTTATGGGTATTGGTGACTTATTAGGACATGTGTTGCTGTAGTAGAGCCAATCAACCTTCAACCATTCATATTCAGCCATCACAGTGACACTTGCAGTATGCCACAGGTGTGCATGTGTCTACATACCATCATTATTACTGAGGTGGTCAGCAGTACCATTGTTTGACAATTCGCATTTGTGTCAGGAAATGTTCTGCTTGATCCACAAACAACTGATCTCTAATGTGTCCTGACATTGCATCATGCTGCTCAAACACAGCTTGCCATGAAATATATCTAGGCATATATTCTGCAGTTGATATAAATATGTGACACTGGTACAGTTGTATTACTGTTTGCATAGTACCAGTGTGTGGAATGTGATGAATGACCAAGATGTATCCTGTACAAGCATAGTATTGATTGTAAGGGTTTTAAAAAACTTTTTTTTTTATTTTCGAAAGAGTTGCACAAGGTGTCAGGGGTGAGGGTTATGAAGCATTCTTAGAAAAGGGGGAGCTTATATGGCAGCTAAATTTGAATGCCACCCATTTCCCTGTCATTAATAATAAAGTTTCAATTAACAGTATTTTACAATTGAAAGAGGGAAAGTTGTGACTATAATAATATAATGGGGTAAACTATTTAACAACTATTTTTTTAGTTTGAGCTTTGTTTATTAATGTATTTAGGACCTTTTCTTAAATTTATCTATTTAAATTTAAAGTTGAATTTTGGATTAGAGAATTGATGTATGTATAATAGGTTGTTAATGCATTATTTTTTTGTGACTGAGCCCTTTTACTGAAAACAAGTTGAGTTTTTAAAAAGGTACATGAGTTTTAAAAAGGTATATGTGTATTTAAAAAGGTATA
Source organism: Protopterus annectens (assembly GCF_019279795.1). NCBI lineage: Eukaryota > Metazoa > Chordata > Ceratodontiformes > Protopteridae > Protopterus > Protopterus annectens. The sequence goes on from NC_056735.1 coordinate 1,959,811,838, forward strand.
TGTGTTGCATGTTTTAAAAGAAAATTGGATTCCAAACACATTTGGTGATTGGATAATTGATTTATAAACTTGATTCATGATGGTATTTAAATGAATTGGTGTGTAGTTATTGTTACTCTGATGTTCTATAATAAAACCAATGAAAGTGCTTAACTAACTATAAAATAGTTGTTTGTGTTTGTTTGCCCTTTGCCACAACTTAGCAGCATTTCTTTGTTATTTAAAACCTTAATGAAACAAAGAGAAAAGTGTGGAAACTTTAGTTAAAACAAAAATAAATCTAATCTCCAAACTTACAAGCACTTTAGTAGCACTAAGCACAAAACAAAGCATGACAAGAAGGCTTACTTCACAAAATCTCCAAAATATAAATCAAAACAACCTCAGACTCTTCTGGTCTTCATTCAACCATTTCCTGCTTTCTGGTCATGTTACCCAATCTACCCCCACCCCACAAGCTCACAAATGATTACTACAGTAATACAGTTCAACTCATATAGCATAGACACAGTTACCTCACTATTATACAATTCTACCTCTATAACATAAACACCATTCCCACCTCATCTAACAAATAACTCCTTCTCCTTTTCTCCTGTTCCCAAATCCATTAAAAAGTCCTTCATTTAAAACCTACTACTTTAAATCCTGATGACTTACCTGCAGAATATATCAACACAGCGGTAATGCCAAAGCATATCCAATATCAGTTTTAACTAACCACTCCATAAAAGAAAACCATGTACCTATTGTGTGGAAGAAATCATACATTCTGGCACTCTATAAGAGCAGAAACTCAACTGACTTCTCAGACTATAAACCATCTGCCATACTGTCCCCCATCCAATGTGCTAAAAGTGTATTCAAACACAACTTCTCAAATTCATCCCTGACAACTATATACTACTCCACACACATCATGGTCTCTGTCCAAATCCTAGTACTACCACAGCCGTACTTAGCTCCATTATCAGTTTAAATCACGACAAAAATATGCATCCTGACATATGCAGTATTTCGTGACATTTCCAAAGCACTTGACACAATCTCCCATAAGTACTAGGTTCATTCAAAAACTTACTTTATTGGGACTGGATACATCATCATCCCTGGTTCAAAAACTGCATGCCCAATGCATCATGGGATGAAAAATGGCAAAATACTTTCTCCTCCTTTCTTTTGTCTCAATAAGAATACCACAAAAATACATTCTTGGACCTCTATTCTTTATCATGTTCATTAGTGACCTACAAACAACCTGGAAACATGCCACAGTTATGCAGTATGCAGATGTCTTTACACTGGTCAGCACAGTTAAAAGTCTTGATGAGTTTAAAAAAGTAACCATGGAATGTCTCATCTCCAGTGAAGCCTGTCTCTCCAACACCTAAGTGACCCTGGATTCCCTGGAATCTAATATAATCCAATCAATCCCCAAATATCTCTGTAAACAGAAAACAATCTTCATCCTAATCTCATCAAACAGCAAAAAAATAAAACTAATATCCAACACTAAGCGGCTAGGTGTTATCAATGATGATCATCTAAAATGTGACTACCATACAAAAACCAGTTAAGAAAACACATTAAAACCTAGGCTCGCTGTACAGGATATCTCCTTATTTAACAAACTCTGCAAGAAGACACATTGCCTCAACCGTTCTGCTTCCTTAACTACTCCACACCTCTCCATTACTGGTTAAACTACAATCCAGCCTCCTAGGGCAATGTTATAATAAAGATTCAAAATTTACCTCATTCTTACAATATAAAGCACACCACTACCTTGCTTATAAAAAGATCATGACTACAACTACCCCTCTAATTATCTTTCCCACATTTACTGACCACATACAGTATCATCTACAAAAACTGACCAATATCCAATAATAATCAACATTCTTCAGCATTACCCAACAAAAAAGCTTCTTCACTCCATTAACAAACTAGTTCTCCACATAATCCATCCAATAATTCATCTGATGACTCTAGGTATTCTTCCAATGTACTTAGACTATGGGACTCCTTGCCCCAACTACTTTGGCAAAATGACAATAACAAACCTATCAAAATTCATGTCAAATAACATTTAAAGGATACGTGGCTCTGCTCTTGCTCCACAACATTTACTGGATACATGGCATTACTCTTGCTCCACAAGACTGGATATATTGCTCTGCTCTTGTTCCACAACATTTACTGGATACATGGCTCTGCTCTCGTTCCATAACACTTACTGGATACTAGGCTCTGCTCTTGTTGCATAACACTTACTGGATACACAGCTCTGCTCTTGTTCTACAGTACTTACTTGATATATGGCTCTGATCTTGTTCCACAACACTTAATGGACACACAGCTCTGATACTGTTCCATAACATTTGCTGGATTCTAGGCTCTGCTGTTGTTCCACACCATTTACTGGATACTACTCTCTGCTCTTGTTCCACAACACTTACTGGATACACGGCTCTGATCTTGTTCCATAACACTTACTGTATTCTAGGCTCTGCTCTTGTTCCACAGCACTTACTGGATACATGGCTCTGCTCTTGCTCCACAACACTTACTGGATACACGTCTCTACTCTTGTTCCACAGCACTTACTGGACACATGCCTCTGCTCTTGTTCCACTACACTTACTGTTTACATGGCTCTGCTCTTGTTCCATAACACTTACTGGATACACAGCTCTGGTCTTGTTCATAGGATCATAGGACCATAGGATCATAGGAAGTTACTAGGCTAATGGCCCTAGGGACCTTACAAGCCTAGCCAAGTTCTGCCCTTATTTCCATGATCAGCACCTATTGCTCCTGTTCAAGAGGGACACAGGTGAAACCCAAGGGGTGAATTTACAGTTACCCATCCAATCGTCCAGATTGCATTTGAAGATGGCCAATGAGGTGTTATGTTTGGCATGAAGAGGGAGTCTGTTCCAAAGGTGTGGTGACCTCTGCAAGACAAATCTGTACCTCTGTCACATACCAGGTTAAGGTCTTTAGAGAGAGTAATCCATGTACTATTTGACTTAAGGAGATGCAGCATTTCCAATAAAGCAGGGTCAAAGACTACCTTGTATGCAAGGCAGAGATCACCTCTGAGTAGTCTGTATGAAACTGAATAAAGTGACAGTGATTTCAGATGATCCACATAGGACAGATGCTGAAGACCTACAATGTTCCTTGTGAGCAACCTTTCTGTTCTCTCCTATTTGCTCCAGGTGCTTGGAAGGGTACATACCAGAAAGGGCTTTGTACTCTGTTATTGACATGGTGAGGGAAGAGCACAGGGAGGTTATAACTTCTTTTTTTCTGGAGGCAATGCCTTTACTTATGAGATGAGCAATATAGAATGCCCTTCTTACCACTGTGGAGACATGGTGGTCAAAGGTAAGGTTGCTGTCAGCCAGTGTGCCCAGGTCTCTCATCACTGAGTACGTACTTAAAGTGTTGCTATTGATGTAGTAGTTAGCAGGAACATTGTCTTTATTGATAGGGATGCTAATAATTTTTTTTGCATTGAGTTTAAGGATCAGAAAACTTTGTCAGCCAGAGACCTTTAGTTTTTCTTGTACTTTGGAGAAATTGATTCCAAGCAGTAGAGGTCCCAGGCTAATAGGTCTATAGTTCTCGGGGTCAGCGGAAGCACCACCTTTTTGCAGGGGAATAACGATGGCCATTTTCCATTCAGCTGAGACAAAGCTGGCGCTTAGACTATGATTGAAAAGAGTCCCCAGTGGTGTTGCTATTCTTGTTGGAGTCCATGTATGAAGCAGCCTGGGATGTTATCAGGTCACATAGAGGCTGTGTTCCTGGCCTTAGAGAGGGTGTTAATGATCTGCTCTTTAGAAATATAAGGTAGGGGACAGGTAGTAGGGATGTCATGGGGTTCATATGGTGGGGACAGCGGAGTGAAGTTTTCACAGATCCTGTCAGCCAACAGATTAGCTATGTCCACAGGCTCAGTATCTGTGGTATCATTAACTACCAGTTCGGCACAAATCTGGGCCTTTCCTTTTAGGTTACAGATGTAACTAAAGAATGCTTTATGGTTGTCTTTAGTTGAGGAAGCTAATTTGGACTCGTAGTTTACTTTGGAGGACTTCACAAGAAGTCTTACTCACTAATTTAAGCTGATGAGGGAGTATTTCCAGTTTAGGGCTCACTTCCTCTTACTGTTAGATAGCAATTTCTTCCTCTTATTATAAAGGCTGTTATTGGCAGTTGTCTACCAGGCAGGTTTTTCTCTTTCTTGAGGTGCTTGTTTTGGTCCTATCAGGTATGGCCAATTCAATACAGCTATATAGGTGTTTGTATAAAGCAATGGTGTAAAACTCTGCATTTTTGCCAGTTCCCTCTGAGGCGGAGGTGCAAGGAAGCTATTTATGCCATCTTGTAAGAGGTTATAATCTGATTTTGAGAAGTTTTTTAGTTTAGTTGTTGTTATGGTGGGTCAGTTGTGATAGTTACTTCAATGAGACTGATTTGTGATCAGATCTCACCAGGGAAGACATTACAGTGAGGGTGCTACAGAGGTTCCCCCATATTGTTAAGCACCAGTTCTGTGATGTTGATACCCCTTGTGGGGGTATCAACCAGCTAGTCCCTAACCCTAGCATATTCCACTTTCCACCTCTTAAATGTTTCTGTTACTCCCCCCTCTTTAAAAGACAAAAAAATTTCTAAATGTTACTACTTATGAAGAAGGTAGAAACACCATAACTTAGTAAAGCATCTAAACCTATTCACCTGCTATGCCTCTAATTGTATTCTAATACCTAGACAGCCTGCAAAAGGTTTAAAGCAAATGTTTTTATTTTTTATTGTATAATTTTGTATATTCTTAACCTGTTATGTAGTAGTTAGCGGAGCTTTTCTCCTCGGGCCTCCACTGAAAATGGACATGTATCCAGTTGGACTAGCCCGGTTAACAAATGTAAAATAAATAAATAAATAAATAAATAGTCCAGGGCATTGGAGTTAAAGTCAAGAAACCTTTGGGCAAGTGAGTTTGAGCATGAGTAATTTACACAGTCAATGGATAGGTAGTTAAAGTCACCCAAAACCATGGTGTTTGGATGCATCTTCATAGACTCAAGTAGATCCAAATAGGCAGAGTGGGTGTCCTGATTCACGGAGGGGATCCTGTAGCTGGCAATAACTTGAATAGTGTCCTACCAACAGTTAATTGCACCTGTACCAGCAGTTAATTAACATTAAGTTTTTCCAGGGAATCATGCTATTTGACCAATCTGTAGGTGTATTTATCTTTAATGAAAATTGATACATCACCTTCTTTAATTTTCACACCTTCTGTTTGTGTTGTGAACATGTGGAAGGAGGTGTAACCTGGTATGGCCCGGATGCTCTCCAGAGCCTGGAACTAGGTCTCTGTGACTGCACAAATGTCTGCATCTTCCAAGGTGAGGACTGCTTCCAGTGAGTACAGTTTTGTGCTAAGACTCCTAACATTTAGCAGCATAACCCTGAGGTTGATTTTAGATGGAGTTTTTACATCGAAAATTTTGTCCTTGAGACACTGCCTAAAAAGGGCACTATGGGGGTGGCAAGAGTTTTAGTCAGTAGCCAAAATCCCAGGCGTGACAGATGAAGACCATCTCTGGCAAAGCATCAAGGTCTGTTGATCATGTTATCCCAGGCTGAAAATACTGGATCCCCTTAGAATGACACCAGAAACTAAGCAAATTATTGAAGTCAATCATTTTCTGTTTGTATTGAAGCATCATCCTAGGTGAAGGTAAAATGCTGCTTAAGCCTAGGGACATAACAGCCTAAGACACATAGTCTAAGAGCTCAATCATGTCTCTCTTCATATAGTACAGAGATGTATATCTCAAGTCATTCACACCAACATGAACTATGATGGAGTCATAACAGTACCTGATGTTGAGAGACTTGAATGCATGTGTGATATGACATATCCTGACACCTGACAGACAGCTGACCATGGTCTTTTCCTTATCCAGCCTGGTGAGAGGACATTTGTGTATCTCATGATGGAATCACCTATGACAAATATGTTTGGTTTTGTGGTTTGCCTTAAGGGCTTGACAGGTGAGACACTGGTACTTCAGCTATTATATGTATTGTGTTCTGCAGAGAAAGTATTATGTGTAGTATGTTTGTGTTTGTGTTTGGGAAGTCTCTGGTGTTTAGGTATATTTCTAGTAAGGGCCTCTGCATATGTATGTATGTGTAATGTGGATTTGGGTGAAGTAGGAGGTGAGGTGTGAATGCCGACAACTTGCTCATTGTCATATATACTAACAGGTGTGTGAGAGAGCATGGATTCAAGGTTATTAATATAGTTGCATCTCTCACATGTTCAGTTTGTGTGGACTAGGAATAGAGGGTTGTCAATGAACATGAGACAGTTGTTATAATGCCTCGGAATGCCCATGTTGACCACGTTGACTGGGTAATCTGTGGGAAATTGTAAGTCCATAGTGTTAGGTAAATTGATATAATCAGGAAAAGAGGTTGACTTAGGAACAGCTAGGGGTGAGAGGTGTGCTGGTACCTCTGAGGCTAGGCTTAGTGTTCCACCAGACAGTAGAGCAGAGCCACAAAAAACCTCTGGAGGACCACAAGCTTAGTGCTAAAGGAAAATTTAACAAGCAAAACGCTTACATCTAAACCACCACTGGTAACCACCACTATGCTTACTGGATACATGGCTCTACTCTTGGTCCACAACACTTACATGATACACAGCTCTACTCTTGTTCCATAACACTTACTGGATATACAGCTCTACTCTTGTTCACAACACTTACTGGATACAAGGCTTTGCTCTTATTCCACAACACTTACATGATACACAGCTCTAATCTTGTTGCACAACACTTACTGGATGCATGGCTCTGTTCTTGTTCACAACACTTACTGGATACATGGCTCTGTTCTTGTTCCACAACACTTACTGGATACATGGCTCTGCGCTTGTTCTACAACACTTACTGAATACATGGCTCTGCTCTTGTGCACATCACTTACTGGATACATGGCTCTGCTCTTGTTCACAACACTTACTGGATACATGACTCTGCTCTTGTTCACAACACTTACTGGATACATGGCTCTGCTCTTGTTCACAACACTTACTGGATACATGGCTCTGCTCTTGTTCTACAACACTTACTGGGAAAATGGCTCTGATCCTGTTCACAACACTTACTGGATACATGGCTCTGCTCTTGTTCCACAACATTTACTGGATACTACACTCTGCTCTTGTTCTACAACACTTACTGGATACATGGCTCTGATCTTGTTCAACAACACTTAATGGATACATGGCTCTGCTCTTGTTACACAACACTTACTGGATACATGGCTCTGCTCTTGTTCCACAACACTTAATGGATACATGGCTCTGCTCTTGTTCTACAACACCTACTGGATACATGGTTCTGCTCTTGTTCACAACAATTACTGGATACATGGCTCTGATCTTGTTCAAAACACTTACTGGATACATGTCTCTGATCTTGTTCAACAGCAATTACTGGATGCATGGTTCGGCTCTTTTTCACAACACTTACAGGATACATGGCTCTGCTCTTGTTCACAACACTTGCTGGATACAAGGCTCTGCTTTTGTTCTACAAATCATACTGGATACATGGCTCTGCTCTTGTTCACAACACTTACTGGTTATATGGCTCTGCTCTTGTTCACAACACTTACTGGATACTACGCTCTGCTCTTGTTGTACAACACTTACTGGATACATGGTCCTGCTCTTGTTCACAATACTTACTGAATACATGGCTCTGCTCTTGTTCTACAACACTTAGTGGATACATGGCTCTGCTCTTGTTCACAACACTTACTGCATACATGTCTCTGCTCTTGTTGTACAACACTTACTGGATACATGGCTCTGCTCTTGTTGTACAAAACTTACTGGATACATGGCTCTGCTCTTGTTCACAACACTTACTGGATACTACACACTGCTCTTGCTCTACAACACTTACTGGATACATGGCTCTGCTCTTGTTCACAACACTTACTGGATACATGACTCTGCTTCTGTTCACAACACTTAATGGATACATGGCTCTGCTCTTGTTCTACAACACTTACTGTATACATGGCTCTGCTCTTGTTCCACAACACTTACTGGATACATGGCTCTGCTCCTGTTTACAACAGTTACTGGATACATGACTCTGCTCTTGTTCCACAACACTTACTGGATACATGGCTCTGCTCTTGTTCACAACACTTACTGGATACATGGCTCTGCTCTTGTTCACAACACTTACTGGATACATGGCTCTGCTCTTGTTTACAACACTTACTGGATTCTACGCTCTGCTCTTCTTCTACAACACTTACTGGATACGTGGCTCTGCTCTTGTTCACAACACTTAATGGATACATGGCTCTGCTCTTGTTCTACAGCACTTACTGTATACATGGCTCTGCTTTTGTTCCACAACACTTACTGGATACATGGCTCTGCTCTTGTTCACAACACTTACTGGATGCATGGCTCTGCTCTTGTTCCACAACATTTACTGGATACTACACACTGCTCTTGTTCTACAACACTTACTGGATACATGACTCTGATCTTATTCACAACACTTACTGGATACATGGCTCTGCTCTTGCTCCACAACACTTACATGATACACAGCTCTACTCTTGTTCCATAACAACTACTAGATACACAGCTCTACTCTTGTTCACAACACCTATTGAATACATGGCTCTGCTCTTGTTCACAACACTTACTGAATACATGTCTCTGCTCTTGTTCACAACACTTACTGGATACTATGCTCTGCTCTTGTTGTACAACACTTACTGGATACATGGCTCCGCTCTTGTTCACAACACTTACTGAATGCATGGCTCTGCTCTTGTTCCACAACACTTACTGTATACATGGCTCTACTCTTGTTCATAACACTTACTGGATACATGGCTCTGCTCTTGTTCCACAACACTTACTGGATACATGGCTTTGCTCTTGTTCCAGAACACTTACTGGATACATGGCTCTGCTCTTCTTCTACAACAGTTACTGGATACTACGCTCTGTTCTTGTTCCCAACACTTACTTGATACAGGGCTCTGCTCTTATTCACAACACTTACTGGATACATGGCTCTGATCTTATTCACAACACTTACTGGATACATGGCTCTGATCTTTTTCCACAGCACTTGCTGGATACGAGGATCTGCTCGTGTTCCACTCCAGGCTAACCTGCACTGTTTTTACCTTTCTCCACAGCTTTTGTTCCCTGATCTCACCTCGCTTAAATAATATTTTATGAAGCTATTTAATTAACTCAGAGTTGGCTTTCTTCAAATCTATGTCTCCTTTCCTTTTCTCTACTCTTACTCATACCCCACACTGAAATGCTTCTTGCCTACTTCATTCTGTGCCTCTTTTTCCTTCCTCTCCAGCTCTACTATCTCACTGTCTGTTCTTTCCCTGATAATTTCCACTCAACTTTCCTTCCTTTCTCTTTCCGAAATCCACTTATTCTGTCTCCTCTAGACCTAGACTCTTTTTTCCTTACCTACTCTCTGCTTAGTCTGTCTGTTATCCAAGAATGCCTCTCTTCTACTCTTATTTATGCTCTGTACTGTATTACAACTACTTTCTCCATTCTGCTCTGATACTCTTATGCTGCTGTCTGTGAATTTGACTAATTTTTTAAAATTGATCTACTGTGAACCTATTTTGTTTATGTAATTATGCTAAGTTGTCAATGCAATTGTAAATCTGTAAGATTACCTCCTGTTTTGCGACTATTTCTTGAAAAACTTACTCTATATTACGTTATCACTAGGAAAGTTATTTTAACTTTTCTTCTGTTTAGTTTATTTGGTATCTTTCATATTGATGTATGGAGCTTTTCTCCCAAGCCCTTCATTGAAAAGGGATTTGATTTTGTTGACCCAGTCATATTACTCTGATAAACAAATATAATAAATAAATAAGTTAATAAATAATTCTAGATGTTACATGACCATATGCTATCTCATGATAATTGTGAAGCATTCTCAATGATCTGTTTATTGGCATCTAGATCTTTATTTGATGCCAGATGTAGAGCATTGCTCAAAATACTTGGAGGATTTTGATGCCTCACAGCATGGTTCATGATGTGTGTTATGTTATAGATGGAGTAAGTAACTGAATCTGCTGATGACTCCCTGACATCAATAGGTATCAGAATCCCTCGTTCCAACTGTACTAATAAAGCTCAGTAAAATAGAAATGTTCATACTAATATTATCATCTAATGTTTCATAATGGCAGATGTGTATGAAATGTGTTACCATTAAGACTTTTACGTTACAGTTTAATCATGTTTTGTAGATAGTCTAATTTTATTTACTTTCTTTAATTAGGATTAGGTCCAGTTTGCAGTTATGCTGTTTTTTTCATTTGCTTTGCAGCTGTTCTAGTTTTGTTTTGTTTTATTGTTGCTGCTATTGTTGCAAGGCTTTCTTAGATGTTTTTAACTTCACTTTTCAGGATGCTTTGATCTAGATCAGACAAATAACTATCTTATGTATCAGGGATGTTAGACTCTTTCATATATAGTTCTGTATATTCTTGGCATGTCTTAATATTTTTTGTTTCTATTAAGTCCCCCCTATCTTTGTATTTCATTATGCCCATTTTTAACAGGAAGGATCCTTCAAATACAAACACTCTTCTTGAAAAGAGTTCTTGTTTTTCCTTTCTATTGTCTTCTTTAAGTTAATTACACTGCTGCCTTGAATATATCTCCCTATTCTCTGAAACTATGCACTCGCTTTCAGATATTGTCCTATATCAATTCTCTTTTGCTGTTTTATTTTCCTGGACATTTCTAATATACCATGACAGCCATTTTGCATTCTTAATCTTCATTCTGTTTAGAATATTTTTGATGTCATGTCTTGGGCAACACCATGAACTTCAAGCCATTGTTCTTCATGTATTCTGTCCGATAGGATTAATACCTTAAATCTGTACTTTACTTAGAATATTGTGGAGCTTATGTTTCACTGGTCTATACGCTTTTCTTGTTTTCCATAATTTTATGATATGCTTTCCAATATAAGAAGGTAATGTTCTTTCCAGTAGTATTCTCTGTGTCTTATTTTTTCTGACTGTATGGAACTCTTCAGTCTCTGACTGTAATAAATATAATCAGTCTGATTTCAGTATTCTCCAGAATTATAGTAATTGTAATGAAGCAACCAAGTTCCACAAAGAATTAAAACCAAAAGTTGTTTATTATCGCAAAAACATCCAGTAAGCGCTTTCGCTTAAAAGCTTCTTCAGACTGACAAACATACCATTCGGTCTAAGTTCTTATATAAAAAAAATTCAAAAACACTGAAACCACTCACAGTCAATTACTAATTAAGAAACTTTTAAAGGTATACATCTGGCTAGTGCATATATATATATATAAAAAATATACATATTGACACATAGGGACATGGATCCTATCAGCTAAAATCATTATACACAGAAATATTTACATACAAATAAAAACATGATATATGATTATATAAATATTACCCTGCAATCTAAGTCTTTTTAACTATTTAGGTATTCTACGTTTTTTAAGTAAAGGCTTTATTGTTGCCCTTTCATTTAAAACATGGCCCCTATCCACACTAAGTATAATGATCCAATTATTTTCTCTATACTCAGTGTGATTCTTGATATCCCCTTCTCTTATGTTAGGGGAAATCAACTCAAGGACTCTGAACCTAAAATGATGATCTTCACCATAGCGAGATATATGTTTCGCTAAAGCATTGTGGTTTGATTGCTTCCTAATATGATAAATATGTTCGCAAACTCTGTCTCTAAGGATCCTATTAGTTTTACCAACATACATTTTTGATACACTCCTGTATTGATTAAGCCATTTGGCAACTTCTCAACATATAGGTTCAAATATTCTATCTTCGTATAGGACCAATTCATTGTAAATTTTAAACACTCAAACATATTGTTAAGTGCATTATGAAATACTAATAATTCTTCCACACTGCCTCTCCATAATAGAAAGAGGTCATTGACGAAACGTCGATAGAACAATACATGTATCTGAAATTCTTTGTTTCTACTAAGTATTGTTTCTTCCCAATGAGCAAGGAACATATTCGCATAGCTATTTGCACATAGGGTGCCCATTGCAACCCCATGGCGTTGTATATATAGCTCATCATTAAAAGTAAAAACATTATTCTCCAAAACTTGCCCCAAAAATATGTTACCAAATCTATTTGGATAGGTGAGAAATTACTATGTTGTATAAGATATTCATTAATATATTGTATGCCAAGGTCATTTGGTATCACTGTAAAGAGAGATTGTACATCGTGTGACAAAAAGTACATCTTCTAAATCAGATATGTCTCTAAGACAATCATATAAGTCAATTAGAAATTGTTTAGAATCTCTCAGGACAGAGGTATTTAGATTAATAATAGGTCTAAGATATTTCTCCACATACACAGAGAGGGGCTCATTGACCCAGCCTCTTCCAGCCACTATCGGTCTCATTGGTAGGTCAGAGGAATTTTTATGTATCTTTGGAAGTCCCTGTATCAATGGAATGAGTGGATTTGAAACACAAAGATAGTCAAATGTTTCCTTACTAATCAGACCTCCTTCATATACATCATTTAAACTATTAAGAACAGAATTCATTATTCTGTGTACTTCATTGACCGTTGTTTTAGCATAAAAATTATCATCATTTAATAAATTTCTCATAGAGTTAACATAATGAGAAGTATCCATAACAACAATTGGACCACCTTTGTCAGCAGGTTTAATTGTTATTAAATCATTTTTCTGCAACTGTTTCAATGCTATATTCTCTTAGTAATTTAAGTTATACCTTTTCTTAACATCCTTATATGTTTTAAAACCAGTATTGTCATAATATTTGAGAAATTCCTCTTCAGTAAGTTTTAAATAAGCATCCCCTAAGGGATGATTCATAGGTGCAAAGTTACTCATACGCTTGAAAGTAAAAGATGGATATGTTTGCATCTGTTTGCTTTGTTTATCATTATCCCCAAATAATAGCCATAGCATGATATTCAGACAGAAAACCTGTAAATCCAAAATTGTATCTGTCATATTGCTTTTGCATGTAGGAATAAAACTTAAACCCTTTGACAAAACCTGTTCCTCATCAGAGAAAAGCCTATATGCGGAGATGTTAATGACTAACGAGCTGCTACATTCGCCCACATCTTCTTTAGTGTGTGGTTGGGATTGTATTCACCTAAGTGTTTGTGTTTTTACCATCCCTGACTCATTGACCGAGTCTGTCTCCCTCCCTTGTCTACCCGAACAGGTAGAGAAAAAGGAATATCTCCACTTATAAGTAAATTAGAACTAGTGAGTTAGACCGGTGGTTGGTTCACAAATATTTTCGGTCGAACCACTTGTTCAGATAGAAAAGGACTAGAAGCACCATTTCTAACAACTACATTCGGGTATAAATTCAAGCCATGTTGTATCTGTGTTCCTTGTAAATTAGTAGTATGATCACTATCTGGGGCACCATTAAAAATAGTATTCTCTGTTCGCACTAAACCAATATTCTCATTATTATCATCCAATGATGCCTGACCATTCTGGTCATTTTGTTCACATAATACATTATTGGCATCATCATTAAAAGCATCGCAATTAACATTAGAAGCATGAATTTTAACTGAATCATTTACACTACTGCGCACATTCATTAATCTAACAGTTTCATTTGTCCTTTCATTATTCATAGGACCTTGTTGGTTTACAGTCTCTGAGTTTTGTCCATGTCTGGGCCACATAGAAACATGGCCCAGTCTAAAATCATTTATGTCCCTCATTATTTTAATTTTCTTTTGTTGCAGTCATTTACGTTCAAACGCCACTACACCATCAAGCAGGCTCTCAAAAAGAGGGTTAACAATTCTTTCAGCAAAGTTGTTAAAAATGAATTCTTGTTGTTTTTTAATCGTATCAATAAGTTTATCTTCTTCAGGACGAAAGAAGTCGACAAGTAACTGCATATACTTGCCGCTTACCTCAAGGTTAAGTTGTTGCAAGTGTGCTAGCAAATCCGGATATTGTGTCCCTTGAGTGGGCATGTTGAAGACACGTAGACCACGAGGCACAATCCTTTTCTCCAGGCAATACTGAAAATGTCTCTGTGCCTGGAGTCTTTGTAGTTTCAGCAAATCCCTTTCCAACACATCCATTGCTTGTTGCAGTAACTCAGAATCACCAGTCGCATTATTGGAGTCATCATCCGTTGCATTCAAATCAAATTACCAGGCAATGCTCTTAGTATATGAAAGGTACTGAGTAAGTTTTTTATTCAACGCATTCCTCACGCCATCTCCCTTCTCTGGGTTAGAATCCAGCTCTATTATTGCACTCTCTTCCATTTCCTTGTTCCCGTGGGTTGTTGCAAGTAAAATAAATAGTAAAAGAATGAAAAAGACACAGCAACACACCCACAAGATAAACGCTTTGTTACAGAAAAAGCAGATAATCTCCAGAATTATAGTAATTGTAACAAAGCAACCAAGTTCCGCAAAGAGTTATAACCAAAAGTTGTTTATTATCGCAAAAACATCCAGTAAGCACTTTCGCTTAAAAGCTTCTTCAGACAGACAAACATACCATTCGGTTCAAGTTCTTATATAAAAAAAAAATTCAAAAACATTGAAACCAATCACAGTCAATTACTAATTAAGAAACTTTTGAAGGTATATATCTGGCTAGTGCATATATACATAAAAAATATACATATTGACGCATAGGGACATGGATCCTAGCAGCTAAAATCATTATACACAGAAATATATACATACAAATAAAAACATGATATATGATTATATAAATATGACCCTGCAATCTAAGTCTTTTTAACTATTTAGGTATTCTACATTTTTTAAGTAAGGGTTTTATTGTTGCCCTTTCATTTAAACCATGGCCCCTATCCGCCGTATAATGATCCAATTGTTTTCTCTGTACTCGGTGTGATTCTTGATATCCCCTTCTCTTATGTTAGGGGAAATCAACTCAAGGACTCTGAACCTAAAGTGATGTTCTTCACCATAGCGAGATATATGTTTCGCTAAAGCATTGTGGTTTGATTGCTTCCTAATATGAATAATATGTTCGCAAACTCTGTCTCTAAGGATCCTATTAGTTTTACCAACATAAAAATTCCTCTGACCCACCAATGAGACCGATAGTGGCTGGAGGAGGTTGGGTCACTGAGCCCCTCTCTGCGTATGTGGAGAAATATCTTAGACCTATTATTAATCTAAATACCTCTGTCCTGAGAGATTCTAAATAATTTCTAATTGACTTATATGATTGTTTTAGAGACATATCTGATTTAGAAGATGTACTTTTTGTCACACTTGATGTACAATCTCTCTTTACAGTGATACCAAAAGACCTTGGCATACAATATATTAATGAATATCTTATACAACATAGTAATTTCTCACCTATCCAAATAGATTTGGTAACATATTTTTTGGAGCAAGTTTTGGAGAATAATGTTTTTACTTTTAATGATGAGCTATATATACAACGCCATGGGGTTGCAATGGGCACCCCATGTGCAAATAGCTATGCGAATATGTTCCTTGCTCATTGGGAAGAAACAATACTTAGTAGAAACAAAGAATTTCAGATACATGTATTGTTCTATCGATGTTTCGTCGATGACTACTTTCTATTATGGAGAGGCAGTTTGGAAGAATTATTAGTATTTCATAATGCACTTAACAATATTGTTGAGTGTTTAAAATTTACAATGAATTGGTCCTATACAAGGATAGAATATTTGGACCTTTATGTTGGGAAGTTGCCAAATGGCTTAATCAATACAGGAGTGTATCGAAAAACATGTTATAGGAGCTCACTTCTTATGAGATCAAGTATGCATCCAGAATATATCCTTAAAAATTTGATCAGAGGCCAAGGCCTCAGAGTATCTAGGCTAAGTGTCCTGGGCAATTGTTTCAATGATGAACTTGATGGCTTAAGAGATAGACTTCTATCAAGAGGCTATACTATACATGAGATTTCAAATAATTTATCAGCTATTCAAACTTTACGCAGAGATATAGCTGCACCATATTTTGGTCCACAAAAGGAAGATATCCGTAGTACTGATAATGGGACTTTTACTTCCGTTAAGGTTCCACTATTTTATACTCTGGACAATAAAGAATTAGTAGGAATTTTTGGAAAATATTGGTCCATACTTCAGGTTGATAGAGACATTAGCCAAATATTTGGAGAACAACCAAGATTTACATATAAAAATAGAAAGAACTTGAAGAGGCTACTATGTCACAAACAGGGCAATCATCAAGTCACTGATACAGCAGGGTCTACACGACCCTGTGGAGCATGTGATTTTTGTTCGTATATTGACATCAGTGACACATTTTACCATCCTGATTTAAAGAAGAACTTTAGTTTTCAAGTAAAGCTACCTGCAAAAGCTCAAATCTTGTATACTTAGCTGTATGTCAGGTCTGTCAATCCTTTTATGTTGGTAAAACTAATAGGATCCTTAGAGACAGAGTTTGTGAACATATTTGTCATATTAGGAAGCAATCAAACCACAATGCTTTAGCGAAACATATATCTCGCTATGGTGAAGAACATCACTTTAGGTTCAGAGTCCTTGAGTTGATTTCCCCTAACATAAGAGAAGGGGATATCAAGAATCACACCGAGTATAAAGAAAACAATTGGATCATTATACTTAGTGCGGATAGGGGCCATGGTTTAAATGAAAGGGCATCAGTAAAACCCTTACTTAAAAAACGTAGAATACCTAAATAGTTAAAAAGACTAAGATTGCAGGATAATATTTATATATTCATATATCATGTTTTTATTTGTATGTAAATATTTCTGTGTATAATGATTTTAGCTGCTAGGATCCATGTCCCTATGTGTCAATATGTATATTTTTTATGTATATATGCACTAGCCAGATGTATGCCTTTAAAAGTTTCTTAATTAGTAATTGACTGTGATTGGTTTCAGTGTTTTTGAATTTTTTTTATATAAGAACCTGGACCGATTGGTATGTTTGTCAGTCTGAAGAAGCTTTTAAGCGAAAGCGCTTACTGGATGTTTTTGCGATAATAAACAACTTTTGGTTTTAATTCTTTGTGGAACTTGGTTGCTTCGTTACAATTGCTATAATTCTGGAGATTATCTGCTTTTTCTGTAACAAAGCATTTATCTTGTGGGTGTGTTGCTGTGTCTTTTTCATTGATTTCAGTATTGACCACCTGGTGAAAGCTGTGTATCTCTACAACTATTGAAAAGAGTGTTTGCTATGTTTAGCGAATTATCTTGGCAAAATTACATCAGTCTACATTGTGTTTACTTTCATACAAGGCCAAACTTGCCTGTTATTCCAGTTGTACTTTAGGGACCTTTTTACTTTTATATCTATATATATATATATATATATATATATATATATATATATATATATATATTAATCTATAGTCATACTAGAGATCTACTGGTTTGATTTAGGTAAGAATAGTTGTTTGGTAGAGACTACTGTTCATTTTTAGTGCATATAGTGTGCAATTTTTTTTCACTGTAACTGAACTGAGATAATTTTCTGTAATTGCTTTTCTGAGTGTTTAACTAGAGAGTTTATGACAGGAAAAATGTACTTATTTGGCACATGGCACATATACAAATACAATTATATACATACTGGAATGGAGCTTTAACTCTCTCAAATTATACTCACTTGTCAAGGAACAGTTTATCAAAGTTTCAAAACTTCGAAAGTCATATGGTTGGGACCATATGATTGAAGTTTTGAAACTTCAAAAATTTTGAATGGAGATCACTGTAAAGCGCTGAATAGGAAATGTATCTTTTTTCAAACGAAATCAACATGATTAATTACTGAAATAAATCATAACAATACTATATATACTGACAAGTCAGATATCATGAAGATTTTTGAATTAATTTTTAATCAGATGTATGGTGAGCAGCAAGCATACGTCCAAGACAATGATAGAAAAGATTTCCTACAGAAAATTAATTTTCCTAATATTGACAAGGACTCTCATGGAGAATTAATTGCACCGATTACAGTCGAGGAAGTTTTGGAGGCAATCAAGAAATTGAAGCCCCATAAAGCCCCAGGGCCAGATGGTATGACCTCCGAATTCTACAAATCTTTTAGTGTGATTCTGAGCAGTGTACTTGCACAGACTTTTAATTATATCATTCTGAATGGCAGCAATGATCCCCACTTTAATGCCTCAAGGACAATCCTGATATTGAAGGAGAATAGTGATTCCAAAATCCAGACAATTACAGGCCCATATCACTGCTGAATATTGACATGAAAATCATGACATCCATTTTAGCTAGTAGACTGAAAAATGTAATAAATTCGATAATATCAGAGGAACAGGCGGGGTTTATAGATGGGAGACAGACTACGGACAATACATTAACTCTCCATACATTAATATCTTATGCGAAGTATAAAAATATGAACATATATGCTTTAATAATTGATGCTCAGAAAGCATTCGACAGAGTTAACTTGGCATATTTATTTGATATATTATCATATTTCAATATACCTCAGGTCTTTATTTCAACGTTAAGGAAATTATATAATAATGCATACACTAGTTTATCTATAAATCAGGAATGCTCCAAAAGGATCCAAATTAAAAATGGAACTCGACAGGGATGCCCATTATCTCCCATGTTATTTAATCTGTATTTGGAGCCCTTATTTCTTCACATGAAGCAAAATGTTTTTTATAACTTTCCTGTACTTCATGGGATAAAGGATAGGATGGCTGCCTTTGCACATGATCTAAATATATACTGTACCACGCCGGTTTCTGATACGGAAAAAATATTAACAGCAATACAAAACTTTGAGAGAATTTCTAATTACAAACTAAATTTAAAAAAAAATAAAATATTCCCTTTAAAGACACCTACACCTTTTTCAATGCTACCATTGATAGGACAAGTAAGGACAGAAGAAAGGATAAAATATCTGGGGATTGAATTCTCAACTGAAAATAGAGATTTCTTTATTAATAATATTAAGGCAACTGGAGACCGAATAACATTGGATTTAAAAAGATGGAGCAAGTTGAAGTTACCGATGATGGCAAGATCAGCAATTATAAAAATGAATGTTCTCCCAAGAATGCTTTATATTTTTAGAGCAGCACAACTCAAAATCACGAAAACATTTTTTAAGCAGTTTCAGATAGGATTGGGGAGATTTCTTTGGGAACCCAGGAAAATGAGAATATCATATGAGAAATTGATGGCTCCTAAAACTAGGGGGGGGGGGGTTGGATCTACCGGATTTTGAGATGTATTATTTAGTGATTCAGGCTAATAGGATTTTAAGGGTGTCTTACTTGGACAGTAATAGTAGAAAATGGATACCCAAATGGGTGCTTCTAACTTGTAAACACATAAAAGGAGTGGGAATTAACGTTAAAGCGGTACCATTTTTAAATAATCGAACACTGAGAAAATATGGAGCACATTAGGATATGGGCAATGGCAATTCAAACTCTGTTTGCCTCTTTAAACTTATTAAAATATATGATGATGTTTCAACCGTTTCATGGGAATCCTAACATGACTATTGGCAGTCAATTGATAGATTTAAAGAAATTTCCCCTTATTAAGGATTTAACTGTGATTGATTTATACCCCTTCTTAGGAGTAGCGGTACATGATATCTTAAAAGAGATGAATCTTCCCATTTCTTATTTAATTATAATGAAGCAGATAAAAGATATTGCCATAAATTATTTTAATAGCTCCGAAATCAAAGAAGAGGAACTAGTTATCTCTCGCAATCTGTGGGAAGCCTTGCTACAAGAAAGAAAATACATAACCTCAGCGTATAAAATGATAAAAGACAGGAAATACAATAATTATATTCTTTTATCGAAATACTGGAAAGAGAAATTGGTATCCCTAGATGATAGTAAGATAGTAGAGGTGTTTAGCTTAACATTGAAATCAGTATCCCTTCAAAAACTGGTCTTTACTCAACTGATGATATTTAATAATGCGTATTATACCCATCTCACTCTTCATAAATTTGATTCGAAAAACTCACCTAAATGTCCACAGTGTTTAGATCAGACAGCGGACCTGCTACACATGTTCTGGAGTTGCAAGTGCATTTATAAATTGTGGAACTCATTAAAATTGCAGTTACAAAAAATGGGTTACCAAAACTCAACACTCACCTGGGAATTTTTGATTCTACATATCCCACCGGAGAATTTAGATAAATCAAAGAGGATCGTAGTTATGAATATCAGTTTATTAATGAAATTATATATAGCCACAAATTGGTTGAACCCAGCCCAGACATCGTGGCAAAAATTCAGGCTGTTAGCGATCAAGCATATTTTAGCACATAAATTATTAATTAGTAACAACAAGAAAAGTATAAATAGTATAAAAATTTGGGAGCAAATCTTTAACATTGTATTGGCCTAGAGGTTCCTATCCACTTTCTTTTAGGACATACAGTAAGAGAGCAAACACAATCTTAGATTAGATAGAAGACGTAGAAATATTACAGATTGTTGGCTTGAGTTTGTTGTTATTTTTCTCTGGTAGATGTTTTCGTTTTTTTTTGGCTTTCCTCTACTTGATTAGTACGATATCTATTGCTAATGTATGATGTGGATATTTGAAATGGAGCTAAACATTGGAAGCAATTATGTAAATAATGTAAATAGTGTGTGGATTGTATAATGGTTTTGAAAAACAATAAAAATGATTATCGAAAAAAAAAAGGAAATGTATCTTTTTCCGTGATGTAGTGCGATCACAGACTTGGTATATTTAATTAACAGGGGGTGTGGGCCTAAAACAATAAAAACAGGATTTTTTTGTTTTTTATTTTTTTGCAATGTTCGAAGTTCCGAAACTTTGATCATATGGCCGAGGCCATATGAATTTCGAAGTTTGGAACTTCAATAATCTGATATAGATATCCTAACTGTAGACTTCAGATAAAGGCTGTGATAAAAAGAAGTATCTGATACAATATTCAAATACATTATATTTAGAGTAATTTTTTTTGCTTATCAACAGTCATTAACAACATACCTGGTTTAGCAGAAACAGTTTATCTATAGCCATACTACTTTACTATAGATAGTAGAATTTTTCTATACCTACTACTCACACATATGTTATTTGCTGAAAACTGAATTAAAAGCTTGTGGATTGCAGATACAAAATGAAGACACTTACAACTGCCAAAACACTCTTGCCCACTAGCTCATGTAAGTCAACTCCCAGACCTAAATCTTCACTTAAATTAAAACAGGAAAAAAAAAGAAATGGATACATTTACAGAACAATGACCACAATTCTCATTTGTGGCAGACAGCACTAGTCACTTAAATCAAGCTCCTGGAAATTATATTTGTTTTTAATAGAAAGTGAAAAAATAGCAGAATAAATACACAATAAAATGTGAATCACATCTAGGCAATCGGAAAAATGGAATTACCAGCAACACATATCCAAGTTTAACAGTCTAAACAAATAAAATGAATGCAAAACATAAGTAAATTATAAAACTTAATACTTGCATAGTGCTCATTACCGTGACACTATATTAAAAAAAATAACTGAAACAATGCACTCAACCTACGAAACTATATACAAAATTAACCAAAATGATACATTCCAGTTGCAAAAAAAAAAAAATAAAAAAGAGGTCTGGTCAAGTAGAAAATTAATTAGTCAATGCAGATCATTGAAGTCAGTGGAAATTGCTACTGTAGCATGAAAACACAGGACAACATACAAATGATATTTGTTTGTTTCTGATTGTGTGAGACCAAAATATCTTGCACTGTAAGAATGAGAAGCTTTTTTGTGATTTGAAAATCATTCCCCAGACATATAGTAGAAGAATTACGTGGCAAAAACTGAGTATTTGATAGGAAGTCATACAGATAAATAGAATGATAGGCACACACACACACACACACACACACACACACACACGCACACGCACACGCGCACATGCACACACACACACACACACACACACACACACACACACACACACACACACACACACACACACATAGACACATGCACACAAACATAGTTCTCAACCTCTTAGCTCAAGAAATCTGGACAAAGCATAAAATAATGGGGGATTTGAAGGCCCAAAAATAGGGACATATTTTAAAGATTGCTCATCAATTTAGAAAGTTGATGGAAAAACAGGTTTTGTGTTAGCATGCATTTTCTGAGGGATATGAAGTCTGAAACTGAAAAGTATGTCATTATTTAGTGACGTCAATCTTTGGGGATTTGCCAGAAAAATCACAAATTTTATGCAGAAAAGACTAAAATATGAGGTAAAAATCTGCTTACATTCTGTGAAAATCTGGACAGTTGAGAGGTATGCTCACAAAGACACACATATACGCACAAAGTTTGCTTGTGTGTGTGCACGTGCATGTGTGCACGCATGGGCATGCACCCACACACACACACACACACACACACACACACACACACACACACACACACACACACACACTTGTGTGTGCATTTCTTCCCAGTGCTTATCATCTAGGACTACACTGTGTTTTCTACAGATAAATAAATAAATACACATATACACACTTGCAAGTTTGCATAACTATTGATTGCACACCATATCTTATTTATCATTCAGCAAATCAGTGCCAATTTAATTCAGTCTAAATGCAGCCTTGGAAGAACATACTTTTATTTAGCCTAAATAAGCCACTCACTGCTGATTTTGCATGTGCAGAATTAATTTTCCCAGCGTCCTTTTTTCCATTATTATTATAGTTGTTCCATGCATGAGCTTCTGCAACCCAGCAAAATTTGATAAGAAGTTGTTATCCAAATAAGTGGTTGCAATCCAAGTATATACAATTCATTGCAAGCTTACTATGTAGCAACAGTCCAAAAGTCAAAGTAGTTTATGGAATATACATACATATTCATGCTAATAATCATAATCACCAGGAACAATTGCACAAGGCCCCATGGCAGAAAAAGAAAAGAAATAAAAATGAAGAATGACAGTAGATGTCTCACGAATTTGAAAGCAGTCTGTATTAAATAAACCAGTAACCTGTGCACACCGCCAACCACTGAAGTTCCGGTGTTGGAAGAAAAGCACTTAATCGCTTCTACTGATGTCATGCTTTGATTTTAAAAGTGTTTCCTGGGCTATGCCATTTAACATCACTTTTTGGGGGGGATTTGTTGTTGCCTTTTGGCGATTTACAGTGATTGGGGTACACTACAGGTTACTAGTTTATATAGTTTAGTTTGCTGTTTCACTTAAAGCAGTCTGTGTTTCCTTTTCCAGCCATAAATGCCCATTTTAGTTATTTAATCAGGTATAGTTTATTGAAACTTTATAGATTCATGGGTCCATGGGGCCGGCCTTCATTTACCTGAATTATAATTTGCCAGAAGTAGTAGAGAACCACAAAAGTCAACAGTTTGAAGATTATAAGACTCCAAGAGTATGGTGTGTGTATTAATACATAGATTAAGGTAGAAATTTAATCAAGGTGATGCTGAAAAGTTGAATGGTTAGTTTACTTTTAGCAGATTATGAGGCTTTTTGATTAGGTCATAAGGGGAGATGCAACATGCTATTTCAATTTTAGATGCAGTGGTCACTGATAACTTTCATCCTTTAATCATTGTGTATAAGTTTGGTTCAGTGAAGTTTAATATGGACACAACTAGAAAAAGCATAGACAGAATACCTTACATTCAAAGATAAAAAATGGATGAGAAATTAAAGTCGAATCCTTAATGCATGATAAAGCTGTCATAAAATATGATGGGCACCTGCCCTTGTAGCTTAAAAACAAAAGGAATCGTAACACTTTGACCAAAGACCTGGGAGAAATGCCCTTTGGCTTTCTATCCTCCTTGTATGTTTTTTTTTTTTCACAAAACTAACTTGAGTTGGTTCAGCCCCCAAATGTAAGCAGTAGTCAGTGCTGAGTAAATTAAGAATGGTCAAACCTGCTATATGATCAATCAAACTGCAGTAAATGAATCACCAAACAAAAAGGACTGAGGAGCCAATCATTTATCACTCAGAGTGACATTAGCCATAATACCTATGCTGCCACAATGTAGAATCTGAACTGTGTTGCAATTAGAACCTGCAGACATTTCAGCATAGCTAACAACCTATGAAAAATGCCAGGTTACGCACGTTAGGATTTAGTAATCTATCTAAGGAACAGGAGAAAAACTGACAGTGCACAGAAGCATGTATCAACTGGTTGTTAGTAAGCAGTAGCTCTTTAAGGAATAGGTCCTTACCAATGGATCATAACAATGGACATTTTGTATGTATAAGAAGAACAAGTAACACACTTTATTAGCCTACTGTGGTTTCTTAACCCTTGGGAATTTCATGTCAAAGAAATGGGCACCCAAATAGTTAATTGGAAGAAAGTGTACAGACATGGACAAAGAAAATTCATAGCTTAGAAACTTAATCAGACCTCTGGGAAGAACGTTCTGCTAAAGCATAGATGGAGAAGAAAATCATTAGAGATCTGTGTATGATGAAAGAAACTAATGGCATTTTAAAATGTCAGATGTATTTACTGTAAAGGAAGAATTATCAGGAAAGATAAGAGCCTGCAAGTGAAGCATCAGAGGACTATGGATTTTTGAATATGTGTGTGTGTGTGTGTGTGTGTGTGTGTGTGTGTGTGTGTGTGTGTGTGTGTGTGTGACTGATATTTATGTGTGTGTGTGTGTGTGTGTGTGTGTGTGTGTGTGTGTGTGTGTGTGTGTGTGTGACTGATATCTGTGTGTGTATGTGTGTGTGTGTGTGTGTGTGTGTGTGTGTGTGTGTGTGTGTGTGTGTGTGTATGTAATTTGTGTATTTACATTATTGCAATAATTTATAGACTGCAGTAGTATCAGAGCAGAAAACAATGATATAACCAAAAGGAAATGAAAAAGGAGAAAAATGTTTTTAAAACCAGTTAATTCTTTGATCTTTTAAATGAAATAAAGCAAAGATGAAATGGCTTGATAAAAAGTAAAAAGTTACTGAATCTTACTTTAGTAAGGAATGAAGGGTAAAAACTCAGTGGTAGTATTCCCACAAGAATTTGACATAAGAAGGAGCCGTGAAGAGTTACAGATATGGGGTTAAGATGAAACAGAAAGCTGGGTCCTTTTCCAGTACAGTAAAGGGATAAGGTAACAGCTAGTGCCATCACATGCAATATATACTCTAGCTTCATAAATTCGTATTACAATTACATAACTGATCTGTCCATTCAGCTTGAGAACACGTGTGAAGGTATTTATATTTGTTAGCTAGGCCATTGGCCTACTGCAATGACCCAATTTCAGCCATGACCTTTGCCATTGAAGTAGCTATACCTTGCATAAAGGCATTAAAGATTAATGTAACACATTAAATAATATTATTATAGTGATGTGACTTCTGTAAGGAAACTTACTGATCAGGACCACAAAAGAATTGATGAACTTTGAGAATATAAATAACCACTGCACAATTCACTCATGTTCCACCTCACTTTCCACCCAAACCCAGCAAACTCATTCTGTAGCTCCAGGAACTGATTATTGAAGAAAAAAATGATATGCTATACATTTGTCTTACTAAGCAGTACCATAATAATCTCCTTTAAAGCCATAAATATTTTGCATAAAATTATAGCAATCAGCATTTTATTCTCTTGAACACTCCCACAATGAATATCCTTTTTTTATTACTGAATCCCCATTTGCAGCTCTGATGCCCTTTTAGCAGGGGGTGCTCGTGCTATTGGACTGCAGGACTGCAGCCCCCCCCCCCCAGCTGTAAAAATGTAAAATAAACAGAAATAAAACAAAATAAAATTAATGGAGCCCCAGACTGTCATACATGCACACTCACTGCATTTTCCACTATCCAAACTGCTGTTGAACCAGTCTGGAGCATGCTCACAGAATCCAGACTGTCTCACCAGCAGTCTGGATAGGGAACACAACATTGAATTTGCAAATTTCCCAGATGTCTACACAGTTACAACTGCATAGACAGGAAGGGAAGCATCCACAGGCTGGTGCTCTCGCAGGAAGGAGCATCCACACTTTTTGGATGGATGGTCACAGACTTTTAGCTGCTGCAAGGGACTTATGGAGGAGCTTGAATTGACGATTTCTTTTACCAGATTAACAGGTAAGGAGCATGTGTGAAATACCCCAGTTTCTACATGGTGGTGGGTAGAGATCTTGTACCCTGTACCTTGGGCCCAAGTGGCAAGAGCCTGAATTCCCTACCTACCACTATTTGTAAAAATATTTGCAGATTTTTGTCTGATATTTGTTCTGTTCCTCATAAAATCTATGGTTTCTGTATTTTTGTTTCTTAACACAGTCAGTAGTGAAGTGGTGCACTGGTAGCATTATTGCCTGATAGCTACACGTTCTCTGGGTTGATTCTTGGCTGGGGTGCCTTCTGTGTGGAGTCTGCATGTTCTGTGTGGGTTTGCTCTGGTGTCCTCCCATCTTACAAAGACATGTGTCTGCAGTGTTTCTCCCTGGGCCTCTGCTGAAAATTGGCTTTTGTTCCAAGTCAGACTTTCCTGGCTAACAAATGTTAATTAAAAATGACAAGCATTTGAATTTCAGACTTCATATTCTTCAGAAAGTACATGGTAACATGAAACCCTTTATTCTAGCAATTTTCGATGTTTATAAGATGGATATTTGAAATTTGTCCCTATTTTTGGTACTGTATTCCCCCATTATTGGCTTTGTCCAGGTTTCTTGTGCTAAGGTTGAGAGCTATGGTGAAATCTGAATTCACTGAATATGTTTGGGGGCTGTATTCTCCCATTACTGGCTTTGCCTTGTCTATGTGTTTTTTTGCTAACAGGTTGAGAGCTATTGTGAGAACTGAATTCACTGAATATGTTTGGGGGCTGCATTCCCCCATTATTGGCTTTGGTTAGGTGTTTTGTGCGAAGACATTGACAGCTATAGTGAGAACTGAATTAACTAAATGGTAGCCATTTAAGTTTCAGTCTTCCTCTTTTTCATCAAACAGATGATTTGGTGTAGTGGTATGTTGCGCTGACTATTTTGCAGAGGGTCCTGGGTTCAATATTTGGCAATGAAATGTATGGTAGTTACATAGCATTTTATCCTAGCAACTTTTCAACATTATACATGCAATGTTTAAAATGTGTCTCTGGTTTTTGGGCTTTTGACCCCCCCAATAAATTTTGGCTTTTTTCAGATTTCTTGTGCTGCAAAGTTCAGAGATACAGCTGAGTGTCCAGTAGATTTTACAAGAAGCTGAGAGCTGCAGGGGGGCAAACGTTTAGTACTGCTTATGCTGAGTTTGCTTGCATTGTTGATAGTGCAACAGGTAATGTACTTGGTTTTGATGCAAAAGGCTATGGGTTCTACTCCCACAGTAGGTAGGTGCATTGCTGATACTGTACTGTGTTGTAAAGGGGGTGGATGCTGCAGTCCTTTTTGGTGAAGATACCTAGTAACTATGAACCTGCCATCAGTTTGCCATCCATTCCCTATTGCAATATTACTAGCTTATCATTTTTTTAATGCAACCTAGGCAATTTATTCCTCAAGGGAAACAGGCATTCTTTTTGTAGATGAAACAATGAAATATAAAGTTTGCTAGCAGCAGCCTCTTCATTAGTTACAGATTTCTTTAATGTGGAATTATTTAGATGACTTTTACTTCTTCAGAGATTGTGCATATTTACTGATAATGGTGAACTGTAGAAGTTTGAGTAGACTTTTATGATGGAAATGTTCTGAACTGGGCAGTTTTGTCATTATTGGTGCATGCATTTTGTTTCATTGTTTACTGGAAAAATTTTCTGAATTGGGCAGTTTTGTCATTATTGGTGCATGCATTTGTTTCATTGTTTACTGGAAAAATGTTCAAAACAAATTTAAAACACCCTCTAACAACTGTACTGTATTGTACAAGGAATATAAATTAGTACAATCAGGCAGGTGTATCAAAGAGCACATGTATGTTCCATGTGCAAGGGGCCTATGATTTGAAAACAGCCCAAAGTTAATCTTTATCTGCCACTGACAAAATGTATTTTCTTTGAATGTGGGTTTCAATGCTATTTCAATGAATGTGAGTTTCTAGGGCAGAGAAGTTTTAATGCTAAGTCTGTTTTCATTGTGAGACTGCATTGCTTTGTTTAGCAGATATCTTAGTGTTTGTGCTGTAAAATGCAAAATAAAACTTTCAAATGAAGTCCAAATCATCATAGAAGTAAAGCAGTATGCACATTACAGTGTTTATGTTAAATGGGGTGAAATAGCCAAGTAATGGTTCATTGGAATGGCTGCAGGGTGGAGGCTCCATTCGACCATGATTTTGTGAGGGGGGAGGGTGGCAAACTGAGACAGCCCCGGCTGATCTATACCTCCCTACTGTCCAGATTTTCACAGAATGAATAGATTTTTACTTCTTATTTTTGGTCTGTTCCTCATAAAATTTGTGGTTTTCTGGAAAATCATTTAGGAATTAAGTCACCAAATAATGACAGACACTGAGTTTCAGACTTCATAACCTTCAGAAAAATGCATGCTAAAGTAAGACCTGTAATTCTATCAACTGTCTCAGTTTATACAAGAGCAATTGTTAGTACTGTTATATGTTCCCCCAATATATTTGGCCTTGTCCAGATTTATTGCATTAACAGGTTGAGAGGTACATGCAAATAAATTGCTTTATAGAATTAGGCATAGCCAAACCTCTCAACCGTCCCCGATTTGGCTCAAAATGTTGCTTTTCCCCTAATATTCCCTCCACAAAATAGCAATTTTGGAAGAAAACGTGGAGGGTTTGCAATTAAGAAATAACTAATAATCAGAGTTATAGATTACTTTTATTTCAGAAATGCATGTAGATTCTTTTACTTTGTCAGCTGCTCAAGTTAGCAGTACTAATATTAAAAAAGTGTCCCTTCTTTGACAGGTTCCCAGCTGTATTATGTGGCTATTTTATATTTTTGCATCACATTTTTGGTCCATTTTTTATAAAATTGTGGGGGGGGGGGTTGGCAAATTAGTGGCAAATCATTAAAGACTGAAGTTAGAAAATAATGACAGACAGTTGAGTTTCAGATTTCATACCCTTCAGAAAATTCATACTAATGCAAAACCTACTATTCTATTATCTTTCTAAGTTTATAAGAGCAATATTTAAAAATTGTCCTTATTTTTGGGCCTTTGTCCCACTTCTATGTATGGCTTTGTCCAGATTTCTTGCTCTGAGGTTGAGAGATATGACAAATGTGTCAGGGCCATAACAGTCAGCCAGAGACATTTCAAATTGTGACATACTTTTTGCACCCCACTCCCCCATGTAGTGACTCTGGATGTGTCCAAGCAAGGCAAGGAGCAGTTATGCAGTGTAAATGTGTAGAGTATCCCCCCATCCAAGGTAGACACAAGTACTACTTTTATTCTGTCCTTGATTTTGCAGAATGTTCTGGTTTCTGTCATATTTTTATACTGTTGATTTATGCTTATTATTACTCAGAAAGTGCCTGTTGCTCTGTGTTTAAGTATCAATGCTTTAATGACCATCAGGTAAGCTTGTCTGAGATTGTAAGATGCAAGTAAGCTTTAATAAGCATACTGTTAAAGAACTGTCAACATTGAAAGCCTTTCTGTTGTTGCAATGCAGAGAATACTTGCATAGCTAGATAATGTTTAAGGCTTGGGTATTGAAATTCATATGACAGTATTTGTAATAAAGGACAAGATTACATTATTTCAAGTAGCTCATTACACTTGGAGACTTCCAGTCTTCTCTGCAGGCTTTACCTGTAAACTAAACAGAATGCCAATCTATTATGTGTGGTCCATAATCTGTACAGTAATCATTTAAGCAATGTATCTTAAGCTTGTTTCTTGTTTGCTTTTCATTTTTTACTTTGATCATGTCTTCCCCATGAAACAAGTAGATAGTTATCAGGCAGCATGTCTTTTTTGGATAAGAAACATTATTACAAGTGGGAGTATCACAGAGATTGCTACTTTCAGCATGTTACTTGGTACTTTAATAAAGCTGAATATAAATTATAATTAGAACTGCAGTGCAAGGAGAAGTGGTTTGAATTGAGTGCTGCTTGTTTTTCTTATACTTGATTTTGACTGGCTTCCAGTACTGTATTTAAAAAGTAATTTATTTTTTCATGCCTCACAACCTTTTTGTTTCCATCTAGATATTAAGTAAGCTGTCATGCAGCCAATGCATCGAAATATTTTTTTTTCTTCTACACTTCATTTTGTCTTGATTGGACTCTCATAATGACTGTTTGGCAACAAGGGCATCGTATTTAATTTAAGTTATTTTTTGTGGTTTTGAGCATAACTCCACCTCTTTCTAGTTGGCCGCACCCCTTCCCATTGACTCCACCCATTCAGTTGTATCCTGCAGCACCCCTTTGATTTGAAGTCACCAGCCACCACTGTTGGTTCTGCCTGCAGCCGAAGCAGTCCGGACCTCCTCTTCTGTGTGGTCATCACTGCACTGATTCCTGGGTGCATTTGCAGCAATGATTGCTGGGTACCTGTCTGTCTCTATCCAGACTGCTGATAAAGGTCTTCAAATGTGTCTGCCCATGCACAGAGGAGTTGGGACTCGTGATTTTTTTTTTCTGTTTTAAAGATTTTTCTTTTGTTTTTTTCTAGGTGGGAGGGCTGTAGTCCGATAGCACGAGCCACCCCTGAGAACCAATGAGGACTGAGAGAGGTGAGCTGCTCTCATGGGACATTCATTGTTTAGGCTTGGCTTCATTCAGGAGGCAGGTGTTTTGGTCACTGGCTGGATTGCTTGCTTCAGGAGGTTTTGGTCGCTGGTCAGATTGCTTCGTTCATGAAACAGGTAGGTGTTTGCAGCGGGACGTGTGTGTGTGAATGGGTAGGTGTTTGCAGATGGGATGTGTGTATGTGTGTGTGAACAGGTAGGTGTTTGCGGACGGGACGTGTGTGTGTGAATGGGTAGGTGTTTGTGGACGGGACGTGTGTGTGTGTGTGTGTGTGTGTGTGTGTGTGTGTGTGTGTGTGTGTGTGTGTGTGTGTGTGTGTGTGTGTGTGTGTGTGGGTGTATGGGTGTAATGCCTCAGTTAGTATATACTGGTGGCTAGAGAGAGCAAATGGTGGTGGGTAGAGACACTCAGGCTTGAACCCTGAATCTTGGATGCAGGTGGCAAGGACCTGAATTCCCTATCCACCACCATTTCTTAAAAAATTTGCAGATTTTTGCCTCCTATTTGTTCTGTTCCTCATAAAATCTGTGGTTTCTGTATCTACATTTTTCCTTGCAAAATCTGTAGTGTAGTGGTGCACTGGTAACATTGCTGCCTAACAGCTACACGTTCTCTGGTTTGATTCTTGGCTGGGGTGCCTTCTGTGTGGTGTGTGCATGTTCTCCCATCTTGCAAAGATATGTCTGGCATTTCTCCCTGCTCTGCTGAAAATTGTCTTTTGTTCCAAGTCAGACAAATGTCCTGGTTAAATGTTTAAAAAATAACAGGCATTTGAATTTCAGACTTCATATTCTTCAGAAAGTATATGGTAACACAAAATTGTTCTAGCAGTTGTCTAAGTTTATAACATGGATATTTGAAATGTGTCCCTAATTTTGGGACTGTATTCCCCCATTATTGGCTTTGTCCAGGTATTTTGTGCTGAGAACTGAATTCATTGAATGTTTGGGGGCTG
The DNA here is from genome assembly GCF_019279795.1 of Protopterus annectens. NCBI lineage: Eukaryota > Metazoa > Chordata > Ceratodontiformes > Protopteridae > Protopterus > Protopterus annectens. The sequence goes on from NC_056735.1 coordinate 1,959,843,731, forward strand.
TATTCCCCCCCCCCATTACTGACTTTGTCCACATGTTTTTTGCTAAGAGGTTGAGAGCTATAGTGAGAATTGAATTCACTGAATATGTTTGGGGGCTGTATTCCCCCCATTATTGGCTTTGCTCAGGTGTTTTGTGCCAAGAGGTTGACAGCTATGCTGAAAACTGAATTCACTAAATGGTAGTCATTTAAGTTTGTCTTCCTCTCTTTCACAAAGCAGCTGATTTGGTATAGTGGTATGTTTCTCTGACTGTTTTGCACAGGGTCTCCTGGGTTAAAGACGTGGCAGTGAAATGTATGGTGGTAACACAGCATTTTATTCTAGCAACTTTCCAACATTATACAAGCAATGTTTAAAATGTGCCCCTGGTTTTTGGGCTTTTGTCCCCCCCCCCAATAAATTTCGTCTTTTTCCAGATTTCTTGTGCTGCAAAGTTCAGAGATACAACTGAGTGTTGAGTAGATTTTACAAGGAGCTGAGAGCTGCAGGGGAAGAAAACTTTAGTGCTGCTTATTCTGAGTCTGCTTGCATTAATAGCACAAAAGGTAGTGTATTTGCTTTTGATGCAGAAGGCTGTGGTTTCTACTCCCCCAGTAGATAGATGCATTGCTGATACTGTATTGTGTTGTAAAGTGGGAGGATGCTGCAGTCTTTTTGGCAAAGATACCTAGAGCAGTAACTATGAACCTGTTATCAGCTTGCCATACAGTCCCTATTGCGATATTACTAGCTTATCATTTTTTTTTAATGCATGCAACATAGGCAATTTATTCCTCAAGGGCAACAGGCGCTTTATTTGTAGATGAATAAACAGTGACATATAAAGTTGTTTTCTAGCAGCAGCCTCTTCATTGTTACAGATTTCTTTAATGTGGAATTATTTAGATGACTTTTACTACTTCAGAGATTGTGCATATTTACTGATACTGGTGGACTGTAGAAGGTTGAGTAGACTTTTATGATGGAAAGGTTCTGAATTGGGTAGTTTTGTCATTGGTGAATGCATTTTGTTTCTTTGTTTACTGGAAAAATGTTCAAAACAATAAATTTAAAATGCCGTCTAACAACTGTATTGTATTGTACAAGGAATATAATTTAGTACAATCAGCAAGGTGTATCAAAGAGCACATGTATGTTTCATGTGCAAGGGGCCTATGATTTGAAAACAGCCCAAAGTTAATCTTTATCTGCCACTGGCAAAATGTATTTTCTTTGAATGTGGGTTTCTATGCTGTTTCATTGAATGTGAGTTTCAAGGGCAGAGAAGTTTTTAATGCTAATCCTGTTTTCATTGTGAGACTGAGTTGCTTTGTTTAGCAGATGTCTTAGTGTTTGTGCTGTAAAATGCAAAATAAAACTTTCAAATGAAATCCAAATCATCATAGAAGTAAAGCAGTATGCACATTAGTGTTTATGGTAAATGGAGTGAAATAGTCAAGTAATGGATCATTGGAATGGCTGCGGGGGGGGGGGTTCCATTCAACCATGATTTTGTGAGGGGGAAGGGCGGCAAACTCAAAGACAGCCCCATCTGAACTATACCTCCCTACTGTCCAGATTTTCACAGAATGAATAGATTTTTGCTTCTTATTTTTGGTTTGTTCCTCATAAAATTTGTGGTTTTCTGGAAAATCATTTAGGAATTAAGTCATTAAATAATAACACACTGAGTTTCAAACTTCATAACCTTCAGAAAAATGCATGCTAAGGTAAGACATGTTATTCTATCAACTGTCCCAGTTTATACAAGAGCAATTTTTAGTACTGTTTATATGTTCCCCCAATATATTTGGCCTTGTCCAGATTTATTGCATTAACAGGTTGAGAGGTACATGCAAATAAATTGCTTTATAGAATTAGGCATAGCCAAACCTCTCAACTCTCCCCGAATTTGGCTCAAAATGTTGCTCTTCCCCTAATAATCCCCTCCGCAAAATAGCAATTTTGGAAGAAAACATGGAGGGTTTTCAATTAAGAAATAACTGTAATAATCAGAGCTATAGATTACTTTTATTTCAGAAATGCATGTAGATTCTTTTAATTTTGAGAGCTGCTCAAGTTAGCAGTACTATTATTTAAAAAGTGTCCCTTCTTTGACAGGTTCCCAGCTGTATTTTGTGGCTATTTTATATTTTACATCACATTTTTGGTCCATTTTTCATAAAATAGTTTTTTTTGGCAAATTAGTGGTAAATCATTAAAGACTGAAGTTAGAAAATAATGACAGACATTTGAGTTTCATATTTCATATCCTTCAGAAAATTCATACTAATGCAAGACCTACTATTCTATTATCTTTCTAAGTTTATAAGAGCAATATTTAAAAATTGTCCTTATTTTTTTGCCTTTGTCCCATTTCTATGTAGGGTGAGAGGTATGACAAATGTGTCAGGACCATCACAGTCAGCCAGAGACAGTTCAAATTGTGACATAGTGTTGCACCCCACTCCCCCATGTAGTGACTCTGGATGTGTCCAAGCAAGGCAAGGAGCAGTTATGCAGTGTAAATGTGCAGGGTATCCCCCCATCCAAGGTATACACAAGTACTACAATGGCTTTTCATCTGTTCTTGATTTTGCAGAATGGTCTGGTTTCTGTCATATTTTTGTACTGTTGATTTATGCTTATTACTCAAAGTGCCTGTTGCTCTGTGTTTGAAGTAGCAATGCTTTAAGGACCATCAGGTAAGCTTGTCTGAGATCATAACATGCAAGTAAGCTTTAATAAGCATACTGTTAAAGAATTGCCAACATTGAAGCCTTTCTGTTGTTGCCATGCAGATAATACTTAACTAGATAATGTATAAGCATTGGGTACTGAAATGCATATGAAAGTATTTGTAATAAAGGACAGGATTACATTATTTTAAGAAGCTCATTACACTTGTTGGAGACTTCTAGTGATCTCTGAGGGCTTTACCCGTAAATTAAACAGAATGCCATTCATGTGTGGTCCATAACCTGTACTGTAATACTTTAAGCAATGTATCTTGAGCTTGTTTGCTTTTCATTTTTTACTTTGATTATGTTTTCCCCATGAAACAAGTAGATAGTTGTCAAGCAGCAGGTCTTTTTTTGGATAAGAAACATTTTTACAAGTGGGGGCATCACAGAGATTGCTACTTTCAGAATGTTACTTGGTACTTTAATAAAGCTGAATATAAATTATAATTAGAACTGCACTGCAAGGAGAAGTGGTTTGAGTTGAGTGCTGCTTGTTTTTCTTATACTTGATTTTGACTGGCATTCCAGTAATGTATTTAAAAAGTAATTTATTTTTTCATGCCTCACAACCTTTTTGTTTCCATCTAGATATTAACTAAGCTGTCAAGCAGCCAATGCATTGAAATATTTTTATTCTTTTACACTTCATCTGTCTTGATTGAACTGTCATAATGAGGGTTTGGCACCCAGGGCAGCATATTTAATTAAAGTTTAGTTTTTGTGGTTTTGAGCATAGCTCCTCCCCTTTCTAGTTGTCCGTACCACTTCCCATTGACCCCACCCATTCAGCTATCTCCTGCAGCCCCCCTTTGATTTGAGGTCACCAGCCGCCACTGTATCCTACATCTGTGGTTGCATAGTATTCCATGTGTAAGACCTGTAAATTATTCTTAGAATAGAGCCACTTATAAACTTATCAAATTCTGGAATATGTGTTGTCTTATTTTAATTCACTGCAACATTTTTAGAGCATCTTTGTAGAGGTCAACATGCAAAGATGTTAAGCTGGCATGTTTGTTTTTTTTTTTTTTTTACTTTTGAGCAAGTTCTACACAAGTGTTGTATATTTATATAATCTGCCTGGGTTATGAACTTTGGATATAAATCATTGGATCAGTACTTATATAAACATATAAATAAACATAGTTATAAAAGCTTCACAGACCACAATAACCCTAAGAATGCACTAAGCATCAGGTGCAACTCTGATGAATATAACATCCTATTTCAAATACTGGTCCATGAAAAACTTATACTTTGAAACTGATTGTCCACACAGACCAAGCCGAATGCATTCTTGAATGAGGCAAAGCTCTCCATAAACCCTATGAAGGGACCTTTGCCATGTCAGTTATCTATGTATCGATCTTTATCCCTAAAACTGCTATCTTAGACATACTAGCTGAATTACCACAATGCCTTCAAAAGTGTTCTAGATGTTCAAGCTACATACAGTTTGTTTCAGACTCTTAATCTGACTGTAAATCTTTGAAATTTTAACTCTTAACTACTCTCAGGTAGTCTAAGACATCTAAAGTGCTTACTCATTGTCTGTCGTAGCCTGGAAACATCAGCAATGCCTGGCTGAGCCATATCAGGAGTTTTCATCCAGTCACCACTTTTCTCTTATTTATTTTTTTTTCTTTTCTCTTCAGTTTTACCTCAGTCAACTGACTTCCTTTAAAACATAAATAGGTCTCTATCCTAAACACTGCATTCCCTCTCCTCATTTCTTTTAACATTTAAATGCATTTTTTTTAAATACTCACTTCACCTTTTCTCTGCGTCATGGACTCTACATATTCCCCGCATCCTCTAAATATTCAAAGGGCTGCCTTCTACCTGCTTGACTTACTTCCTTCATATTCCCACATTTCTTTTCATCAATCTGTCTTATAACTGATACAGTATATTTCTTTACCTATATTTTGAAAGTAATAAACTTTAAAAGTACCAAATTCTGGATTTTTTTACTTAAACATTGGGTGTTATCATTTCACTTACAGAAAATTAGTATTTTTAACACTTTGCATTGCTTGACCTCTGTATGTAGGTTTGCATTATTTTCAGTTTGCGTGTTGATTTTGTTTTGTACTACCTCTCCACTATTGCTGATTATCAAGTTTTCATTGATTAACTGTCATTTAGTGAATTTTTTTCCCCAGGCCTCAGCTGAAAAGGGCAATTAACCCAGTTGGAGTTTCCCACTAAATAAATACAAATATATAAATAGATGCCATCACTTATATCAAATACTGAATATGTGTTGTCTTATTTTAATTCACTGCAACATGTTTAGAGCATCTTTGTGGAGGTCTACATGGAAAGATGTTAAGCTGGCATGTTTGCTTTTTTTACTTTTGAGCAGGTTCTACACAAGTGTTGTATATTTTATGTGCTCAAATGAATTTTACTTCTATTATTTATATATTTTGCCTGGGTTATGAAATTTGGATATAAATCATTGGATCAGTACTTACATAAACATATAAATAAACATAGTTATAAAAGCTTCACAGACCACAATAACCCTAAGAATGTACTAAGCATCAGGTGCAACTCTGATGAATATAACATCCTATTTCAAATACTGGTCCATGAAAAACTTATACTTTGAAACTGATTGTCCACACAGACCAAGCCGAATGCATTCTTGAATGAGGCAAAGCTCTCCATAAACCCTATGAAGGGACCTTTGCCATGTCAGTTATCTATGTATCGATCTTTATCCCTAAAACTGCTATCTTAGACATACTAGCTGAATTACAACAATGCCTTCAAAAGTGTTCTAGATGTTCAAGCTACATACAGTTTGTTTTAGACTCTTAATCTGACTGCAAATCTTTGAAATTTTAACTATTAACTACTCTCAGGTAGTCTAAGAAATCTAAAGTGATTACTCATTGTCTGTCATAGCCTGGAAACATCAGCAATGCCTGGCTGAGCCATATCAAGAGTTTTCATCCAGTCACCACTTTTCTCCTATTTATTTATTTTTTTTTTTCTCTTCAGTTTTACCTCAGTCAACTGACTTCCTTTAAAACATAAATAGGTCTCTATCCTAAACACTGCATTCCCTCTCCTCATTTCTTTTAACATTTAAATGCATTTTTTTTAATACTCACTTCACCTTTTCTCTGCGTCATGGACTCTACATATTCCCCGCATCCTTTAAATATTCAAAGGGCTGCCTTCTACCTGCTTGACTTACTTCCTTCATATTCCCACATTTCTTTTCATCAATCTGTCTTATAACTGATACTGTATATTTCTTTACCTATATTTTGAAAGTAATAAACTTTAAAAGTACCAAATTCTGGATTTTTTTACTTATACATTGGGTGTTATCATTTCACTTACAGAAAATTAGTATTTTTAACACTTTGCATTGCTTGACCTCTGTATGTAGGTTTGCATTATTTTCAGTTTGCGTGTTGATTTTGTTTTGTACTACCTCTCCACTATTGCTGATTATTAAGTTTTCATTGATTAACTGTCATTTAGTGAATTTTTTTCCCCAGGCCTCAGCTGAAAAGGGGCAATTAACCCAGTTGGAGTTTCCCACTAAATAAATACAAATATATAAATAGATGCCATCACTTATATCAAATACTGAATATGTGTTTTCTTATTTTAATTCACTGCAACATGTTTAGAGCATCTTTGTGGAGGTCTACATGCAAAGATGTTAAGCTGGCATGTTTTTTTTTTTGTTTTGTTTTTTTTTTACTTTTGAGCAAGTTCTACACAAGTGTTGTATATTTATATATTCTGCCTGGGTTATGAACTTTGGATATAAATCATTGGATCAGTACTTACATAAACATATAAATAAACATAGTTATAAAAGCTTCACAGACCACAATAACCCTAAGAATTTACTAAGCATCAGGTGCAACTCTGATGAATATAACATCCTATTTCAAATACTGGTCCATGAAAAACTTATACTTTGAAACTGATTGTCCACACAGACCAAGCCGAATGCATTCTTGAATGAGGAAAAGCTCTCCATAAACCCTATGAAGGGACCTTTGCCATGTCAGTTATCTATGTATCGATCTTTATCCCTAAAACTGCTATCTTAGACATACTAGCTGAATTACCACAATGCCTTCAAAAGTGTTCTAGATGTTAAAGCTACACACAGTTTGTTTCAGACTCTTAATCTGACTGTAAATCTTTGAAATTTTAACTCTTAACTACTCTCAGGTAGTCTAAGACATCTAAAGTGCTTACTCATTGTCTGTTGTAGCCTGGAAACATCAGCAATGCCTGGCTGAGCCATATCAGGAGTTTTCATCCAGTCACCACTTTTCTCTTATTTATTTTTTTTCTTTTCTCTTCAGTTTTACCTCAGTCAACTGACTTCCTTTAAAACATAAATAGGTCTCTATCCTAAACACTGCTTTCCCTCTCCTCATTTCTTTTAACATTTAAATGCATTTTTTTTAAATACTCACTTCACCTTTTCTCTGCGTCATGGACTCTACATATTCCCCGCATCCTCTAAATATTCAAAGGGCTGCCTTCTACCTGCTTGACTTACTTCCTTCATATTCCCACATTTCTTTTCATCAATCTGTCTTATAACTGATACAGTATATTTCTTTACCTATATTTTGAAAGTAATAAACTTTAAAAGTACCAAATTCTGGATTTTTTTACTTATACATTGGGTGTTATCATTTCACTTACAGAAAATTAGTATTTTTAACACTTTGCATTGCTTGACCTCTGTATGTAGGTTTGCATTATTTTCAGTTTGCGTGTTGATTTTGTTTTGTACTACCTCTCCACTATTGCTGATTATCAAGTTTTCATTGATTAACTGTCATTTAGTGAATTTTTTTCCCCAGGCCTCAGCTGAAAAGGGGCAATTAACCCAGTTGGAGTTTCCCACTAAATAAATACAAATATATAAATAGATGCCATCACTTATATCAAATACTGAATATGTGTTGTCTTATTTTAATTCACTGCAACATGTTTAGAGCATCTTTGTGGAGGTCTACATGGAAAGATGTTAAGCTGGCATGTTTGCTTTTTTTACTTTTGAGCAGGTTCTACACAAGTGTTGTATATTTTATGTGCTCAAATGAATTTTACTTCTATTATTTATATATTTTGCCTGGGTTATGAAATTTGGATATAAATCATTGGATCAGTACTTACATAAACATATAAATAAACATAGTTATAAAAGGTTCACAGACCACAATAACCCTGAGAATGTACTAAGAATCAGGTGCAACTCTGATGAATATAACATCCTATTTCAAATACTGGTCCATGAAAAACTTATGCTTTGAAACTGATTGTCCACACAGACCAAGCCGAATGCATTCTTGAATGAGGCAAAGCTCTCCATAAACCCTATGAAGGGACCTTTGCCATGTCAGTTATCTATGTATCGATCTTTATCCCTAAAACTGCTATCTTAGACATACTAGCTGAATTACCACAATGCCTTCAAAAGTGTTCTAGATGTTCAAGCTACATACAGTTTGTTTCAGACTCTTAATCTGACTGCAAATCTTTGAAATTTTAACTCTTAACTACTCTCAGGTAGTCTAAGAAATCTAAAGTGATTACTCATTGTCTGTCATAGCCCGAAAACATCAGCAATGCCTGGCTGAGCCATATCAGGAGTTTTCATCCAGTCACCACTTTTCTCTTATTTATTTATTTATTTTTTCTTTTCTCTTCAGTTTTACCTCAGTCAACTGACTTCCTTTAAAACATAAATAGGTCTCTATCCTAAACACTGCATTCCCTCTCCTCATTTCTTTTAACATTTAAATGCATTTTTTTAAATACTCACTTCACCTTTTCTCTGCTTCATGGACTCTACATATTCCCCACATCCTCTAAATATTCAAAGGGCTGCCTTCTACCTGCTTGACTTACTTCCTTCATATTCCCACATTTCTTTTCATCAATCTGTCTTATAACTGATACAGTATATTTCTTTACCTATATTTTGAAAGTAATAAACTTTAAAAGTACCAAATTCTGGATTTTTTTACTTATACATTGGGTGTTATCATTTCACTTACAGAAAATTAGTATTTTTAACACTTTGCATTGCTTGACCTCTGTATGTAGGTTTGCATTATTTTCAGTTTGCGTGTTGATTTTGTTTTGTACTACCTCTCCACTATTGCTGATTATCAAGTTTTCATTGATTAACTGTCATTTAGTGAATTTTTTTCCCCAGGCCTCAGCTGAAAAGGGCAATTAACCCAGTTGGAGTTTCCCACTAAATAAATACAAATATATAAATAGATGCCATCACTTATATCAAATACTGAATATGTGTTGTCTTATTTTAATTCACTGCAACATGTTTACAGCATCTTTGTAGAGGTCTACATGCAAAGATGTTAAGCTGGCATGTTTGTTTTTTTACTTTTGAGCAGGTTCTACACAAGTGTTGTATATTTTATGTGCTCAAATGAATTTTACTTCTATTATTTATATATTCTGCCTGGGTTATGAACTTTGGATATAAATCATTGGCTCAGTACTTACATAAACATATAAATAAACATAGTTATAAAAGCTTCACAGACCACAATAACCCTAAGAATGTACTAAGCATCAGGTGCAACTCTGATGAATATAACATCCTATTTCAAATACTGGTCCATGAAAAACTTATACTTTGAAACTGATTGTCCACACAGACCAAGCGAATGCATTCTTGAATGAGGCAAAGCTCTCCATAAACCCTATGAAGGGACCTTTGCCATGTCAGTTATCTATGTATCGATCTTTATCCCTAAAACTGCTATCTTAGACATACTAGCTGAATTACAACAATGCCTTCAAAAGTGTTCTTGATGTTCAAGCTACATACAGTTTGTTTTAGACTCTTAATCTGACTGCAAATCTTTGAAATTTTAACTATTAACTACTCTCAGGTAGTCTAAGAAATCTAAAGTGATTACTCATTGTCTGTCATAGCCTGGAAACATCAGCAATGCCTGGCTGAGCCATATCAGGAGTTTTCATCCAGTCACCACTTTTCTCTTATTTATTTATTTTTTTTCTTTTCTCTTCAGTTTTACCTCAGTCAACTGACTTCCTTTAAAACATAAATAGGTCTCTATCCTAAACACTGCATTCCCTCTCCTCATTTCTTTTAACATTTAAATGCATTTTTTTTAATACTCACTTCACCTTTTCTCTGCGTCATGGACTCTACATATTCCTCACATCCTTTAAATATTCAAAGGGCTGCCTTCTACCTGCTTGACTTACTTCCTTCATATTCCCACATTTCTTTTCATCAATCTGTCTTATAACTGATACTGTATATTTCTTTACCTATATTTTGAAAGTAATAAACTTTAAAAGTACCAAATTCTGGATTTTTTTACTTATACATTGGGTGTTATCATTTCACTTATAGAAAATTAGTATTTTTAACACTTTGCATTGCTTGACCTCTGTATGTAGGTTTGCATTATTTTCAGTTTGCGTGTTGATTTTGTTTTGTACTACCTCTCCACTATTGCTGATTATTAAGTTTTCATTGATTAACTGTCATTTAGTGAATTTTTTTCCCCAGGCCTCAGCTGAAAAGGGGCAATTAACCCAGTTGGAGATTCCCACTAAATAAATACAAATATATAAATAGATGCCATCACTTATATCAAATACTGAATATGTGTTTTCTTATTTTAATTCACTGCAACATGTTTACAGCATCTTTGTAGAGGTCTACATGCAAAGATGTTAAGCTGGCATGTTTGTTTTTTTTTTTGATTTGTTTTTTTTACTTTTGAGCAAGTTCTACACAAGTGTTGTATATTTATATATTCTGCCTGGGTTATGAACTTTGGATATAAATCATTGGATCAGTACTTACATAAACATATAAATAAACATAGTTATAAAAGCTTCACAGACCACAATAACCCTAAGAATGTACTAAGCATCAGGTGCAACTCTGATGAATATAACATCCTATTTCAAATACTGGTCCATGAAAAACTTATACTTTGAAACTGATTGTCCACACAGACCAAGCCGAATGCATTCTTGAATGAGGCAAAGCTCTCCATAAACCCTATGAAGGGACCTTTGCCATGTCAGTTATCTATGTATCTATCTTTATCCCTAAAACTGCTATCTTAGACATACTAGCTGAATTACCACAATGCCTTCAAAAGTGTTCTAGATGTTCAAGCTACATACAGTTTGTTTCAGACTCTTAATCTGACTGTAAATCTTTGAAATTTTAACTCTTAACTACTCTCAGGTAGTCTAAGACATCTAAAGTGCTTACTCATTGTCTGTCGTAGCCTGGAAACATCAGCAATGCCTGGCTGAGCCATATCAGGAGTTTTCATCCAGTCACCACTTTTCTCTTATTTATTTTTTTTCTTTTCTCTTCAGTTATTCCTCAGTCAACTGACTTCCTTTAAAACATAAATAGGTCTCTATCCTAAACACTGCATTCCCTCTCCTCATTTCTTTTAACATTTAAATGCATTTTTTTTAAATACTCACTTCACCTTTTCTCTGCGTCATGGACTCTACATATTCCCCGCATCCTCTAAATATTCAAAGGGCTGCCTTCTACCTGCTTGACTTACTTCCTTCATATTCCCACATTTCTTTTCATCAATCTGTCTTATAACTGATACAGTGTATTTCTTTACCTATATTTTGAAAGTAATAAACTTTAAAAGTACCAAATTCTGGATTTTTTTACTTATACATTGGGTGTTATCATTTCACTAACAGAAAATTAGTATTTTTAACACTTTGCATTGCTTGACCTCTGTATGTAGGTTTGCATTATTTTCAGTTTGCGTGTTGATTTTGTTTTGTACTACCTCTCCACTATTGCTGATTATCAAGTTTTCATTGATTAACTGTCATTTAGTGAATTTTTTTCCCCAGGCCTCAGCTGAAAAGGGGCAATTAACCCAGTTGGAGTTTCCCACTAAATAAATACAAATATATAAATAGATGCCATCACTTATATCAAATACTGAATATGTGTTGTCTTATTTTAATTCACTGCAACATGTTTAGAGCATCTTTGTGGAGGTCTACATGGAAAGATGTTAAGCTGGCATGTTTGCTTTTTTTACTTTTGAGCAGGTTCTACGCAAGTGTTGTATATTTTATGTGCTCAAATGAATTTTACTTCTATTATTTATATATTTTGCCTGGGTTATGAAATTTGGATATAAATCATTGGATCAGTACTTACATAAACATATAAATAAACATAGTTATAAAAGGTTCACAGACCACAATAACCCTGAGAATGTACTAAGAATCAGGTGCAACTCTGATGAATACAACATCCTATTTCAAATACTGGTCCATGAAAAACTTATGCTTTGAAACTGATTGTCCACACAGACCAAGCCGAATGCATTCTTGAATGAGGCAAAGCTCTCCATAAACCCTATGAAGAGACCTTTGCCATGTCAGTTATCTATGTATCGATCTTTATCCCTAAAACTGCTATCTTAGACATACTAGCTGAATTACCACAATGCCTTCAAAAGTGTTCTAGATGTTCAAGCTACATACAGTTTGTTTCAGACTCTTAATCTGACTGCAAATCTTTGAAATTTTAACTCTTAACTACTCTCAGGTAGTCTAAGAAATCTAAAGTGATTACTCATTGTCTGTCATAGCCCGAAAACATCAGCAATGCCTGGCTGAGCCATATCAGGAGTTTTCATCCAGTCACCACTTTTCTCTTATTTATTTATTTATTTTTTCTTTTCTCTTCAGTTTTACCTCAGTCAACTGACTTCCTTTAAAACATAAATAGGTCTCTATCCTAAACACTGCATTCCCTCTCCTCATTTATTTTAACATTTAAATGCATTTTTTTAAATACTCACTTCACCTTTTCTCTGCTTCATGGACTCTACATATTCCCCACATCCTCTAAATATTCAAAGGGCTGCCTTCTACCTGCTTGACTTACTTCCTTCATATTCCCACATTTCTTTTCATCAATCTGTCTTATAACTGATACAGTATATTTCTTTACCTATATTTTGAAAGTAATAAACTTTAAAAGTACCAAATTCTGGATTTTTTTACTTATACATTGGGTGTTATCATTTCACTTACAGAAAATTAGTATTTTTAACACTTTGCATTGCTTGACCTCTGTATGTAGGTTTGCATTATTTTCAGTTTGCGTGTTGATTTTGTTTTGTACTACCTCTCCACTATTGCTGATTATCAAGTTTTCATTGATTAACTGTCATTTAGTGAATTTTTTTCCCCAGGCCTCAGCTGAAAAGGGGCAATTAACCCAGTTGGAGTTTCCCACTAAATAAATACAAATATATAAATAGATGCCATCACTTATATCAAATACTGAATATGTGTTGTCTTATTTTAATTCACTGCAACATGTTTACAGCATCTTTGTAGAGGTCTACATGCAAAGATGTTAAGCTGGCATGTTTGTTTTTTTTTTTTACTTTTGAGCAAGTTCTACACAAGTGTTGTATATTTTATGTGCTCAAATGAATTTTACTTCTATTATTTATATATTCTGCCTGGGTTATGAACTTTGGATATAAATCATTGGCTCAGTACTTACATAAACATATAAATAAACATAGTTATAAAAGCTTCACAGACCACAATAACCCTAAGAATGTACTAAGCATCAGGTGCAACTCTGATGAATATAACATCCTATTTCAAATACTGGTCCATGAAAAACTTATACTTTGAAACTGATTGTCCACACAGACCAAGCCGAATGCATTCTTGAATGAGGCAAAGCTCTCCATAAACCCTATGAAGGGACCTTTGCCATGTCAGTTATCTATGTATCGATCTTTATCCCTAAAACTGCTATCTTAGACATACTAGCTGAATTACAGCAATGCCTTCAAAAGTGTTCTAGATGTTCAAGCTACATACAGTTTGTTTAAGACTCTTAATCTGACTGCAAATCTTTGAAATTTTAACTATTAACTACTCTCAGGTAGTCTAAGAAATCTAAAGTGATTACTCATTGTCTGTCATAGCCTGGAAACATCAGCAATGCCTGGCTGAGCCATATCAGGAGTTTTCATCCAGTCACCACTTTTCTCTTATTTATTTATTTTTTTTCTTTTCTCTTCAGTTTTACCTCAGTCAACTGACTTCCTTTAAAACATAAATAGGTCTCTATCCTAAACACTGCATTCCCTCTCCTCATTTCTTTTAACATTTAAATGCATTTTTTTTAAATACTCACTTCACCTTTTCTCTGCGTCATGGACTCTACATATTCCTCGCATCCTTTAAATATTCAAAGGGCTGCCTTCTACCTGCTTGACTTACTTCCTTCATATTCCCACATTTCTTTTCATCAATCTGTCTTATAACTGATACTGTATATTTCTTTACCTATATTTTGAAAGTAATAAACTTTAAAAGTACCAAATTCTGGATTTTTTTACTTATACACTGGGTGTTATCATTTCACTTATAGAAAATTAGTATTTTTAACACTTTGCATTGCTTGACCTCTGTATGTAGGTTTGCATTATTTTCAGTTTGCGTGTTGATTTTGTTTTGTACTACCTCTCCACTATTGCTGATTATTAAGTTTTCATTGATTAACTGTCATTTAGTGAATTTTTTCCCCAGGCCTCAGCTGAAAAGGGGCAATTAACCCAGTTGGAGTTTCCCACTAAATAAATACAAATATATAAATAGATGCCATCACTTATATCAAATACTGAATATGTGTTTTCTTATTTTAATTCACTGCAACATGTTTACAGCATCTTTGTAGAGGTCTACATGCAAAGATGTTAAGCTGGCATGTTTGTTTTTTTTTTTTTTGTTTTGTTTTGTTTTTTTTACTTTTGAGCAAGTTCTACACAAGTGTTGTATATTTATATATTCTGCCTGGGTTATGAACTTTGGATATAAATCATTGGATCAGTACTTACATAAACATATAAATAAACATAGTTATAAAAGCTTCACAGACCACAATAACCCTAAGAATGTACTAAGCATCAGGTGCAACTCTGATGAATATAACATCCTTTTTCAAATACTGGTCCATGAAAAACTTAACCCATTTGGAGTTTCCCACTAAATAAATACAAATATATAAATAGATACCATTACTTATATCAAATGCTGAATATACTCTGAAAGAACTGACAAACAGATGTATGATTGAGACAGATATTTTGAGACATTGAAAGAATTGTCTCATGCTATCTGATGAATATCCATTACTCAAACAGCATAACACAGTGTGTGTGAGAGATGTACATATACATCTCTTACATACAGACAACTCAGATGTCAGGATCGTCAGCAGTACATCACACACCGTATCTCTCCACCGCCATCACGCTGCACATAATCCTTCATATGCTGATGTTCTAAAAATTAACTTCCCTAAATCTCAAAAATCGCCAAAATACAACACAAGCAACACCTCACATAGTGCAAGGAGTCCCAGAGTCATGGATTCAAAACCTGTAAGGCAGGCATCCACTAAACCAAACATTATAAGTGCCTCCATTGTAAGACATAAAGATGCATGTCTTACCAGCAAGAAAAGAGTGACAGTTAGCTGTCTTTCTGGTGCCAGGCTCCATTAGATCACACAAGCACTCAAGTCCTTGAATGGCAAGTACTGGAATAACTCTGTCACAGTACATGAGAGTGTCAGTAATTTTTAAGCTGAGCTGAGCAGCCTAGTGGGCTAATGCACTATGGTGTAGTTAAGGGATAGCTACTTGGAATATATCAATGCAGACATGATGGAGTTTTCTTACTATGTATCCCAGGCAGGTTGTTGTTGTTTGTCTTATGGCTTTTCCCGGTTAGGGGTCGCCACAGCGGAACTCCGTTCCTCTAATGATTGGCAGTTGTTTATTATGGTGTCGAGTTGCCAGTCTGATGCCCAACCTTCAACAAAGGCAGGCCCATTCAACGCATGTCTTTTGAATGCCCACTCGATCACGGGGAGGACATGCAGACTCCACACAGAAGGCACTCCCAACCCAAGCTAAGAATCGAATGGGAGAACCTCTTGCTGTGAGGCAACAATGCTACCGCTGCACCACCATGGAAGTGCATGTGTCCCAGGCAGGTATAAGTCTAATATTGAGCAGCATCCTGCCTTCCCCAAGGATGGTGCCAAAATTAAGCAAAAAATAATTGACTTCAATAATCGGCATTGTTTCTGGTGTCATTCAAAGGGGGTTCAAGTATTGATCAGCTTGGGGATACATGTTTGACAGATCATGCTGTTTCATCATGGATGGCTATTACCTGTCTGCTCTAGGCTATGAATATTGATAAAAACATTATCAACCCCCATAATGCCTTTTTTTCACAATGCCTACTAAACATATCTACAAAATAATGAAATAAAGGAAAATATGAAGGTGTTACTTGTCAATGCTAGGAAATTAAACAAGAAACTCCACTCCTTACAAGCCATCTTCACTTTTCTGGAAGTTGATGTCTGTGTAGTGACTCATAGTAGCGTAGCTAGGATTAGTCAAAGGGTGCAACTGCCCCAGGCGTAAAGTGTTGGGGGATGATTAGACAATCCCACTTGTTCTTTAATACATAGAGGCTTCTAAAAGCTGGTAATGCATTTGCGTTCAAACCTGAGTGCTTTAATGCCCCATGTGTGCTCTAAACTGTAGCAACTGCTTGCTACATTGTAGTCCTTCACTAGGACTGTTGCAGATTGGTTCACTTACTTTAGTTGAATTAACTATTTAATTAGTTTTTTTATTGATTGTGTTATTTAAGTTGGAATGGCACTCTAAAACTGTAGTTCTGATGATGTCAAAGTGAAGGACGAAAGAGCTTAACTCTTATTTTGTGTCGCAATAAATTTGGATTTTTATCATCTTACCGCTGACTGTTTTGTGCTTGGGTCAGCATGGATTTTGGTCATTTTTTACTAGTCGATGTTTGGATCCTATCTTGGGCACATCTGTTTCTAGGTTATTTGGTTTTAATTAGGTGTGCTGACTCTGCACTGAGTGACACATTGTTTTTTACCTAAAGAGTTTTACTGGCTGTTTTGGTTCATAGGTTCATAGGTAGGTACTAGGCTATTGGCCCTAGGGCCTATACAAGCCTAGCCAAAAAGGTTCCCTGGCTTTCGCCACCCAAGAAAATTATTTTCCTATGCCGCTGTCAAGCAGAACCACAGAAGTGATCCCCAGGGTGAATTTCCTATTACCCATCCAATCATCAAGATTTTTCTTGAAGAGTGCTAATGAGGAGCTCTGTTTGACATAGATAGGTAGTCTGTTCCAGAGTATGGGAAGTCTCTGGGACAGGATTCTATCCATCCAGCATGTTCTGTTTATTGTGGTGACAAGGTTTAGGTCCCTAAAGTGTGTATCTCGGAGGGATTGGGATTTCTTTAAGTGGAGCATGTCCAACAGCTCTGGGTTTAACATAGCTTTGTATGTTAGGCAGAGATCGCCTCTGAGTAGGCAATATGCGACGGAGTAAAGCTGGAGTTTTTTGAGACAGTCTGCGTAAGGCATCTGTTTGAGGCCAGTAATCCTCTTTGTGAGGTATTTTTGTGGCCTTTCCAGTTGTTGTAGATGTCTTGTGAGGTACATACCAAAAGGGACGTTGTACTCTATAATGGGTCTAATGAGTGATAAGTAGAGGGGAACAATGACCTATTTTTTTCTGAATGAAAAACCTTTTGTGATGAGGTGTGCCACGTAGAAGGATTTCCTGACCACTGTGGCAATGTGATTATCAAAGGAGAGACTACTGTCCACCTGTGTCCCAAGGTCTCTTATCACACTTTTGGTGTTTTGTAGACTACCGCCTATGTGGTAGTTCATGCGTACAGAGTTTTTACCAAAGGGGATGACAATGCACTTTTTGGCATTGCGCTTGAGAATGTCTTTGACATCAGGCATCTGTCTCAGTGAGGCCCTTTTGTAGAATGTCCACATCGTTAGGAGTTTCAATTATGGCTCCTAGTTTGCAGTCATCTGCGAATTTAGTTAGCCAAAGACCCTCTGTGTTAGCCTGTACTTCAGAGAAGTAGATACCAAACAGTAGAGGACCCAGGACTGAACCCTGTGGTACTCCACTTGTCACTGGTCTGAAGTCTGATATGGAGTCTGCTACTTTCACAGTGTGGGTTCTGTCAGTAAGCCAGTTGGCAACCCATCTTGTGACATAGGGATTTATACCTAGTTTAGTGAGTTTATCTATAATTTCAGAGTGGGGGATGGTGTTGAACGCCTTGGCGAGATCTAGATAGGCTGTGTGAACCACCTTACCCTCATCTATGGCTTTGGTGACTACTTCAAAGAAGTCTATCAGGTTTAGGAGACATGCTTTGCCTTTTACAAACCCAAACTGTGTGGGGTCCAGAGTTTGGAGATCTCCAATGTCTTTGTTTATGAGTTCCATGATGATACGTTCCATGGCCTTGCAGATGAGGCTTGTCAGGCTAATGGGGCGGTAGTTCCTGGGATCTGTTGTGGCCCCCCCCTTTGTGGAGTGGGATAACTGTCACGGTGCACCATTCAATGGGTACAAAGCCTGAGCTAAGGCTATGATTGAACATGGTACTTAGGTGGGGTGCCAGTTCATTCTGTAGTTCATGTAGAAGGCAGCCTGGGATGTTATCAGGTCCCATGGATGCTGTGTTCTTGGCTTTGGAGAGTGAGGTTTTTACCTGTGCAGCCGTGATTACAGGAACTTTGCATTCTTCCGGTATAAAGATGGGCCCTTTAGGGGGTGAGAGGGGGGGTAAAATTAGCACTGAACCTATCTGCCAGGATGTTGGCAATATCAGTTGGTTTTGTATATTTAGTGTCCTTGTGCTGTAACTCAGAGCAGATCTGAGTGTTGCCATTGAGATTTTTGACATAGCTATAGAATGCTTTGTGGTTGTCTTTAGAATCAGTCACAATTTTGTTTTCATAACTAGCTTTGGAGGATTTTATGAGGGATCTCAGCTTCTTACTGAGGCTGACCAGGGAGTTTTTCCAATCGTGGGATTTTACTCTATTTTGCAGCAGTTTCTTTCTTCGGTTGTAGAGTTTGTTTATGGCAGAAGACCACCAGATTGGCTTCCTTTTTTTGGAGGATAGCATCTTGGTTCTGTTAGGGATAGCATGATCCATGCACTTGTGTAAGTGCTTATAAAGTGCATTTGTGTAGGATTCAGCAGTCGTACCTCTATTGTCCATCTGCATGGGTGTCATGAAGTTTGCCACTTCTGTCTTAAGAAGTGTAAAGTTGGCTTTGGAGAAATTTTTTACAGTTGTTTTCCTAATGGGGGTGGGAGCGGGATGTAGATGTCTAGGGTGATTAGCTTGTGGTTGGATCTGACCAACGAGGAGCTGACCTCTGGTGTGGAACACCGGTCACCCATGTTGGTGATGCCCAGGTCTAGGATATTGCTGCCCCTGGTGAAGGTGTGAATAAGTTGATCCAAGGCATTGGAATTGATGATTTCCAGAAAACATTGCTCAAAAGAGTTGGTACATGAGTAGTTTTCCCAGTTAATGGTAAGGTAGCTGAAATCACCCATTATTAGAGTGTTGGGTTGTACCTTAATATTTTCGAGTGTATCAAGAAAAGAGGAGTGGGAATCCTGGGGCATGGTTGGGGGTCTGTAGCAAGCTACAATCTGGATAGCAGTTTTTCCCAGAGTTAGTTGAACTTGGATAATCTCGGATGCATTGTGCTGAGCAACTAGCTTGGAGGTGTGGATATCCTTAATGAATATGGACACGCCTCCACCTTTAGTGTTTCGGTCTGGGTTTGGTGGCTGAAAGGTTTGGTTTGAATTATAGCCTGGTAATGCAGGGGTGCTCTCTGGAGTTTTGAACCAGGTCTCAGTCACTGCACAGATGTCAATGTTCTCCATTTTAAGGAGTGCCTTGAGTGAGTGCATTTTGAGGTTTAGACTTCTAGCATTGAGTAGCATTACCCTCAGATTTTGCTTGCTTGCACCTGTTACAGTGGTGAATTTGTCATTTGAACCATGCCTAAAAAAGGCACTATAGAGGTGGCAACAGCCTTTGCCAGTATCTAGAATCCCAAGGGCGTCAGGTGCAGGCCATCTCTCACAAAGCAGTGTGGCCTGTCGATCATGTCATCCCAGGCAGAAAGATACTGGATTCCCTTAGAATGACACCAGAAGCTTAGCCAATTGTTAAAGTCAATAATTTTGTCCTTGTACTGTGGTGTCATTCTGGGTGATGGCAGGATGCTACTCAGAGCTAGGGTCATACCTGCCTGGGCTACAAGATCAGAGAGCTCTTTCATGTCTCTTTTCATGTAGTCCAGGGAGGTACGTCTCAGGTCATTCACACCAACATGGACAATGACAGAGTCATATTTGTACTTGTTGTGGAGTGATCTGAGTGCATGCGTTATGTGACAGATCCTGCCACCTGACAGGCAGCTAACAGTAACTTTTTCCTTGTTTAGCCTGGTGAGTGGAACATCAGTGTGCCTGACTATAGAGTCACCTATGACTAGAGTGTTGGGTACTTTATGCCTTATGGTCTGTAGTTGCGTGGCACATTGAGTATGTGGGCTATGTGTCATTTGGGTTGTGTTGTGGGGTGGAGGTTGCTTGCATTTCTGCTTTGGAGGTCTCTGTTGTTTGGGTAGATTTGTACTGAGAGCCTTTGTGAATGTAGATGTGTGTTTTGTGCTTCTGTGTGTGTGTTTTGGTGGTGTAGGTTTTGAGGGACTGTGTGATGAGTGTGGTGTGGTGCAAGTGTTTACCTTCTCCTCTTGACTGTCTAGGCCAGTCTTTGGTGAAGAGAGCTTTGCTTCTTGTTTGGCTATATAAGTACATCTCTCAGGTCATAGTGTTGGGTGGAAGGAGGAGAGGGTTGTCTGTGTACATGAGGCAATTGCTGCATTGTCCCAAGATGCCCAGATTCATCAGGTAGACAGGAGAAAACAACGGGAGCTGACCTTTTGACAAGCCTGAATCGGTGCTTATTTATTAAGTACTAAAAACTGTTTTCCTCTAGACAAGTGAGGAAAGTTGAGTGCTGTAGTAATTTGTAACTTATTTAGTGCTTAAGCTGGCTAGTTGCAAGGGAAATTTTGAAGAACAGACTTTATGGCACCAGGAATAGTTTATCCCCAGTTAAAGAGGGGGCTTAGGAGCTCACAAACAGTCCTGGACACAGCAAATTCGTATCTGGCCTGCCAGAGAAAAGGGGGGAAGCAAGCTTAGGATTTTTTTTCCAGTAAAGTGGAAATGGAGAAAGCTGGAACAGAAGTTAATTCAACGTTAAGAATCTGAGTGGGTTGGCCTTCACAAATGTTCTCTATTATATTGAGTGAACTAATGACACTAGACTGGGAGGAGTGTCACAGATCAAATATACAGTATGGGTGGACAACTGCAAAGACAGCAAGTATAAGAACACACAACACTACACAACAAAAAAAATTACAGTTCCTAGCTGTAGCCACTAAATAAAAGTTTTAAACAGATCAAGGAGCAGACTCGAGAATGCTTTTAACTGTAAACAGGCAAAAATGCACAGAAAAGCTCAGATAGAGCACTCACAAACAGAAAATACAACTTTCAGTATGCAAAAGCAGTTTACAGTTAAGTAATGTTAAAACAGTATAAAACAGGACATAAATGCAGTGAAACAATAAAAAAGCTTTATAACAGTGCAAAATGTATATCAAATGTACATCACAATTATAAGCATTTCAGAATTGCAGTTCAGTGAAATAAGTGTAAGAAATAACTTATCCTGCTCTTGGAATCTTAAGGAATTTCCACTTATGCAATGCAATCCAGAGCCTGACAATACAAGCAGAACCTTTATAAGACACGGGGTTTATATAGCAGTAAGAATGGAAGAGTTGGAAGATCAGATTACTATTTAACCCCTGCTATTACCCAATCACTCGTACTACAGAAGGTCAGGAGGCCTTGTTACTCTCAATAATAATGAAGACAATCAGCAGAAAATGGCTGCCAGAAACACAGAAAACTCAAACAAAACTACCAGCCTAGACAACAGGCCTCTATCAAGATTATGCCACCTGAGCAGAACACAGAAACCTCACTTTAAAAGCATAGAAAGAACACCCACAAAGAGAGAATACAAGCCTCAGTATGAAAAACAGTTTTCAATTTAGTAATTTAAATAAAAAATGCAATTATAGTAATGCACACTATTACAGTTCCTAGATGTAGCCACTAAATGAAAGTTTTAAACAGATCAAGGAGCAGACTCGAAAATGCTTTTAACTGTAAACAGACATAAATGCACAGAAAAGCTCAGATAGAGCATTCACAAACAGAAAATACAACTCTCAGTATAAAAAAGCAGTTTATACTTAAGTAATGTTAAAACAGTATAAAACAGTACATAAAAGCAGTGAAACAATAAAAAAGCTTTATAACAGTGCAAATTGTAGATGAACTGTACAGTGCAATTATAAGCATTTCAGAAGTACAGTTCAGTGAAATAAGTGTAAGAAATAACTTATCCTGCTCTTGGAATCTTAAGGAATTTCCACTTATGCAATGCAATCCAGAGTCTGTTAATTGACTGTTTTAGGCACTGTAGCTCTCCAAAATCCTGCCGTGGTATGTTTTTAAAGGGACTTCAAATATTTTGAGTCTTGTTTCTACTTGAAACTTCAACATATTTTCACAGACATCAGTGCTCCAAGATTGGGCATTTTTTCTGCTTTTCTTCTTGGACTAGATACTCAGCTATGAGTATAGATTATCTGGTACTGCATTACATGTGTTTTTCCCTTTATTAGAAAGTTAGTTCTGCAGAATTGCTTACTATAATGTTACTGGAGGCACCTTTTATTTTTACAACTTGATTGCATGCCCTCCATTTTAGTTGCCAGGATTAACTGACTGACTTTTTATAACAGCAAATGGTCTGTCTTCTGAATATAATATAGACCTCACTGCTAGTATTAGTCAGTTTCTCAAATTGAAGGAGTTCCTGGTTTATCTTTTGGCCCATTTTTCTGAACTTGCAAATTGATCATCCAACTACAGTGCACAGGCTGACATTTTTATTCAATACAGACCTCACTGGAAGTGTTGGTTTGTTCTCCATGATTTAGGAGCTTTTGCTATTTGCTTTTCATCTTTGTTGGCCCATACTATTGTTATATGCTATGGAGGGAGAGGCGTAGAGTGTATCTGCGAGCCAACTAACACAACTCATTCAGAACAAAAGCACTTGGCCAGAAGTTAGAGCCAAAGCTGTTAATCAAATGCTTTATTAATCTACAGTAAAACAGTTCAGAAACGATCCTCACATTAAAATAATACACACATAAATGCCTTAACTTTTTCACCATGTTTTTGACCACATTTGAACTTCATCAGATGTATACAAACCTCACAACCATTGTGTCCTTAAATAGTGGATTCAATTAAAACTAACTAATCTAATTTTCTTAATAATAAATTAATTAAGATCAAAATTATTTAAAAACACATTTCTTAATTATTTTTTATATTTATATAAAAGTTATCTATTTTATTTTTATTTATTTTACATTTGTTGACCGGGCTAGTCTAACTGGACATAAATATCCGTTTTCAGTAGAGGCCCGGGGAGAAAAGCTCCAGTACAGGCAATAAACAATGATTTATTACATAAAGCATAATATGAGTAAACAATACAAGGTAGAATGAAAAATATGTTTCAACACAAAACACATAGTAAAAATAGGAGATGAATTTATACTACATACTACTATAATATACTTATAAAAACAGTAACAGTAACAAATAACACAAAATGAAGTTAACACAGGCAGATAAAAAGATTTCTGGTAAAGCCTAATTCTTAGATATAACTCTAAAACTCTTGAAAGTTATTGTGAGTAGCTCGGTAAGTGGGGATGGGGGGGGGTAAAAATAGGTGAGTGAGAACATGATTTCAGTCGGGATTTGCACAAGGACACAGCCATTGTGTTTTGAGATGTTCTTTAATGTGTTTTTTGAAAAGAGAGGTAGAGTTTTGATTAGTTATTTCTTGTGGGAGTTGATTCCAGATTTTACCTATGGAATTTGAGAGTAATGCATCCCCATCTTTATTATGTGATTTAGTTAGAGATACTAGGAGTTTATTAGCAGAACGGAGTGTGGCTAGGTTTTTATATGGTATGATCAGTTTTGTAAGGCTAGGGGTGACATCAGGGTAGTAACGGGTCTTATGAATGATGAGTAGTTGTTGATAGAGTAAGTGGTTATTTAGCTCTAACCAGTTTAGAAGTTTGAGGTTAATACAATGGTGAGTTCGTTGGGGAGTAGCAGTAATGAATCTGGCTATGCTATTGTAGCAGATAGAGAGTTTGGTAGTGTTATTTTTGGATAAGTTAGTGTAGATAGGTGAGGCATAGAAGAGGGTAGAGATCAGGTGTGTTTGAGCAATGGTTTTTCTAGCTTCTGGGGTAAGAAAGGGTTTAATTCTGTAGAGTGTTCCAATTTTTTTGTTGACAGTTTTAATAGTGGTATTAATGTGTTCATCAAAATTTAGATGGTTATCAATAGTTACACCTAGCAGTCGAGTGGTCTTATCAGGGTTTGTACTGGTTGCATTATTTGAGGAGATAGTAAAGAGAGGTGTGGGAGATTTATGAGTGGGAGTAAAGAGAAGAAGCTTGGTTTTTTGGGGTTAAGGAGGAGGCAGTGTTGCATGAACCAATTTTCGACATATTGAAAGACTGTTTGGGTGAGGGACTGGAGGGAGGGAATATTTTTAGCAGTGCAGATTAATGTTGAGTCATCAGCATATTGAATGCAGGTGGCTTGTGGTATATTCAGATGTAAGTCATTGATGAATAAAGAAAAAAGAAGGGGACCTAGGATTGAACCTTGTGGAACTCCAATATTTACTGGGAGTAAGGAAGATAGGTTGTTCTCCCAAAGGACTGCTTGTTGCCTGTTATGGAGATAGCTCCTAAACCACTGTAGTGAGTGTGGGCTAAGAGAATAAAGGTTAAGTTTGTCAAGAAGTATATTGTGGTTAACCATATCAAAGGCTTTGGACAGATCTATGAAAAGTGCTGAGGAGAAGCAATTATTGTTTCTATTATTGTTTATGGAGTCAGAGAAGGAAAGGAGGGCAGTTGTCGTGCTGTGGAATGGTCTAAACCCATGTTGACAGTCGGCTAGAAGTTTGTTTTGAAGAAGGTAGTTAAGAATTTGTTTGTGAACACATCTTTCCATAATTTTGGCTAATGGGGAAAGTAAGGCAATAGGGCGAAAATTTGAGAGTTCAGTTGATGAACCTCCTTTATGTAGGGGAATTATATGAGATATTTTCCAAAAGGTGGGGATTGTTCCTTCAGTGATTGTCCTATTTATCAGTATGGAGACTGGATAATTGATAGCTTTAGCAGCTATTTGTAGGTATTCAGATGGGAGTTGGTCAGCAGATAGCAGATAGGGTGCAAGGTTTGAGTTTCTTAAGAAGCTTATAAATAAGAGATGTAGCAATGGGTTGAATTTGAAAGTTCTTAGTCGAGGGTACAGAGGTATTTGGTAGGGATGCAGTGGGTGTAGGTAATGAGTTAGCTAGGGATTGAATGGCTTCTGTGAAATACTTATTAAAGGTATCAGGGATCTGTGTAGCATTGTTGAGGTGAAAGCCTGTAGGGGTAGGAGTAGGTGCATGTCCTGGTTTAAGAAGTTTATTGATGCTTGACCAGAATTTTTGAGGGTTTTTTTTGTCTACTTTGTTGCAGGTGAAGATAATATTCCTTTTTATCTCTAACAGTATCTTTTTGGTGGCATTTCTTAATTGTTTGAAGAGGAGATGATCAGATGGGCATTTAGTAGATCTCCATTTGGCCCAGATTTTATTTCTGAGGATCATTTTATCTTTTGTTTGTTTAGAAAGCCATGGAGCAGCTTTGGATCTTATTCTAGTAGAGTGAAAAGGGGCATGATGATCAAGGATCTGAAGAAAGTTTGTATTAAAGTAGGTCACTGCTTTATTTAGTTCAAGGTGAGTTAGTGGTGACCAGTCACAAGCTTGCAATTCAGTAATGAAATTTTCAGGGTTAAAGAACTTTTTTGATCGGGATGTTCTTAGATTATGAGTAACTGGAATATTCACTTTTTGTCTTGTGACATATGTACGCATATGGTCACTGATATTATCAGGAAGGGTTCCTGGAGTGTAACTGCTGGGGTGGTTATTAATAAGGATCCAATCAAGAGTTGTTTCTTTTCTATTTTGTTTATGGATTCTAGTAGGAGTTGTTATTAATTGCGTGAACCCATAGAGATTAATATGGTTAGTTGGGTGTTGGTTTGAACAGGTTATCCAGTCAATGTTAAAATCACCAAGTATTATGGTTTCTTGGTGTTGTTGGTTGGAAAGTGAGCTAAGTAAGTTTTCTAGAGTCTGAGTATTTTTACCAGGGGGGAGATATATACAAATTAGATAGATTGATTTGTTATTGTTAATCTGGAGTTTGGTAGATAATGATTCAGCTTTGGGGTCTGTTAGTGAAAGTTCATTATGGATGGTAATCTATAAAATGTACTTAAAAATACATGAAATATACATGTTTTGTGCAAAACAAATTATTATTAAAATACTTGGGCAAAAACTCGCCATATATTAAAACAATAGTTTCTAAGTGTATATGCATACATAACTACTTATGTGCAAATTCACAGCAGGAATCACTATCTGGTGGCCACATTGCCAAATTACAACTTTGCTGCTCCAAGCTTCAGTACTGGGGCTAGGGAGACTGTGTCACTAAGACCCATTTGTGGCTTCTAATACTATTTGCAAATAGAGTTCTCTATACTCTAACCTAGTCTCCCATGGCCCCCCTCTCTGTTCTTTTGGTATTACTTCCAAAACAAAAAATTGGAAAGTGGTTGGATGACAAGCTGTGTAGGGCTGTACAATGCATTATTTTCATTCTTGTTTTTAATATCATAAGTATGCTCACATATTCTCATTTTAAATTTCCTCTCCATTTTCCTACTATAAAAATAAGTACATTCCCCACACAGTGCCAAATAAATAACCCGACAAGTGTTGCAATTGGCAAAACCTATGCTACTTATAGTCCTGTCCCTACATTCCAAATATATACTGTTACCCGGCCTCACAAAGGGGCACTGTGGGCACCCTCCAAACTTCTGTGTCCCACTTATTCTGTTTTGTGTCCCAGATTTTCTTTTGCTATTCTCCAACCTATTTTTAATGTTTATGTCTTCTATAAATACATTTCAGTGGCTTGTTGAAAATACCTTCAAGGTCTGAAATTTACTTGAATTTATTCTATTCGTTCTCCACAATGTGTCTAATGACCCATGCATCCCCCGTGTAGTCCATAATATATGCTTCCTCAAAACTGTTTTTACTAGCTTCTGTGTCAATTGCCACACCAACAATAGCTTCAGGAAGTACATTTTCTTTCCCTAATATGGGTGCAAGTCTTGTTCTTTTGGCTTCAACAACTTCTTACTTAACCTCCTTTAATAAATTGTTGGGGTAACCCCGTTCTCTAAACATATTGATTAATAGGTCACAGTCATCTATAAAGTCTGCCTCCTTAGAGGTCATCTGACTAATTCTTACAAGCTGTCCTTTCACCAGACTCATATTCTGTTGAAATGGGTGACCCACTAGTGTAAAACAAATAGGAGTTTGAATAAGTGTCCTTCCTGTATACCTTCGATGCAAACCTACCATTATCCTTACTGATAGTTATGTCTAAGTAGTTCAAAGTGGTCATGATCAATGTTGTAAGTAAACCTTAGGAAAGAGTTTGTACTTGCAAGGTAGTCTAAAAACTCTAAAAGTTTTTCCTCAGTGTCCTTTCAAAAGAGGCAGATGTCATTTATGCACCATTTGTAAAAGGGCCAACACTTTGTGTACTCTGTATTAAGTACATATTTTTTCTCCCACCATGAAAGAATAATATTGGCTTAGGTAGGGGTACATCTTGCCCCCATTGCTATGCCCTTTAACTGCTGATAAAACTTCCCTTCATAAAATATGTAGTTGTTTTTTAAAACTACATCCATAAGGGCAAGGCAGGCATTGAAATCATTCATACTGTTTCCAATAGTCCACCAAAACTTTCTCAAACCACTGCATGTCTTCTTCATGTGGTATGGAGGGGAAATAGTCCAATAATGTCAATAGAAAATAATATTCTCAGCAAATAAATTCTGTTTAGTATTTCTCAACGTGTCCCATGAGTCGTTTAAAACCAAGCTTCCTTTAAGGGATGACTCTTTGAGTTTTGTGTCAAGAAATTTGGCAAAAGGGGCAGTACTGGAACCTTCTGATGAGACAATGGGTCTCAATGGGGGATCCAAAGGATCCTTGTGGAATTTTGGAATCCCAAATATGGAAGGGACTCTAGGTTTGATGTTCTCCAAATATTTAAACCTTTCAATACTAATAGTCCCCTCTAACAACAGGTCATTTAGAATTAGTGAATTTTTTCTATTGGCAATGTTCACTTCATTGAGTGATGCCCTAGTATAATTGTTCTCATCATTCAAAATGGCCTTCATTTTAGATTCATATAAAATGCTGTCCATTATTACTGTCCCCCTCCTTTATCTGGCCTTCTCTTTTTAATTCTTCCAAAATCAATTTCTCTTCTTTGGACAAGGTGGGAACCACACTGTTTTGTTCTCCACTTTTTCTTAACTCCCTGTCCATTACCATCTCAACATTTTTCAACTGGGGATGTAATGGTGGGTGGAAAGTGATTTTTCTATGGAGTGTCCCTTCATTATTGGTACCTTTCTTTTGCTCTCTACAAAACAGTTCCAAATTCTTTTTCCTTAAAAAGAGTTTCAAATCTATAACTGTTTTACTAATGTTTGCCTTTCTCCTTGGAATAAATGTGAAACCTTTTAAAAATAACTTGAAATGGTGTTCACTAATCTGCACACTATCGTAATTATAAATGTTAAACCCCCTGAAACTATGTTTAAAGTCCTGCACAATTATTCTCTTCTGACCTTGTATCATCACCGCCGGATCCAGTTCTTGTTCCTGGGATTCCCTTTGTCCCTGTGGGTAAAGGGTATTTTCATTAATACTGTGGATTAATAAAGCACCTTCAGCTCTACCTTCTGGTGGTTGCCCTTGCAAGTGCTTTTGTTCTGAATTATTCGTAACTGTTGGGCACTTGATCTCTACAACTTACACAACTGCTAGATCTATTAACACAAAAAGTAAACCAGATTAATATGTCACTGCTGTCACTACCTTTGTTGAACTCACAAGCATGGATTTCTAATGGCAACCATATCATCTGGGAGAGGGGAAACTGTCCTGAAGATGGAACAGACCAGATGCCTTCAGTGACTGGAAATAAGAATCACAGTTATGAAATGGCTGGAAAGGCTACTCATGACTTAACAGAGTGGCCCATTTCTGGAACTAACTGGGACAATAGGCAAGCTGTTGAAAAAAGATGGGCAACTGAAGAATTTAAGAGCTGGTTGAAACATGAATATGACTTTGCTATGAACCTGGCGGTTCCAAGTAACAGACAGGTATATGTAAAACAGAGGCTCAAAGATTTTGAGAGGAAGTTGAAGATTCTGCAGTTAGAGAACGTGCATTTAAAGGAGTGTGTAAAGAGGGGGCAGATTCCCAAGGGACTAAGACTGTACAAATTTCCTTTTAGTGTAACTAATGATTCAAAAGAATATTTTGCACTTACTGAAATGTTTAACAGACATCGTAGAGCTTTTGGAGTTTATTATAAAATTTAACACTGGACATATTGAGAATTTAATGAGGGAAGTTACTGTACTGGAAGAAGCTATTACTAGTGATTTGTTGTTTAGTGAGTACCAGGGCAATTTAGACATAATTTTTAAATTTGTGGATGACTATGTCACTAAGATCAAAATGAAAAAGGATAAAAAATTAACTAGGCATAATAATTAATATAAGGAAAGGAAAGCCTACTCCCTGAACAGTAAAATATCTACACAAGATGTTTGTGCTGGGGGTGAGATAATAGATGAATTAGACCCAGCATACAATCAGGAATATTTGGAAGAAGAGGATGTCCCTTTAGAAGTATGTCAGGGGTCCAACTCCCCATAGCTCAGACGGTAGGAGTGGCTGAGAAATCAGAGAGGGAGGGGATGGTTATCAACCACTCCCCCCTCACACTATCATTCCCTGACCCTGACACATGGCAGGGGGAAGGAAAGAGGATGAACTTCATGGGGAGAGGCTTTGCATTCAAAGCCCCTCAGAACAGGTAGAGAGGAATTCCTCTAATTTCATTGTGATCAAACATGATGGCGAGGTATATGAACATATAAGTATTTATATTTTAACCACACTGACTTGGAGATTGATATTACATATTTTAGTTTGTTTGAAAAAGGTTTTAAGTTTGTGCCTAGGAACTATAGTAATATTGGCAAGATTATTTTGGACCTTAAACTTTGTATAAGAAAGCTTAACTTGTCCTTCTTGAACAGAAACAATACTAGTTCTTATGTGACATCTAGTTTTAAGAAAAAACATACTTTTAATCCAGCATTGCACAAGACTCTACATACTTTTGAGAAGATATGTGAAAGAGATTTATATTCCCTTTACAGAGAAAGGGCTGCAAGGATGGATAATTTGACCTGTGAGGAACGTTCCCTATTAGATAAATTATTGAAAGACAAATCCATCAGGGTTATGAAACTCGATAAAGGTGGGGGGTGTTATGGTAGCCTGGAAGATGGAGTATGTTGGTAAAATATATAATATGTTAATGGATGATTCCCATTACACTCTAGTCTGTAGGAACAAGATTAATATTGCTTATAAGAACACTGATTTATTCCTTGAAGATTTCCTGTATCAAGGGATTATTACAACAGAAATTTACAATTTTATGTACAACAAGGAACCTTACATTCCTACTAACTACTACTGACTATAAAAATGGGCCATATTTTTTCCTGACCCAAAACTGAGAACCAAATGAAACCGCTGACTGGACATTAATCAAGAGACTCACATGGTACAGCAGAGCTTACAACAGAAAGAACAGTATTCAGACCCATCCATTTCCTCTACAGTGACTAGTGTGAGTATGGCTGCCCAGAATGGAGTGAGTGAATCAATGGATGCAGTGGTGGTATCAGAAAAAAGAACTGTACAGCAAACAACAGTGAATTTGACTTTGCACAAAAGTGTTTTCAGCTAAATTTTTCAGAGAAAGTTGCAGTGCGGCAGAGAGCTCCATCAAGAGGGCGGTCGCAGCAGAGAAAGATATTGAGTGGGGCCCAGAGAAAAGACAGCAGCCCACTGCATTACAACAAAGCAGCACAAAAATAGCTCGTTTAAACAAAAGCATTTTGAAGTTATCAGACTTTGTTTGTCAAATGCCCATATCTCATTGTTGGAGAAGGGTTTAAAGTTTATTCCTAGTAGTTCAGATGACATAGTGACAGCTCTAACTGATTTAAAGTTGTTTGTAAGAACTCTGAATTCGACATTGCTGTATAAAAATGATGCTCAAACTGATGTTTTGAATTGTAAAAAGTGAAGCACATTTGAAAAAATTAGCAATCCATTTCTAACAGCATTTCATAATGTCTGTGAGAATGAAATTAGGCAGCTGTATGCTAAAGATGTTAAAAAGAAGTATTATAATTTAAAGTATGATGAGTATGACGCTATGAAGGCCTTGGAGAGTGATATTATCATCATTAAACAAACTGATAAGGGTGGGGCCACTATAATCATGAATCAAACTAAATACAAGGCCTCACTAAAACTGCTGTTGAATGATGAGCACACTTTTAAGAAAATTACTTTTTATGAAGTTAGAAAATGTATCAGTGATGGGAGCATGGCTATATATGACCTGCAGCTTAGTGGCGATATAAATATTGAATTGTTTAATTACTTTACTGTGCCTTGTCCCAGAATTCCTCAGATATATGGTATACCTAAAATTCATAAGTTGCTCACCAACCCACCACCGAGACCTGTTGTTTCAGGAAGGGGTTGGGTGAGTGAACCATTGTCTGTATACCTACAGAAAAGGCTAAGTCAATTTTTGCATATTTGCTATAGTGTGGTTAAAGATACTTCTAACTTCGTGAGGAAGCTTAATGAGTGGCATGTTAAAAAAAGTACAGAAGGAGACTTTTGTTATTTACTTGTGAGAATGGATATAACTTCCCTGTTCACGGTAATTCCAAATGATTATGGGCTTGAAGCCATATGAGAATTTTAGTGTTAGCAAAAAATGTGTCTCTTTTTCATGATGAACCTTATTTGCAACAGACAGGAGTGGCCATGTGGACATCACTGGCCAACACATATGAATATATTGTATTGTATCAGTGGTAAAAAAGTTTATATATAGTGACAGACATGTTTTGAATAGTAAGGTTGAATGTTATCAAAGATTTGTGGATGATTGTTTTTTTTTTTTGTATGGAAAGGGAGTTTTGATGAGCTGTTTGAATATATTTCTTATTAATAGGGCACAACACATTTTCTTAAATTTAAAATGGAACATTCTGATAAAGAGATACTGCTCTTGGATATATGTCTGGAGAAAAAAACTAGAAAGGATAGAAACCAGCATTCACAAAAAAGAAGTCCATGCCTGCCGTTATGTGCATAAGCAAAGCATGCACATGTGTTTTCAGGAACAATGCAGGCTCAGTAGGGTAGGGTCAGTAAGTTAAATACTGATGACCAGAAATTTAACAGCAGCTAGAAGAGATGGTTGATGAATTTATAAATCGTGGTTATAATCAAACAGAACTTCTTAGAATTTGTGATGGGGTAAAAAAGGATAGAGAAACCTCTTTGAAACCCATATTTTCTATGGGGCAGAAGAAGTGGTACATAAGGGAGCTCAGTGTAGTAAAATTAGGTATATAACTACTTTTAAAGTAAGGACAGGTGATCTTATAAGAATTATCCAAAAGACTTGTACTATTTTGTTGGCTGTATGTGAGCAGCAGTCATTTTTGAATGAAAACCCTTATTTTTCTTATAGGAACACTAGAAACTTAAAAAGAAGGCTATGTTATAAAGATTTTAAAGTATATGCCAAGTAACAAACAGTTACGAAGCAAGGCACTTTTAAGTGTATGATTTGTACTTGTTGTAATGATATTTTAACAGGTAATAATAATGTGTTCACACATCCTGTGACCAACAGGCAATATACGTTTTCCCTCACAGAAAGTTGTAATACCAGCTATGTGGTGTACCTCGCCACTTGTGTAAAGTGTTTTTCATTTTATGTTGGGATAACCATCAGAAGGCTGAGGGAGCGAATTATTGAGCATAGGTTAGATATAAGAAGGAGAAATGACAAGAATGCTCTAAGGAGACACATCATGAACAAGGGTGAGGACCATTGTTTTAAGTTTAGGGTAATAGACATAGTAGTGAAAGGAACCAGGGCGGGTGATTTAAAAAAAAAATTCTTGAAAATAAAGAGCATGAATGGATTATTAGATTATGTGTAGAATTCGAACCTGGTCTTAATAATACTGTAAGTATTACACCTGTTTTAATATGAATACAACAACAAAATATTTAATCTATTTAAAAAAAAAAATGTATGCAGTGTCATATGATATGCTGGCTTTGGTCCTGTGATACTTGTTTGCTCTTATTTAAATGGCGATTATTCTGTGTAATGGTATTAGCATTGAGAAAGGGGTGTTACCCAAAAGCTTTGCTTTAATAAAATTTTTGCTTGATGTTGGAGCGGTTTATTTCTGAGTCTGTTGTTATTTTTCCAGTTACCATAGTATCAACCTTATTACCAAAGTAGACTTGAGAATAAGAAACTCCTGTGGCAACTTAAACTAGATGCTGCTACAAAACCAGGTTTAAACGACCTGGTTTCTATTAATTCTGTACTTAAGTTGAGGTCCGCAAAACTATGGTCCAGATTCACAAAGGCTTGCACGGAGTCTAAGAGTAGTGTAAGACGTCAGACAATATGTCTGCAGAGCGATTCAGCAATAGCCGGCAGGGGCATGCATGAGAGCTCCTAAAACTACTCTTGCATGGACAGTGTTATGTTATGCAAATTACCTCATTTGCTGCTGAAAGCTATGCAAATGAGGTAAATTTGTGATCCAGGAAACACTAACCTGTCTGTGGAAGAGTAGTGTTATTTTCAGAAATGTACTCCCTTGGTAACTGAGTACCGTTCTGCAAATAGCTAAACGGAGCTATGACAGCTCCAAATAAAGGATGCATCCAGTTGAGGAAGCATGCCAATGGCCAAATATAAGGCCTTTGGCATTTTTATAGGTTGAAAATTAATAAAAATTAATTTTTATTTTTTTTCCCTGATCTCCGATGTTTAAGCATAACGCAGTGCCGCGCAAACGTGCGGCGCTTTAAAAACCAGAAAATAATTAAAAAATAGCCAAAACTAGGCATGTTTAATAAAAAGATTATTCTGCCATGCAGGTGAATGGCAGGTGGAAGACAACATGGCTACTGAGTAGTGGTTGCTAAGGGTGGAAGCTCAGTTTGAGAGATGTAGCCAAGCATTAGTAGGCAATCCTACGCAAATGAGGATAAGGATAGTGAATCCCAATTTTCCCTGGAATGTGAGCCATTTCCCTAGAGTGTAAGTGTAGGAGTAGGGGAGTAGTAGAGTAAAAGATAGGTGACATCATAAGGGGGTATGTCTGAAAGACTGTAAGATTATTGGACCAGAGTGGCTTGTGTTTGCCATGAGTTGCTCAGGATTGCAAGAGGCGTGTCTACAGTTGTCCAAACTGAAACCAAGAAACCAAAGGTGTACACCGTGGATATATCTGAAATTTCTTGCAAAAGTGCTTACACTGTGTGCAAGCGTGTGCGCGCCTGTAAGCCTGTGTAAGCCTGTGTGCATGCATGTGCGCTCGTGTACACGTGTTTGCACTTGTTTGCGCGGTGCTGCCCCTTGTGGAAACAGAAAGAGAAAAGGAAGGAAAAGAAGTAGTAGGAAGTTAACCAAGGATAACTAGCAGAACTGCCAGGTGAAATAAATCAGAATCAGCCAATTACACAGGCAGTACACTAGCCCAGCCCAGCCCGGCACTTAAAACTCTGTAAACAACATTTCCCCGTGTTTTTCTCAAAAACACTGCAACACTGCAGTATACAAAGAGTGAAAACTTAAAAAGCTTAACTCAGACAAAAAAATGTTAGGGGCTGCCATTGCTATTATAAGCCAACATATGCAAGATGCTGAGGGTGGTGCCATTACGAATGCTGCTGAGCAACCCACAGTGAGGAGACGGAGAAGAGTGTACAGACCCAGGGTAACCTACCAGGGGCTACATGAGCTGGAGATAGTGGAGCACTATAGAGTGGACAGAAACCTCACAAAGTAAATTGTTAAGCTGTGCAGGCCACACCTCACACACAGAACCAACAGAGGGGAACCCATCCTAGTGGAAACCAAGGTATGTGTTGGCCTAAGAATACTAGCAATAGGTACCTTCCAGAAACCAACTGGTGATATAATGGGGATTTCACAGGCATCAGCATCCAGGGTACTGCACCAGTTCCTGAATGCCATGTCAGCACATGTCAGTGATCATGTATATTTCCCCAATTGTCGTGAGGCATTGGCCAGCAATATGCATCTTTTCCAGCAAATAATGGAATACCCTGAGGTAGTGGGTGCAATAGACTGCATGCACATACACATCAAAGCACCAGCTGGTGAGCGGGGCAGTGCCTACATCAACCGCAAGGGCTTCCCCTCCATCAACTGCGAGATCATGTGCGATGCCCAGGGCATAATACTGAATGTGTGTGCTGGCTGCCCTCGAAGCTACCATGATTCCCATATCTGGCATCTGACACAGCTGTACCAGACATTTGCCAAGGGGGACATCCCTGATGACCACCTAGTGGGGGATGCTGGATATGCACTAGAGCCGTGGCTGATGACACCCATCAGAAATGCACACACACCTGAACAAGAACTCCATAATGAGGCACACGCACAAACACGAAATGCAATCAAGCATGTGTTTGGGATGCTCAAGTCACGGTTCCAGTGCCTGGACACATCTAGTGGAGCCTTGCAATACTCATCAACTACATGTACCCAAATTGTCATGGTATGTGCCATGCTACACAATATGATCCTGCGAAAACAGCTGCAGCAGGAACAGCATGGGGCAGGGCCAAACAGTCCCCCATCATTGTCAAGGCCATCACAGGCAGAGCGTGACTCGAAGGAGGAACAACCTGAGCCTGCCCCAGTAGGCAGAAGGAGGCGTGCTCAGTATGCCTTGGCCTTGGCAAAGAGGCAACGCATAGCACATACACTGGCTCAGTAGGAACCCTGAAAATGATACCTCTCTCTGACTCGCACATAAGATAAAAGGGATGCCTAACTTGACACTACCTCTTTTCAAACATGTATAGGGAGTGTACCATGTGCATTCAACATAGGCAGCCCTGCAGCACCACCTGAGGCATGATCGCCATGTTTTAAACAATATAAAGCAGTGCTAAGCAGCTTTTACCACTATTTAGCATATGTAAACAAAATTGCCCGCGCTAACTAGCGCAATGTCGGGCAACGTTGAGCAATGTTGGGCAAGGTCTGGCAAAGTTGGGCAAAGTTGAGCAAAGTCAGGTAAACATGCTCATATTTGCTTTACTGTTCCTTAAACAGTCTGGTCTGCCCAGCATGAAAATAAAAAGCAGTGACAAGGCTCGAACCCAGGATACTGTGCACTATAGTCACAGTACTGAACCACTAAGCCATGACAGCATTGCACTGGCACAGACACATCAGGACAATTGTACACTAATGCAAACACAAAGAAATGCTGTATCATGCCCCTAAAGAGGCATATGGGTAACCTCCCCCACAGGCCTATGCAGACAGAGAACAGCAGGCCAGGCGGTGTGATGTGGGTTGGGTAGGCTATAAAGTCGCAATCTAATATACGTGACATTGGACTCTAAGATCTGTAGTACAGTAGTATGCCTCAAGCCAGTATGATAGGCAACAATACAGACTGAAATGGTGTACCTTACATAGCAGCGCAGGCCTAGCAAATGTGTATAAGTGTCAGGTGAACCCCTCATCCTATGTACACCCACAGTAACAATCAGGTGTGCCCCCGGGTAGAAATGTACAAAGAATAGCTGTTCCCCCTGTATGTAGAAATGTTGATAAGTCTATGCAAAGTGTCTCATGGAAGCCCTGCAGGCACAGCATGATCCCTGTTGATTTATGACACAAAGGTGAGCCCTGCAGTAAAAATACAACTTGATTTTCCACACACATATAGTATAAATGTTGATACCGGGCGTGCTCACACACTTCAACAAATGTAGTGGATTTCAGTCAGCAACATACTGAAAGGTCATACTGGGCATGCTCACACACTTAGGCCATGTCTGAGTACAGCAGTGGGCCACACATATCTGGCAATTGCATGTTTTACCCCAGGAACCTGTCACTATTCACCAATCCTGCCTTGTGCACACAGTTATATGAAAACAGACACATATAATATATTGGAACCCTGTCATAATCAAACTATGTATCACAAGTACTTAAGTTGTTTACAGAAAGTGAAAAAGCAAAGAAGATCAATAAACCTGCAATCAGTATCATCAATAAACAATGTGCACACCAAACATTATCCAATCCATGTTCTGGCAAAAGAATCTGTGAAGGAGTCCATAGAGAACCATGATGCTTCCTTCCGCTATGTCATGAATAGCAATGTACACTCATATATGTCCTGAGTCAGTGCAAACTGTAAATGACTGACATTGCCAACATCCTGTCAGACAGGCTCATACATACATGCCCCTCTCTCACTGACAAAAGGCCCTATCATCATACCTGGAGATTGTAAAAGCACAGATATCACATATATAATGGGTAAACAGCTCCTTCCAAACCTGAAAACACAGCATCTATGGGATTACATTGTTTCCCTAGCTGGGTCATAAGTGAACTCCAGAACAAACAGACCCTGCACCTGAGCAGTCTGTTGAGCCTCACCCTCTGTACAGGATATGAAACTGTTGAATTTGTTACAGCAACATTTGGCACACTCCACAAGTGTTGGTGCACAACAGACCATGGGAACTGTTGTCTTATAAGCCTATTAAGCGTGATCTGCAAGGCCATGGAGTCCATCATGATGAAACTCATAAACAGAGCTATTGGGAGCCTACAAACACCCAACCCTACCAATTTTGGTTTGATCAGGGGCAGATCATGGTTCCCAAACCTGCTAGACTGTTTTCAAGGCAGTCACCCAGGACATACATCAATGAAATAAGCTACACACATCCCACATAGACCTTGAAAAGCCCTTTGCCAACATCCCAGACATGTCATATCAACAAAATCAACAAACTGTGCATAAATATGTATGTCATCTGATGGATTGCCAACCAGGGCACAGATAGATCACACAAGGTAAGAATTGTGGTCTCCTGTACAAGTTGGTAACAACTGCTGCCCCCATGGCTCAGTCCTGGGACCCCTTGTGTCTGGTGTATACTTTTCAGAAATACAGTCAAACACACGAGGGCGATGTTTAGGAAGGTTTGTGGATGACTGCAAAAAAGTTGTCATAATCAATGTTTGGGAAAACAGAGACATCCTTAAAAAGGATCTCAGTCAGACAGATGCGGTGTCAAAATTATGGCCTCGAACTGCAGTCATACAAATATCACATAGGTGCCAACACCCTAAATATGGAGGTGATAATAAGGGCTCTATGGACACATGTGGATAGTCATCTCTACTTCCAGAAACACATTCACAAAGTGGTCAGAAAATCATGCTGTGTTCCCACAAACTGCCAAGGTCTTTGCATGTAGGTCAAAGGAGGTCCCCTCTACATATCAGTCATCAGACCCGTCAGAGAGTACCACAACACACTTGTGATGAATCTGACTAGGCACCTTCAGCAGCTGGAAAGACCACTGAAGTACCTCAACAAGAGGATTAACTGGCCTCAAACAGTTGCCCCATGCAACAAGACTGAATTTAACTCAATCTGTACTCTGTTGCTTACTGTCTACTCAGGAGATCTCTTCCCAACAGACAGGTCCATGTCATGGCAACACTCAGATCTGCTCTGAGTTACAGCTCAATGGCAATAAATATACAGACCCAACTGATATTGCCAACATCCTGGCAGATAGGATCAGTGCTAACTTTACCCCCCTCTCACCCATGAAAGAGCACATCTCTATAATGGAAGACTGCAAAGTTGCTGTCAAAATGGCTGCACAGGTAAAAAACACTCTCCAAAGCCAGTATCCCAGCATCCATGGGACCAGATAACTTCCCAGGCTGTGTTCTACACAAACTACAGAATGAACAGGCACCACACCAACGTACCGTATTCAGTCATAGCCTCACCTCAGGCTTTGTGCCTGCTGAATTGTGCACAGCGACGGTTATCCCACTACACAAAGGTGGAGACACCACGGACCCCAGGAACTAGCGCCCCATTAGCCTGATGAGCCTGATCTGCAAGGCCATGGAATGTATCATCATACACCTTATAAAAAAAGACATTGGTAATCTCCAAACTCTGCAGCATAACCATGTTGGGTTTGTAAAATGCAGATCATGTCTCCTAAACCTGATAGATGAGATTGAAGCAGTCACCAGAACCGTAGACAAGGGTAAGATGCTTCACACAGCCTATGTAGATCTTGCCACAGCTTTCAACACCATCCCCCACTCTGGAATTATAGATAAACCCACTAAACTAGGTAAAAGTTGCTATGTCACAAGATGGCTTGCCAACTGGCTCACTGACAGAACAAACACTGTGAAAGTAGCAGACTCCAAGTATGACTTTGGACCAGTGACGAGTGCAGTACCACAGGGTTCAGTCCTGGGTCCTGTCCTGTTTTGTATCTACTTCCCTGAAGTAAACTTTAACATGGAAGGTCTGTGGCTAATAAAGTTTCAAGATGATGACAAACAAGGAGCCATAATTGTAAATACTAAAGATGAAGACATCCTACAAAAGGGCCTCACTGAGACAGATGCCTGGTGTCAAAGCCATAGCCTCAAGCTCAATTCCAAAAAGTGCATTGTCATCCCCTTTGGTAAAAACTCTGTAGCCATGAACTACAACATAGGCGGTAGTATACTTAACATTGAAAGTGTGATAAGAGACCTTGGGTCACAGGTGGACAGTGGACACACCTGTGATAATCACATCCCCACAGTAGTCAGGAAATCCTTCTATGTGGCACACCTCATCACAAAAGGTGTCTCATGCAGAATAGAAGAGGACACTGTTCCCCTCTACTCATCACTCACTAGATCCATAATAGAGTACAATGCCCCTTTTGCCATGTACCTCACAAGACATCTACAACAACTGGAAAGCCTGCAGCAATACCTCACAAAGAGCATTAGCGGCCTGAAATACATGCCATACACAGACCATCTCAAAATGCTCCAGCTGTACTCTCTCACATATCGCCTACTCAGAGGTGATCTTTGCCTAACATACAAAGCTATGTCAAACACAGAGCTGTTGGACATGCTCCATGTAAAACACTCACAATCCCTCTGATCTTTGGCCCCAAAACCATGAGTGAAATACAAAAGG
The DNA here is from genome assembly GCF_019279795.1 of Protopterus annectens. NCBI lineage: Eukaryota > Metazoa > Chordata > Ceratodontiformes > Protopteridae > Protopterus > Protopterus annectens. Next base: position 1,959,884,084 of record NC_056735.1, read on the forward strand.
AAGGGATGCATTCATTTACCTTATGGATACCCACACCTTCAGGTTAGTGGCACAGCATGAGGCCTTGGAGACCATGCAAGTGCAACTAACATTGGGCAAAGCTGCTTATCAGATTGTAGCCTGCTACAGATCACCTACCTTGTCTCAGGAACCTCATTCAATATTCCTGAGAACAGTGGAAAATATAAAGGTCCTATCAAACACCATTATATGAGGAGATTACAACTACCCAAACATTGAGTGGGAGAATTACTCATGTACAACATCCTTTGCCCAATGTTTCCTAGAGTTTAAAAACTCAAACACCCTGGAACAGCTGGTCACCATGCGCACTAGAAGTGACAACATACTGGACCTGATCATCACCAACATGGGGTACCAGTGTTCCACAACAGAGATAAACTCCTCGCTGGTAATATCAGATCATAAAGTAATCACACTGGACATCCACACACCCCCCCCCCCAGTCAAGGAAACCACTGTGAAGACATTTTCAAAAGCAAACTGTACACTTCCCAAGACCAAAGTGGAAAGTTCCAAAGCCCCCTTGCTATAGGATAATGCTATACAATCTGCTGAATCATTTACAAGTGCATTCTATGAGCATCTACAGGGATGCATGAATCAAGACATCCCAAATAAAACCAAGATGCACTCCTCCAAAAATAACAAACCAATCTGGTGGTCATCGCCCATAAATAAGCTATACAACAGAAGGAGGAAACAAACACATGATAGAGCAAATTTATCAAAAGGAAAGGCATCACTGATCATTATTAGGAAGAAACAATGATCGCTCATAAAATAATCCAAGGCCAGTTTCTAAAGACAAATTGCCAAGGAATGTAAGAATAACAACCACAAAGCCTTCATTAGCTATACCAAACATTTAGGTGGCAACTTCCAAATATGCTGTCAGCTACTACAAAATGGCAAGAAATACACTGAACCAACTTACATTGCCCACATCCTGGGGGACAAGTTCAGTGCAAACTCCCCCCTCATCACCCCCAAAAGGGCCTGTGTCCATCTAAGAAGAATGCAGAGCCCCAGACTTCATGGACATGCAAGTAAAAACAGCCCTCTCCAAAGCTGAGCACAGCATCAATGGGGCTGGATGGTGTCCCAGGCTACGTCTTACACCAGCCCCAAAAGGAACTACACTCTCACCTACATTCACTGTCCAGACTCAACCTTACAACAAGCTATATACCCAAAGAATGGCATAGAGCAACAGTCATCCAGCTCCACAAAGGGGGTGCCACAACAGAACCTGGAAATCATTGCCCTATAGGCCTACTCAGCCTGGTCTGCAAAGCTATGGAGCAAATTATCATGGAACCTATAAACAGAGACATTGGGGACCTCCAGACACTGGACTCTACCCAACTTGGCTTTTGTTAAAGGCAGATCCTGCCTCCTGAACCTAGTTGACCTATTTGAAACAGTTACCAAGGACATAGATGGAGGTGAAAGTAGTCCACACAACCCACCTGGACCTCATTAAGGCCTTTCGACACCATTCCCCACTCTGTCATCATGGACAAGCTTACCAGCTTGAACATTAACAGCTATGTCACAGGATGGGTGGCCAACTGGCTCACAGATCAAACACACATGTTCAGAAATGCAAGTGCTATGTCTGACTCTAATCCAGTCACAAATGGCATCCCACAGGTCTTGGTCCTGGGACCCCACCTGTTCAGTAGATACTGCTCAGAGGTACAGGCAAGCACAGGAGGACTATGGCTGAACAAATTTGCAGATGACTGCTATCTGTGGTCCATAATCGACTACGGCTGACACAGACATCCTCCAGAAGGGTCTTACAGAGACAGATACCTGGTGTCAAAACAATGCCCTCAAGCAGAATGCCAAAGAATGCATAGTCATCCCCTTTGGATAAAACAAAGTGCACACAAATTACCACATAGGTGGTAATCCAGTATGTATGGAGAAAGTAATTATGGCCCTGGGGACCCAGGTAGATAGTAAACTCTCCTTTGATGATCACATGGCCAAAGTGTTTAGAAATTCCTTCTATGTAGCCCACCTAATGTCACCTAATGTAACCCACTTTGTCTAGTGTGATGATGTCACCATCCTACAAATATACCTGTGGAAAGGAGAGCTCCTAGTAATGTGCATCACGTGTTGTGTAAATGCATACTCTTCTAATGCCATAAAGTAGTTAGGTAGGGGTTTGAATCCTGCACTTGCCAACTATGTGTGTGTGTATCTCTTTGGAGAAGAGCAGCATTTTTGGAGACTACTAAAACACCATAAAAGGGGTATACTTATCTTTGTCAAGTCTGATGATGTCACCATCCTACATATATACCTGTGGAAAAGAGAATTCCCAGTAATGTGTATAATGTGTTGTGTTAATGTGTACTCCTCTAAAATCATAAAGTAGTTCAGCAGGGATTTGAATCTTGCTCTTGACAAGTGTGTGTATCTGCTTGGAGAGAAGCAACCTTTTTGGAGACTACTAAAACACCTTAAAAGTGGTATACTTATCATTGTCAAGTCTGATGATGTCACCATCCTACAAATATACCTGTGGAAAGCAAAACTCCCCGTAATGTGTATGGTGTGTTGTGTTAATGTGTACTTTTCTAGTATCGTAAAGTAGTTAGATAGGAGTTTGAATCCTGCACTTGACAAGTGTGTGTTTGTGTGTATCTCCTTGGAAAGAAGTGACCTTTTTGGAGACTACTAAAACACCTTAAAAGTGGTATACTTATCATTGTCAAGTCTGATGATGTCACCATCCTACAAATATACCTGTGGGAAAAAAAACTCCCAGTAATGTATATAGTGCATTGTGTTAATGCATGCTTCTCTGGTATTATACAGTAGTTAGGTAGGGGTTTGATTCCTGCACTTGACAAATTTTTGTGTGTATCTCCTTGGAGAGGAGCAACCTTTTTGGAGACTACTAAAACACCTTAAAAGTGGTATACTTATCTTTGACAAGTCTGATGATGTCACCATCCTACAAATATACCTGTGGAAAGGAAAGCTTCCAGTAATGTGTATAGCACTTCGTGTTAATGTATACTGCTCTGTTATCATAAATAAGTTAGGTAGGGGTTTGAATCTTGCACTTGGTGAGTGTGTGTGGCACTGTTGGTCAATGAGTTGTGGGCTTTGCTTTTACCACTGTATAACATATCACTATGACAACAGTATGTGCATTTCACACGTCAGGTAGCTGTGTGGCAAATACACATGCGTACATGTGACCCCAATTATTTCATATGTGGGAACCCTGCTTTCTACATGAACACATCTGTTATCTTTGCCAGAGTGTGCTGCCACTTTCCAGAACTTAGGTCACATCTGTATGCTTGTGACAAGCCCAGCCACTGCACTGGTGATCCCTGGCCTAGGTCATCCATGTCACACGCACTCATTACGGTTTCTATTGAATAGTGTGAGTGAGGGTTTATGCCTGAGGTATATTTCAGACCTGTTCAAATGCAGCAAAGTCTGTCAATGATGGCTATTCATTATAGGTTTACAACAACCTTTGTGGATATGCATGCAGACCCCTTATTGCTTATGTGATCCACCGAGGGATTTCAAAATACCTTTGGAAATATGATTACCAAAGGAGAGATGACGTAACACTTGGCTGTATGTACACATCGGTATCTGTTCAACATGTTGGGGGCTACTACCTATGTGGTACTGTGGGGGATACTATGTTTTGTTAAGGTGGATGACTATGCTTTAGTTGGCTTATAGCTTTACAGCATGGGTTTGACAACAGGTATCTGTCTGTATGATACCCTTGTGGAGGATGTGTGTGTCATCTGGAGAATGCATTATAGGCCACGGTATGCATTTCCAAATGTGGACGGACATATCCCTACTGTGTTTGCTTGTACCTAAGAGAGCTATATGCCAAACAGGAGTGGTCCCAGGAATGGGTGCAGGTGAATACCACTGGTTACTGGCATAGTATAGTACCTGAAGGATCCAAATGTTACTGTGTATCCTACATCTGTGTGTCAGTTGTCAAGACATCATCTAATGATTGTTTATGGTCAGGCTGTTGAGGTTTTGTATACTACCAGAATGCAAACCAATGACAGATAGTAACAGTATCACCCACAGCACAGTGTCAAACCATGTCATACACACATGTGTACCCAAGTTCCAAAATGTGTGTAGTACAATACATACTGGCCACCAATAGAAACTATGGAGTGTTAACACTGTGTAATACAGGGCATGTCACCCTGCCCATGTGTCCACTATGCACGTACATGCAGACAGTGCACCTCCACCATGTTCACAAATGTACACCTTCAAATCTGTGCTGCACACATCCCACACGTACTGTCCACTCTCTAACACATGCTGCTAATACTACACGCATCAGCCAAGTGGCATGTGGACGGACAATATACTATTGGAATTAACACTGGTGTAAACTATACTACATTGACATTCATAGCTTTAATGCATCATGTCTGCTTAGCTACACCTTCAAGAATATCATTACACTTTACTGCTGACAACATGCTACCATTGCTATACTGCTATAAAGTCATCTTGTGCATCAGCACCATGTTAGCCTGTTCCTGCATCAGTGTTACAGATAACAGCAGGTGGCACAGGTTTCATCATATGCACAGGGTGTGTTGTTGGTTTGCCAGAGGCCTACATTGAGCCATACAATCAACATGTTTGTGTGTGTGCATGTGTGTGTGTGTGTGTGTGTGTGTGTGTGTGTGTGTGTGTGTGTGTGTGTGTGTGTGTGAGGGCCAAGAGTACTGCTAAGGGCCAATGTTGATGTAATGTGTGCAGATATGTGTTAGCCCTAGGTGTATGGTTTATGTGTGTGTGTATCTGCATGCACACAGTTCCACCATGTGGCTGCCATATACGGGATTTGTGGGACAGCCACAGACTGTACCTGCCAGGCTTTACAGATCACTGTCTCTGGCCATGGATACGGTACCTGTGCCTGGCAGGGGTGCTACTGACAGTATCAGATACTAAGCCAGACTGGGTACTATCCTCAGAGGTAGACATATGTATACTGGACCCAGGTCCATGCTGGGACTGGCCAGAGCCATGTGCACATAGTCTTCTAGGACTGTCTATGGACAGCCCACCCCCAACATTGCTGGGGCTGGTACTGGCACTACGGGAGCGGCTGTGACGAGGCAAATCTGCGGTGACTGCCAACTGCTGATGTTGCTGGCATACGTCTAAGTTGACATCTCAACCATCCTGCACTGTCCTGACACATGGACATGACATTGCGGAGGACATCTAATATCTCACCCAAACGTCTATCAGTGACCTCAGTGTAATTATGGATGGCACCTGCTAGGTCATGGATACTGTCATTTAAAGTGGTGTTATGTGCCCTCTGTGCCCTTAGTCCCTGCCTGGTGTACCATTCCATATGTGTCTGTGTCTCCATGACAGCCTGGAACATGCGTGAGGTTGTAAGACCTGTGGCACATCTGCCAGGGGCATGATGACCAGCAGTGCCCAGATGAGAACCCCTGGACATCTGCCTATGTGGTACCATTCCAGACATCTGGGTATGGCTGCTGTGTCAGGATGCATGTGCCATAGATACCACACTGTCCTGGCCAATGCTGACTGTACACTCTCCCTCAGCTAAGGGCATTGGTGATGGATGTATTGGCAGTATGACTGTGTGCATGGATGAGGTGGACACTTGTGTACTGTCGATTGGTGGCCTAACGACAGACCCTGGCAAACATGCCTGTGCCTCAACACACCTATCCTCATTATCACTATTTGTGTCAGTGACATCATGTTCCCTGCTGCAGTGAACAAGCCCAACCTCAGCACCTGTGAGAGGAAGACAGGAAACACACTTTACAACCTGTACATGATGTCAGAACACATGCACACATGCACACATGCACTCATGAACACATGCACACATGAATACATGCACACATGCACACATGAACACGTGCACACATGAACACATGAACACATGCACACATGCACACATGCACACAAATACACTCCTCACTAAAGCAGACACCTACACACACAAACACACACACACACACGCACACATATAACCAGAAATCCAGAACATACTCAATAGCGGTTGATGGTGGGGTACAGTATCACAAGCCAAACAGTCATATCACACGTGTCAGCATGCAGGACGTGTGTTGCTCAACAGCATACAGTGCGAGTGTAGACAGTCCTTGCTAATAACAGTATACATGGCTTTGATGCATGTTGTTCAGTGATTGGCCTCACCCTGGAATGCAATGTGTACATGGACACAACATTGCTGTGCAAGTATTAAAAGCTCTTCAATGTCCATTGCACCATCACTCACAGGTATACATACCATGGTTGGATGTGTATCTGTGTGTCACATAGATATCCATTTCTGATTAGAACGTCTGTGTCTTTAGCAGATAATTGTGGACACAGGTTTAGCTCATGCATGCTATGTATACACACAGGATGAGTGGTGCATGTATACCTGATGGAATACCATTGCTCAACATAGCCATTGTACAGTGGTTATGGTGAGTGTAGAACATATTGTGGACATGCCAGTGCCAGCCATGACATGGCATGCTACAACACAACTGCAACATTAAACATCACACATACCCAATGTGTGTCATGTGACCTATACACTCAATAGCATTACAAGACACATATGTGTCACTTTGTGCAAATGGTGATTGCTATGCATATTGTGTATAGGTGCATATGTTTGCACACACACAACATTGAGGTGTATAGCAATGAATGCTATGTGTAGTACTGTGGTTACTGTAATTGGATGGGGTGTAGTACCATGAGCCATCATCATGCAGCATAATGTGGTCACTCAAGGCTACTAATGTGTGCCAGACTGGCACCTATCATGCTGTACCTGAACTGCAGTACCATGGCTACATTCACCATTCCACAGCCAGTTGTTACATGGGTTTGTAAGGTGCCCAATAGGGAGCATTGCCTAACATGAATGTGTTGTGTGTTGAAGAGTGTTGCACCATCCCATGATAGGCCTCTACCCCTCAGGTATATTGTGTGTGCTGTGTGGATGACATTTGGGATACTGGAGTGTGACCTTACAGTGGGTGTCTGAATACGCCATGTGTAGCATATTAACATGTACTGCATATGACAATGTTGTGCATGTTCTGTGCATTTGTATCAACTCTGCCTATCCAATGTCCACTACAGTGTAGCCACAACTGTTTGGGATGCTCTGTGTATTGCATGTGTTTGAGACAGCTACTCACGTTACTGAGATGTGCATAGTCTCACAGCAAACATGCACAGCATGCATTATGCATAGGTGTGTTACATGTGTACATGGCCTACACCTCACCTATGACATGCACATTTTATTTGCAATATTAAATGTAGAACATACTCACCAGCATGGGTCTGCTGCGTTGCTGTCACACCAGAGAGACCTACAAGGATATCAGACAGTTTGTCAGTAGCAACAACTGTGGCATTGCTACTGTGGGTTTGCAAACTTGCAGTAGTACAACAGTTGACAGTCACAGGCCTACAGATTATGTTCCAAATTATCAGTATTGCACAACACCAGGCTCCACATCTTCTAACTACACAGTACACATCTCACATATGCATGATCTAAAAATAGAGGTAACAGTAGTCTACAGATATGCCATGTTATCTGCACGCTCCTTGTGAACTTGCTGGGTGGCTCCATGATGATACATGTTTGCTGTTGTTGTTGTTGGCCAGGAGCCAATAGGCTCAGGAGCAGCTCCTCCACTCTGGTGAGGGGGGGGATGGATGGTAAACCCCACCACCTGTGGCAAGTTGTTGTCTACGGACAACAGACGCATGCTGCCGGACATGTCTAAGTAAATCACTGCAGTGATGGTGTACCTGCTTATATGTCTGGTTATGCATGCCTATGTCATTTACCCTACGGACAACATCTTGCCACAGTGCAGTCCACTCATGCTGGTCCTGGCTGGTTCTTGAGAAAAGCAGGGTGTAGTGCTGAACCAGACTGCTTGTTATTATTTCATCCTCAGCAGGACTATAGGTTGGGTTGTGATGGTGGGCCATGACCCTGGAAGGCAATGAAACAATATGTGTGAGCAAGTCATGTGGCACACTTAACATTCAACAGTACAGATATCACTGACCTGCCTTATATAGCAATCTATTGGCTGTCAGAGGATACATACTTTCAATACAACATATCAGTGCTCAACCCACAACTGCCTGACAGTGTCTGGCACACTCTATATATTGAACCATGTTCTGCACAGCAACAAAGAGAAACCAGTATGTAAGACTATACAACAGTACATGGCACACTGTATGTGACACAATGCACCACCTAGCCACAGGAGGTATATATCAAGCTAATGCATAAAGAAATATGTCATCCATTGCAATGATTGTAAAGTCCAGTTACAGTATTACCAGTATACCACACTAGTTGTTGATGGCAAACCCCTGCCTAACATATATGCACATTCGTGAATATAGGTGGCATACTGCTGTACTAGACTATACATGTTGCTAGATACACACTTATATCCTGTAACACACATATGACCGAGGGCATGTTACAGGCATACCCATACACACATCAGATATACATACAAGACACAAAGTTATGGCAACCCAGATGAGCTTTACCTGTGTACCATACAGTACTGTGTGTCAGTACTTACAAAACCTTATGGCTGAGGTATGTAATCTGTGAGGACTACAGAGAACACACAAAACAGTGGTTACAAGCAATGTGGACATACACCATACTGTGCTGTTTAGGCCTACAGCTTCAGGTAGTACTACAGTTCATACAGGATTTGGATTCACCAGCAGTACCAATCAATAAGCATACATATACTGCTTTAGCCTACAATGGCACACCCCAGTTAACACCAAGGGACTACGTCAGACCATATGCCATACTGCTTGTTCTGCCTAGCAATAGCATACACATCTTTTGCTGGGATCAGAGCTAGGACACAAAATACCATGACAGAAACAGTTTCCCACTAAGCTATCCCACATATATACAATTTTGACACATTCACCAACACATTCACCATCAGACTCAGTCAGCCTCACATAGCATTACTGCAACAAGTACATGTGGGTGTGTATCAGTTCATAGGTAGGTAATAGGCTATTGGCCCTAGGGCCTATAGAAGCCTAGCCAGACGGTACCCTGGACTTTGACACCCAAGTAATTTAATTTCATGTGCCCCTGTCAAGCAGAGCCACAGAGGTGATTCCCGGGGTGTATTTCCTATCTCCCATCCAATCATCAGGATTATTCATGACGAGTGCTAATGGGGAGCTTTGTTCGCTATTGATAGGTAGTTTTTTCCAGAATATGGGATGTCTCTGAGATAGGAATCTATCCCTCCAGCATGTTCTGTTTATTGAGGTGACAAGGTTTAGATCCCTAGAGTGTGTAGCTTGTAGGGATTGTGATCTGTTTACGTGGAGCATGTTCAACAGCTCTGGGTTTGACATAGCTTTGTATGTTAGGCAGAGGTCAACTCTGGGTAGGCGGTATGCAACACAGTCTAGCTATGGTTTTGTGAGACGGTCTGCATAGGGCATTTGTTTGACGAAGGTAATACTCTTTGTGAGGTATGTATGTGGCCTTTCCAGTTGCTGTAGATGTCTTGTGAGGTACATACCAAAGGGGGCATTGTACTCTAGAATGGATTTTATGAGTGATGTGTAGAGGGGAACACTGACCTCTTTTTCCCTGGATGACACACCTTTTGTGATGAGGTGTGCCACGTAGACAGATTACATGACTAGTGTGGCACTGTGATTATCAAAGGGGAGACTACTGTCCACCTGTGTCCCATGGTCTCTTATCATACTTTCAGTGTTAAGTAGACTACCACCTATGTGGTAGTTCATGGGTACAGAGTTTTTACCAAAAGGGATGCCAATGCATTTTCGACATTGAGCTTGAGGCCATAGCTTTGTCACCAGGCATCTGTTGCACTAAATATGACTCTGTCTCTCTCTCTCTCTCTCTCATATATATATATATATATATATATATATATATATATATATATATATATATATATATATATATATATATATATATATATATAGATATAGATATAGATATAGATATATAGATATAGATATATACACATACATATAAACATCCGTTGGTGTACATATAGATATACATATAGGCACATATACAGTCCACCTTTCATGGTGGGAATATCAGTTATGCGAAGGTTGTGAAGTATACAGTTATATAATAATATTGCACAGTCTTGTGCAAAATGCATTGAAGGTGTTCTCAGCCCATGTAGTTTTAGCAGGCCTCACTAGCTGCAACATTGCAAACCTAACAAATCACACCAACAGTGTTTAACCACCACATGTCATATACCAGCACTGTATGCTGTTTTGTTTGCCGCACACTACAACCTACATACAATATGCACATAACAACCTTCACCAACATATATATGTCCACCCTTCACAAACAGTTGCAGTATGTCCCTTGCTCTATGCACATGTACAGATGCTAATATATCTGACACAGATATATCTCTCTGTATGTGTGTCCACACTGTTGTAAGTCCCTGGACCACATGGCTGACCTGTTGGGCCTTGGTGCAACATGAACAGGTGTCACATGTGAGCACACAGTAATATTAGAGGGTGTATATATAGCAGCAAATGCTAGATTAGCATACTAGCCTGGTACAGCAGTTGCCAATGCTAAGCTACACGTCAATATGACTATCATGCATGTGTTACTCTGTCACATCCATGTTTCTATAGCTGTATATGCTACTCCCCCAAACAGTCATTGTCCACACTGTTGTACAGAACACAGATAACATGGATCAGATGTTTGACATTTAATGCTGAGCTACATATGTCACAGTTATGTCCCACTGCACACAGCTACACACTGATTTGTCCATGGCAGTAGTTATGCAGGGCATCTGTGCATAGATACGTACTGCTGCCACATATGGATGTTTCAAAGTATGTAGAGTACTCTTCAAAAACATCTACTACATGCCAGTAAATACATATCTGTTACATACCTTTCCTTTGTATGTGTTGGTAGTATTGCGTTCCGTATGTCTTTTTTTTTTTTTTTCTGTTGATGACGTGGGTGTCTCTCTCTCTCTCTCTCTCTGTTTCTGTCTCTCTCTCTCAATATCTGCAATGGAATGATCGTGTGTGTGGGCAGCAAGTAAAGCCTGCTTTTATAGGTATCTGCATATGTGTATGTGATGGCCTCTGCACCAATTGGTGGCCACCATTTGGTAATTGCATGCAGCTTGCTGTGTGGTAATTGCAGTACTCACTGTCATAGCAACCCAATGCTATAAATTGCTAAGTCAGGTAGGCATAGCCCTTTCAGCTTTCCAAAGTGGGGCCCATGCTTGTTTGCTGTGGACACCATTGTTTAAGTCAGAAGGTTGGTATAGTTTTTATATCTGAAGCTAGGGGTGTAGCCAGTGATTTAAATGTTGTACTCAAACCTGACTGTTGCCACTTCCAGTTCACACTTGTACTCACCCCTACAAATGCTAACACAAGATACATGGTAGTATGTAGTTTATTTTCTACTTATACAATTAACTGCCATACAAATGTAGTTATTGATATGTATTCATTTGGCACATGAACTGTTTGTGAACTGCTATACTGTGAATATTAATGTACTCTCTTCTGCACAGTTTGTGCTTTTTTATTGTTGACATTAGCACAGGATGCTCAAGAAAACTGGACAATTCCAGTACTGAGTATGCCTACCTACATCCTTGGTAGACCCTGAACACACAGGTATATTGTACATTTGGATGGGGATGCAGACATACAGAGAGCATTATGCATTATTGTGTGAATGTTATCTTGCTGGACTTAAAGGTTTGCTGTGTACCTGTTAGTTTAGCAAGGCAAGTAGTCTGTCTGCATAGCTCCCAACTGTGGACCTATCCAGATGGTAGCCAGACATTAGGCTCTTATTCTCTGTCTGTGCAACGCACAGGTCTTTTCAGCACTGGTACAATGGCATTGTTACAGTTGTTTGCTACCAGTACATGGCTACATCCTTTGGTATTTCAGTGCTGTACTCCTACATAAGGGTATGGTTGTAGAACTCCTTCCAAAGCTATTTGCACAGTGTGTAACAGCAGAAAAGTTGATATGCCTGTGTGTTTCTGCCTTGGCCAGGCCTCTGAAACACTCAGGTACATATTTGAACAGAGTGAGGTAAAGGTAGGTAAAGGTGAGGTACACCTTCAAAATATTAGAGGCAGTAAGTGGAAACTTCGAGAGAACCAGTGCATATGGATTACTACACCTTTTCTGAAGTACAAGCTGTGTCTAACTCCTACATATTGTCATTATTCATTAGGTGTAATACCCCACCTTTCTGCCTAACATCAGTACTTTTCAGGGGATTCAGAGGGACACAGCTAACATATGTTTCAAAATCAGGGACATCCCTGAAATGTAGTCACAGTTGGGATGTATGTCCTCTGCCCTATTCATATATGCCACTGTTTGTCCTGCTATGATACTGTGTAGGGGTTGTAAAGTGCTGCTGTAACATTATTTACTGCTAGAGTGGCTGGTTCTCTTATCACAGTCATGTAATGCATTTACACAACAACTGCTGGTAAAGTTCCACAGAATAGGTTTTATGTTATGGCATTCCTATCTTTCCTTTACATTCACTCATTCTGATGCATGATATATCTATTTCAGCAACAACATGCTGTATATCTACTGTGGCTTAGTGGCACTTTATGCAGTCTAGAGTGTCCAAGGTCTGGGTTCGAGACTAACAGAGGTGTTTTATTTTGCTGCTAAGCAGACCAAGGGCCCTCACATGCAGGGTGACTAAGGCACTTTTAAGCAGTTGTAAGTGGGTTTGTGCGGGTTTGCGTGATGCTTAGCGATGCTTAGCCAAGCTCACACAAGCGCACACTCGCACAAACCCGCAAACTACTGCTTAAAAGTGCTTACTCCTGCTAACCCCCGCGCTCATTTCTTTGAAAGAAAAGAAAATCGGGAGATAGGAAATGGTGAAAAAGGGGCACAAAGAGGGAAAGACAGTAGGGAGAACAGCTCGAGATGTGCAGGACGGGTGTAGGGAAGGACTATAGCTGCCCATTTCTTTTACAGCAACAGCTGTGCATATGCAATAATTTTGGAGGGAAATATGAAACCTTCCACCCCTGAGAGAAGGGTGAGGACAACAAATTATGTTGTACTGCCAATTAAATATCAGTTTATGTGTCCAGCGGACATGTGTGCAAAATGGGCAGCTATGTATGGGGCGTAATTTTTTTTTGTCAGGTGAGAGTGGAATGTGGGGTAGGGGAAGTAGGTATATTTGGGGAGGTAGGTTGGGGAGGTAAACAGACAAGACAAACAAGATGCATATAGTGGCGGAATATGACACATGTGGTGGGTGAACACCATTGACGAGGAAGGATGTTTGGAAATCACAAGTCCATGAGCCCACAGATGGCAACAGTGGAACTGAGATCCCCACCCATGGGCAGTTACCACTGCACCTTCACAGCGCAAAGGGTGGCTGTGCTAGGGGCTGTGTAGGAGGGGCAGGCTCACCCATGAGTCACGCCACTTGTGCCTCAAGCTGGCATAGAAGATCAGCGACAGAACTCACGATCTCCCTACGCACCACAGCCTGGACCGTTTGGAGGGTGATAGGTGGCCCTCCTCCATGCACGCTTGCATGGAGGGGATGAGTCCCATCCCCTGCAGCGCTTCCAGCCAAAGGTGGCACAGGGTCAATGGAAGAGGAGGTCCCAGGCTGGGCACCGGACCTGTTGGTGCCAGATGCCATCGCCAGCTGAGGTGGGACAGGTGGTTCCGCTGGGACCGGCCTTCCCATATGTTCTATGTTTAGAAGGATTTAATGAAAATATGGGTTAGTAACAGTCAACAACATTCCCAATTAGTTATAACAAATTGCAGAAGTATTCATATTAACCTAACACACCAGAGTTCCAACAGTTGAACAGCAAGCATGACACATGCATATATAGAACAACAGTGGACATTACAACAGCATGCATGCTTAATTGATGGCAACAGGCCACCAATATTGTGGTATTTGAACAGGGCACATGCATCAAAATAAATGCAGATATTTATAAATCAATAGGACATATGTCCCAACAAATGTTTTGAGATTAGACATACCCATTGAGGTGTGGAATTGCATTTTGTATGCACATACAGTAGGGTGGAAAACTATAGCTCCATTAACAACATATATATCCTTCTAGTTTACACTACATTCCTATTAACTGCAGTTATATGTCCCCTACATGTATTATTACACTACACAACTGTCCTTAAACTGGGAAATGGGTTTTGCTAGATCTTTACATACATGGGCTGTACCTGACATACAAACTGTCCAGGATGCGATGTTACTGCTACATATTTTGTGAGTTGCTCAGACACACTACTGCTGAGATGGAACACTGACAGCTCTACTTTCCTATACTTATATAGATATGTTTTGGTGAAATTATCAGTTATATGGTAACAGCTCTCTACATTTCTGCCAGCACACCAACATTTGTGAGGATCACAATACCAAGCTACTCATGTGCCAGATTAACCTGTACATGCTGGGCATGAACCAACATGTGAGGACTGTATATATTCTTAACAGCTACTAGCACTCCCTTCATCCACTTTATATTGGCCTACCCAAGTGTGGGATGACAGTGCTTAATACAACAGTACTATTTCTATAATGCAAGAGTACAACAACATATCAAAGAAAGTTACACGGACACACTCCAGGAATTATACCTTTATTAATTACATAACACACTTTTCTAGAGGCTCTCTCATTTATTTGATATAACAGTGCATGCAGAAGACTTATTCAAGATGCATTATACCTTTATTAATGGGTTACAACACTCTTTTTCAGGCTCTCTCACTTATTTTATATAACAGTACATGCAGAGAAGTTATTCTAGACTTATTATACCTTTATCGTTGGGCTACAACACTTTTTTCAGGCTCTCACTTATTTTATATAACAATACATGCAGAATAATTACTAACCTGTCTGGTGGCACAGCCTTAGCAGCCTATCTGCATAGGCTTGCTGATTTGCAGCATGGACACCTGCAGCTGTGAAGTAAATGAAGTGATATTGAGACATACCTATCCATAATATAGACTACAATAGCAATTCTTACACACTTCATTCCATGGCTACCTACTCAGTAGTGGGGCATTTTCTATCCCACGGGCCTCCTGTATCCACTGGTACAGTTGGTCCTCCTTGCGTCTCTTCAGGTCTGAGTAGTGGTGTCTGACCTGCTCACCAGTCCGAGGGATGCCTGTGGCACTGGTGAGATCATGAGCTAGATGGTTCCAGGCTTTCCCTTTGTATTCAGTGCCCTGGAACTGGCCCTGCAGGAGTCTCTCATCATGATTATGGACAAGGAGCCAAACCATTACTTTTGACTCCTCAGTGCCCCAACGTGCTCGAAATCGAGAGCCCTCTCCAACACCGGCCATGCTGACTGCAGATGGGAGCTACAACCAGTTATGGCAAGTATTCCCACCTATGGAGCTTAAATATGCCTCATTTCCCGCACTTATTTGTGATTGGCTGGTTTTGAAAAATCTCAGCTGAAAGCACACCTGCTTAGCAATGGGTAAACTTCCCTTGATATGTATGTGTGTGTTGAAAGTGCATGCATATGAAAAGCTGTCATGGCTTAGTGGTTTAGTACTGTGATTATGGTGCACAGTATCCCGGGTTCGAAGCCTGTCATTATTTTTTATTTTACTACTGCCCAGACCAGCTAGTAGGTGTGGCTGTGTTTAGCCGACTTTGCTCAACTTTGCCCAACGTTGCTCTACAGTGCTCTACGTTGCTTGACGTTGCCCGATATTGCCCAACGCACTAGGTAGCATGGTGTGCAGCTACACGCAAACATGTTTTGTTTGCTCTAATTGGTGCGATGCACAGCTACGCGCAAAGCCATTGCGCTAGTTAAAGCAGTGCTAAGCTATGAACAATTATACTTAAATGTGCTTAATACTGGTAAACATTGCTTAGCAGTGCATCACATTGCTTAAGATACGTTACTTATGCATTCATCAGTATGCATAACTATTTCACCTTCTTATATATATATATATATATATATATATATATATATATATATAAAATATATTGTTCACTACTACATAGGCCATTTCAATGTTTTTTACCAAAATTTAAAAGATAAATGTCAGGAATTATTTTTATATACAGATTTCCAACAGAAAATAGAAAGGGAAGTGGTGGGACTCGAACAGGGAATGCCTCCTCTTTGGGCAAAGGCTCTACCACTACACTATTGCTATTTAGCTTAATTTGCATATAAGTTTCTTATTATCCTCTTCGATGTCTAAACTGCTAACTGTAGCTAAGCAATCGGCAAACCCGCGGAAACACGCACAAATACGGGCAGCTATATCGGGAATAATTAAAAAAAATTAAGTTTTACATTTTATAATTGTACAGGGGTTTAGAATGTGGGGGAGTGTAGTGTTGGGTATGTACACATTTGAGCGGACTCCCTCATGTCAGTTGACATTTCCCAATTGAGAGACTTGCAGGGGCGTGGATTTTTGGACTGCTCGGCAGTCTGACACGCCCCCTGCACCTGTGCATGCTCCGTGTTAGCCTTAGAGTTGAGGCAGCATGCCCTCCTGAATATGCATGGCACACTGACGTCTTACTATTAGGCAGCAATTTCCGTGTAAGACTAATTTAGTCTTACACGGAGGATTAGTGAATCCTGGGGTATGATTATATTTTC